>NC_134317.1:25637022-25945117 GCF_964195595.1 Calonectris borealis
TAAGAGTTGATATACACCAGGGCTCTAAACATCGGAGTTCCATTTTACTATACTGAGCATTTATTCTGAAGAACTGGGTTAAAAAAAAGGGAAGAAAAGATAGATTAATAATTTATATTCATTACCCTGAAAATATGATCAAGATTTGATTTCAAGACTCTGAATTACCTAATCCCTAGAAGGATCACCTGATTCATAAATTCAAGCTGTTGCATTTTTTTTCATAGAAAAGTAAACAAAATGCATAAACGTGATTTATTGTTTGATCACGTTTTAATTTACTGCATTAAAGCTGCAAATATTAAGGGAACTCAGCCTGTGTACTTCTTGGAGCCTGATTCAGCATGCATCTTAAAGCTAACTGTGTGTGGCAATCCACAGTCAGTAAGGTTTAAATTAATAATATAGACTTAAATACTACCATCAAAGCAAAGAGTTAATTGCTTTCCTATTTGGAGTATGACACTGAAATGCCGCAAGAGCTCAAAATTATTGTTACCATCACCAGGAAAAGAAGTGTAGAGTTTATCCAAGATTAGAGAGGGATTAGTGTGCTGTCTTATTGCTTAATAAAGAGCTACCAGCAGTATGCTCAGTCACAGCTACAATCACCTTCCTTATCAAGGCACTTGCAATTACTTTATCTACAGTATAAAGAAACACTTACTTCTAAGATTCAGGTTATACCTCTGAGCAGACACTGGTTGGACCCTATGCATTACAAAATCACATACAACAGACAGAAGCATATTATCTACAGTCCCTCCCAGAAAAATCATTTACACAACTCTGAAAGGCAAACAGAAGAGATATTTTTCCTTTAAATAACTCATAAAATTCTAGTATAGATGATTTTAGCCCATTGAATCCATTCAGGAAAGAATTGCCTACTGGATGTGGAAGATTATTTTGTATCAGACAAAAGAATCATGTTTTCTCTGTAATAATGGGTATCTCTGGAATACTTGCACGGTTGTAAAAGAATCCTAGATCCACCGTGGGGAGTAATTTCTGGCACTGGTCAGTTTGCTGCAGGAGTAAAGTCAAGATCTCATCCCCATCATAACCTTGTGTGGCTTTGCAGGCTTCGGTTTGCCTTGATATCATCAGTATTACCGAGGATGATGTACTGCTGACTAAATGACAATTGTTTGCTCCTTTTGGTCCCCATGCTGGCATTTGGGGGGATTGAGCAAAGCAATTTGGACTGGAACGAGAGAGCAATTGCATGGGCCTTTTCCGATTTCTGAAATGCTGTTTCTAGTGGTTATTGGAACAAGAGTTTCCCTTTGAAATTTTTCCTTGCAGATGCAAAGAAGGATGGTAGCTAAGGAAAACCAACAAAATAAGTCTGACTCCTTAGCATTCTGGCTTTGCAACAATGCTGTGGAACGGCTTAAATCTCCGTAGAAGAACAGAATAGATAAAGATGAATTTTAGTATTTGATGTAATACAAACCAATGTACTGTGCTACAGCTCAGCATGTCCTGGTAGACTATAACAGAGCAAGTTATAAAGGAAGGCAGATACAACATCCGTTTTTCACATTCTTAATGAACAGTGTGAATTCGTTGCTTTCAGAATAACAGATGATTTAATTGGATCTGTATAATCTAATGCAATCAATCTCATTTAACTAAATGTCACACAGCCCTTTTCACCAAGAGGCAGTTTATGTACACACACCAAGGAGCAGGACCAATTTCTGAAACCCTTACTAGTGTCAGATCAGTTTTGATGAGTTGCCCAGAAAAAGCAGTGCACTTCTATTTTGTTTCTAACTTAACTGCTAAAAACACTGCCTTCAAGAAACATTCAAAATGCTATGGTCTAACAGCACAGAAACAGAGAATTATAAAAAAAAGAAAGAAAAACCCCTGTACTTACTATATTCAACCTGAGTTTTAAGCAAAGCAAAAGGTAGGACTGAACAGACTTTTAAGACTTTTTTTTTTTTCCAATGAGTAAATTGCAGTTTTCCAGGGGCCAACCACAGTTTTCAGCTTTGGTATATTTCTAAATTTTCCATCATATATTTCATACATCTTGCAACAGTCTAAGCACTGTTATGAATACGGCCGAGCATTCATTACTCATAGATCAAATCCAGAAGGTTTACCTACACAGGTCTCTCATCAGCAGTGTTCATAGTGTCTCCTGTCTGCAGAGGTGCCTGGAGAGCAGCACCCTCCCTGGGCCTTGCCCTGTGGCTCCCATCTGCTCAGCTGCCTGCAATTCACCACTCTCACCACTCACATCCTCTGCTTCTGTTACTGAGAAGCACAGATTATTTAATTGCTCAACCTTTGTCAAATGATGCACTGCAGGAGATGGGATGGAGGGCTCTGCCCAGGCAGGCAGGTTTGTGGCCAAGGCTGTCTTGTCTGCACCGCAGGAACAAGCAGGCTTTTGGTAGCACCAGGAAGCGATGGGAGGTACAGTTTTTTCCTGTGCTGTGCCAGATTTATTATAAGATGCCAATGGCTGAGCACTGGCTTTCATCTAGCGTGGGCTTGTGTTCAGTGTGCTATATTGACCATCCCCTGCCTCAGTAGACAAGCAGTATTATTAAATAAGTTTTCCAAAGCAAACAAATGTGACTGATTACTCTGCAAGGAAAACATCAGGAGTGTTTCTTTGTTGCATTTTCCTGCAAAGCAGAATCTGTAGGATGTAAAACTTGAAAATGAAATTGTTTAGCTGTGTTAATGCACCAAAAGAATTCCACTGATTATTCATTATGGTTTTAATATTAACCTAGTTTTAACTGGAAATTAATCCTATCAGAAAGATGTGAAGTGAGGAAAAATCCTTAAAAAAGAAGTGGCTTGGGAGCTTAAATTTCTGGTTTCAAGAGCTAGGTAGAAGGCATTTTGGCACCTAAATTCGCTTTGCTTTAAAGATAGGAAACCTACATTTGTGTACCCTAAAATGCAGTAAAGTGCATAAGTATGTTTTCAAAAGAAATCTTGGAACCTAAACCTCATTACGGGAGTGAGTCTTTTTTGAAAATAAAACACAAGACTCTTAAATCACTCTGTCATTTTGAAAATAAATCTGAGATCATAAGTGACCCCAGTGGCCTTAAACTTCAATCTAGAGAATGACACCACTAGTTGCATTTTACAATTCTTTGTAATTAATTGTCATTTTGTGTCAATTCACAAGGAAGAACAAAACTCACAAAAGTAATAATTTCTGGCCTATGCCTTACTTAAAAGTTCTTTCATTTTCCAATCCCTACTTACCTTTTGAAATTTGACAGGCTCAGAGACCAAGAAAGTAGGGGAATAAGTGATCAAAAGATGCTGATTTATGATCTAAAGCATTTGAACACTTTTAAGACCTTCAAGAGTACAATTTAACGTGTCCCCAGGTGACTTTAGTTTACACAGCCAACCCTTACAACACAGATAATGTAGGCAGACGTTGTCTTTGGCAGCATTACAAGACTACATTTCACAAAACTGGCCTGTTTGTTAACTGTTTTTCACTCTTTCAGACAGCCACTCATGCATTATTTATGGCATCAGGCATTGCTATATGTTTTCTTTCACCTTCTATTTGATTACAGAAACATAATTGTGGCCAGCAGAAAAGCAATGGAAATATTGCAAATATAGATTTAGTTCTCCTTTGTGTCTCTTATCTTTTTCAGGGTGTGTGGGAATATTTGGTTTGGGGGCTTGCTTGGGTTTCTTTTTGGCTTGATTCACTATTAAAAGTATAGTCATACAATATTTGATTCTCTGAGAGAGCTTCTGAGCCTTTGAATACTAACTAACTGAATGGGCTATTTATCTGTGGTGTGCTGAAATCCAGGATGTTTGCCCTGTAACCATCCCCTTATTCGCAGTTTACAGGTTAGGTTATCTGAATAAAACGTCTGGGATCTACTTATTTTCTTGCAGTCGTTTACACTCCTCCCCTCCCACCAGCATCCCAAAAATATACGTGGAAAAAAACCGTGCTGGCATTAATCTGAGAAACACCTAGGCACTATTAGCACAAACAGAAGGAGCACTTTCGCAGGCTATCAGCAGAATGACTTATCCATTTTTATCTACTTACCCAGTTTGTCGAGAACAAATTACACTGGGGGGTGGGGTGAAAACTGAGTAAATTTGGGTTGATTCATCACCAGTCCTATCTTGCAGATCAATCAGTTAATAATTTCATTGACCTGGAGGATCATTCAGAACAATATATTTAATTCAGTCATGCATTTAGTTTAATTAAGGTTTGAAGTTACAGTGCTCTGCTGGTAAAGAGATATTAAATCTGTTTTCTTTCTGCTTTCCATTCACCATGTGAATTTCCTCTACTCAATATCATTCATAAAAGATCTTTTATTTTAATTGAGCTAAATTGCCTGTTTCTTCTGTGAAATTCTGCACCTTTCTTTGGAATAAGAACCACCTGAAAATCTTTCTGCATCATTTGATGAATGTGCTGGAAGTATTAGGCCTCTCGGACACTTCAGCAAATGGGGTTGGGGGGGATACACAAATCTTGGGAACCAGCTATTTGAAAACTGTCCAAGAGAGTGCAAATGATCTGGTCCAGAGATGCCACGGAGAAAGGGCACAAGTGCTGAGGGCTGTCAGAGAGCAGGAACTACAGAGCCAAGGGCTTTTCATGAATGTCTCTTGCAATGGCATGGCAAGGAATAACCCTCACTAGCAGGCAGCTTTGTGGCCATTTTCTTTAAATGATACAGGGGGTTTAAATTTAGCTTCAGAAAAAAAAAAATGTATTGAGATTACAGTAAATAAAATAACCAACAATTAATATCAATCCGTCATTCAGCTGATGGTAGAACATTTGGGGATACTTTGCTTTATTGTGTGCTCTTCTGATAGTGCTGTTTTCCTGGCAGCTACTACCTCTTTTTTGCCTTGTGTAACTGACTTTCATGTTTCAAACCCCTGCAAGTTTGCCACAGGTTGAAAGCTGTGTTCATCTTGTGCACTGCGCTGTTGAGAGTCAACAATGTCACTTAAGCTGGCCTGAGAGCCTCTGTGGTGTGTGTCCGTGCAAACCTTCACAATGATGCAGAAAAGCTGGCTTTACACCATTTCTCTCTGACTGTGGCTATTAAAGGATAGTTCATCATCACCTTTATGAGATATACTTTAATTTAATGGGAATAATCTTACTGAAACACTGGTTGAAATTGCCAACACATCTTAACTTCTGAAGGGCAATGGTTTGGGCTTTACAGACATATCTTTTAGGCCTGCCTTGAGGTCTAAAAAGTCCACGCATGTTGCAAGACTATGGTTAGGAATAGGACATTTTTCTTGCCCCCCGGATCTCCTGGCACAATCTGACATGCTCCAGGAGGTTCAGTCATACATTGAGCTGCCACTCAGGTAGATTTTCCTCTGCGCTTGATTTCCATGTAACTGGCCACCTCTTCTTTTGGTAAGCTGCCAGGCTTGGAGATCCAAAAATGCTCCAGTCATGGGTGAATGATCTTTATTACTTGTGCTAGGGCCATTATAATCTCTGAATTGCATTTGTGGTAAGTAATACGCTTTCAAAACAGTGAATAGTTGAGATGTATACAAGTTCCCTATTTTAGAGGTACCTGCAAAGGCAGGAATGTTCAGGAGGAAGAGTTACATTGGACACCTAGCCCTTTCACTCTCATGTGTTTCCTCAATATATTAACTTAAAAAATCTAGACAGCAGATCTCTTCTGTTATTAAGAGATAGTTACCCCTCTGGGACTTACAGCCAGAGGATTTGGGAATTCATTTGCTTTGAAGTAAGACTTTACTTCAGCAGCTATGGTTCCAACTAGCAAATTGGTTAATGGCTCTGTAGGCAGACACAGGACTCTGACAAGGTCTAATACGCATATCCATCATTCACTTGCTGTGTGATTGAAAGCACTTTTTGTTCTGGCAGTATGAAATGCAGCGCACATGATTTGATTATGCTAGTTTTCCTCCTTTCTTTCTTTTCTATAATTCACTTGTAGAGGCTGTTCCAACAGTCCTGGATCCTCAGCTCTCATGTGGGTGACAGCATAAGGGACTGGTCACATGTACGTTTTGGATGCCTGAAGGGTTGTATAGGGAAGCTTGTAGTCACTTTTATTCTTCACTTTGATTTATTTAGGTACATGTGGAAATCTCCACCACAGATCAGCCCCATTGTATTATATACCTATATAATAAAAAATGACATTCCTATTGTTTTCAAGGTGTTACCTGAGAAATCCCAGGAGATTAATTGCCAGCTGGAGAAAACAGTTGCAAAATAATTTCACCCAAATGTTAGTGTCTTTACTGTTCATTGCTAAGGCAGGAATTTTATCAAGAAAGAGATACATCTGATATTGGTAGTTTGGTTTCAGAAGGATGAAGTTGGAGAGACACAGGTCTGGTTTGAAAGCACATCCTTGAAAAGCCCATTTGCTGTTTGGAATGTTATTTTCCCCCAGTGTGGAGAAGGGCTGGGCAGCACATGATTCATGCTGTGGCTGTCATGGCATTCAGGGAACATGTCTTTCTCAGTGATACTAACTTTCCCCTTCACTCTTGTATTTGGTTTTCTATTTTACTTGGCTGAAAAACTGATTGGAGGACAGAGACCATGGTTGAAAAGTGTATTACTGTGTGCGGAAGCACAGACAAAAAATACCCAGTTTTTTCCCCTTTGCAAACTGTGCAAACCCACTTTTTTCAATTTTGCAGTCTGCTCCATGAAAAACTATACTGGGTCTGCATTAGTTCTGTCCACTAATGTCTGAAAAAGCACTAAATATGTCATTTTAGTGGCTTTTTCCCTTTTCAGCTAAGTCTAGTTTTCCTATTTCTGCAGTGCCTAACCTTCTGCTTGAGCTAGGTATTTCCCTGTTCACAGAACAAACTTCTTTTTCCTTTACATTTTGACGCATGCTTCTTCCCAGAAGACTCGCACTGTTCAATAGCAAAAAGATACTTGAAAGAAAAAGACGTGTCTGGAGTGCCTGGAGTACCGCAGGACTGTCCCCCACATGTGGGCCTCTGGGGCACAGACCCTCTCTCACTCAGGGTATATATACAATGTCATCGCTTCCCATTTAATGACCTCACATCGGCCCTCCCTCAATATCATTCTTACCTCATCTCACTGTGAGTTTGTTCTTGTTAAGGGCCTGATCCATCAAAGCACTTAAGCACATGGTTGTAGGTTGTAAACCCACTAGGGTAAGTACCTTGACTTTTTACAACCCTGTAAAGTGTGTAAAGTGTGTACCTACGGCACTATAAAAGATGGGTTTAAATGATGTCTGTGATAAGAGCTAACATTTTCTGTTCAGCACTTATTCTCCTCTGTAACACAAGAAGTTTTTGCAGTTTGTGTTGCATATATTTCAAACAAGGCTGGTTTTGACAAATTGACTGTTTCTTTTTTAGTTCTGTCTTTTTTGCGCCTGTCTAAAAGAGCGTCTACACCTAATAAATTTTCGAGATATTCTTGCTTACCTGTATTCCTCAAAAAAGTGTTCAGATTCTGTTAGACACCCTGAAGAATTACTTAATACTTAAAATTTTTCAATTCAGCTTCTTAAAAGACTTAAAGCAAAATAAGAAAACAGGACCATCACAGTAGTCTCAAACCCTTTCCTTGCAGACACCACCAACGGTAAGTCTTAAGTTATATCCTGTTCTGAGAACTGAATTTGGTCCAGTGTAGAATTTTAATTTAATTTAATTGTAAGCACTGGAAATAAAAAGTAATTAAACCTCTGCATATTCCTTGTGTACTATAAATACATTAATAAAATAGGCAAAGGAAATCAAGTCCTAAATTATTAGCAGTAGTAAAATGCTGAATATTGAAACACAGCTTAATTTATTCATTTATAATTTTTATCAGGCTAAAATAGGCCTCTAGGAGCAATTTAAGCATTACAATAATGCAATTGTTCAGTATAGTCAGCAGTTAGATACACAGCTATCTCTGTACGAAAACAAATAGCAAGCTAGTGGCAAAGTCCCATGTTTCAATGTAAATTGATGGTGAATTTACACAAAGCCAGCAGATAGTACTCTCATCTCTTTTATGAACAAGCAACTTATGTATTTCATTGTGAAAACTACTGGGCAGTGAACCAATGCAGCTGATCTGGTTCAGGGCCCACAGAAAGAGAGTCGAGCTCTAATTGTAAAACCAGTAGGTAACCAGTGTATCTCTAAGTTAGCATATATAAAGTGTAAACCTCCTAACCCCAAAATGAGCTTAGATGCTGACTATCTACCTTGGATGTATTTTAGAAAAAACTGGTTAAGCCCAAGGCAAAACATAAAAAACAGATGTCATATATTAATACCAGAGACAATTGGAAATCTTTTAGCCTATGTATTAGATTGTACATCTGCAAAAGAAAGATTACTAGATAGGCAATTCAAAGCTAAGACTATTAGGGGAAAGTTTTTGCTGAGTATTTCCTTATATGAAAAAGTGCTCTCAATTCCAGTCTGCGGTACAGGGCAGATGACATGCCTCACAATCATCATTAAAGTAACATTAACTCACTGAGAAGTTCCAAACCTGCCGTAGTGCAGATCCAATCTGTTTGAAATTCAGCAACCTTTCTCAACTTCCATTTACAACTATAAGAAGCACCCATGGCTGAGGAAAAATCCTGAAACATTGTGTGTCTAATCCAACATACTGCTGCTTTTCACATCTCCAAGGACTTTAAGCAGTACTTCTTTTCTGGAGCAGTACTCAAAAGTACTGAGAGGAGTGACCTGCCCCTCTTATACTCAAAGGTCTAACCGTCTTCTAGAAGACTTTCGATATTAAAGTAGGGTAAAAGTAAGTGGACCAGACACCTGAATAATCTCCTTGGTGAAGCTGTAGCTTGATATCCTGCTTATGTCCAGTTTGGGAGGGTTTCCTCCAGAAACATAGGATCATAAGATAATGAAGGTTTGAAAGGGACCTCAGGAGGTCTCTAGTGCAACCTTCTGCTCAAAGCAGGATCAGTTCTGAGGTCAGACCAAGTTACTCAGGTCTATATCTGGTCTGGTTTTGAAACCTTCATGGATGGAGCCTACACAACGTCTGGCCCACCTACTCCACTGCCTGACTGTCCTGATGCCATATGAGTCCAGAGCCACTGTAGGGAACAGTGCTAGACAAAAAATCTAATTTCACAAATTGCCTCCAAACCACACTGAGGAAAGGCCAGCCCAGCATGCTGTACAGCCTGTATTCTTTCCATGAAAGAAGGGGCAAAGTCTGCTCAGATTGGGAATACAACAATGAACTATGGCTTTCAGTAGAGGCTGTCTCAACACTTAAGCAAACTATATTGTTAAGCATTTCTTCTTAACCAGGAGAGCTAGAAAGAGTTGTTTCCAATTAACTTAAATTCTAAGGTCAGCACTTGAGAGCCAAAGCACAAAGTTACTGACTTAGGCCTTAATCTGACCTGATCTCAAAAGCATCTGCCTCCAGTGAAGAAAGCATAGCAGTGTCTGGACTCCTGCAGAATGGGAGTTTCATGGGTGAAACATGTCCTGTGAACATCGCTCCAGTGTCATCCTCAGGGAGATGTTTACAATATACATGCAACAATTTTTTATAAACAGCTATTTTAGGATTTTATTATTCTTTTAAAAAATGCTTTTAATTCAAGCTTTATTAAGATATTTTCTATCTTATACTGCCTATCAGACAGATGTCTTTCTACTACAGGTTTATTACTCAGGGCCCAAAGACAGAAAACTGAATACTAACAATTTGCTGCCAATAAAGGTGGCATTAAATTTGTTTCTAGACCAAAAAATCTCAAAATATGTTGTATCCTCATGGAACATAAACGATTAAATGGACTTGAACATGTTGTAAGATGTCAAGAAGTTATTTACAATCTTAAATACATATTGCACACAAAGAGAGACTTGTTTATTTGTAGAGATTGCATAGTTTATTTTTCAACAAAGAATATAATATAGCCTAACTGAGAAGGGCAATCAAGAAATCTGTGAAACCCTATTTCACTGTTTCCATAGTAACCTCCTTAATAAGCTAGTAACCTTGGTTAGGGACAACCCTATAAGCAAATATATTGTAAAAATTTCTCAGTAATAAAGAATACACTCCCATTGTTTGGCTTTTCGTATTGCTTTCACAAATATCCTGCCCCTTTATTAGTTTCCTTGTTATCTTTAAGAAGCAAAACCTGAAGCAAAATATAACAACCTGCCCTACCCATTGCTCTCAGTATTTAAAAAAGCATGTTTCAGGTACAGTACATTTAATTAGGATTTAACTATGTTGGTAGGAAAAAAAAAGATAACCAAACTCAAATAGTAAAGGAATTGACTTGCGTGTTTGCCCAGAAAATGACAAAAGCCTTTTCAAGAATATTGAAACTGCACACTTGAGAGTTAACACTAGCTGCAGAATCACTTGCCCAGCTCCCTGCTCCTAGCAGATCCAGCTTTCAGTTTTTGCAAAGGCTGCAGCTAAGAAGAGACAGAGCCACTTGGTTTGGTTTTGCACAACCATAAAGAGAGGACTGAAAAATTATGATTTGAATCAAAAGTTCTCCAAGTTCAGGGAAGTAAACACCAGAGTTCGGGTTTAAACTATTTTTTGTACCTGATGAGACAAGATGTGGAGCCCCCTTCTCTAAAGCAGTGTTTCTCAGACTGACCTGCAGAGCCCTGAGCTGTGGTCCACCGCCACGCTAAGACGTAATTACTTACAAACAGACCAGTGGCGTACCCCTGTGCAGGTGGTACACACAATGAGTGGGGCTGGCTGCGTCAGGGCCCCCAGGGGCCGGGGGCTCCCGTCCCACCCCCATCCAGGAGCAGGACAGCTGGGGGGGCACTGGGGCAGCCCCAGCCCTGGGCATCGGGCACCCCTCTGGGTGAGGGACGGGCGGAGGCTGTGCTGGGATGTGGGCGCGCGGGAGGGCCCGGCACGGTGGGGCACACGGGGAGCTGGAGACTCGCCCTGCTGTGGCATTGCTGGGGTGGGGGCTGCTGGGCCGGGGGGGCTGACATGGGGTCCTGGGCTGTGGGCCCATCGGTGCCCTCATGGCCCCGACAGACTGTGGGTTTTGGGTAAAAACTTTCAAACCATTAACTGAAGGGGAAAAAAGCCCTACCCTTTGAGTATTTTACCACATCTAGAATTAAGAAGCATCAGAAAAATAAAAATCAAGATGATATTTTTATGATCATTATAGACTCCTGCAGTACCTGCGTGCTTTGTAGTAGCTGCCAAGCAAAGCCAGGATGACATAAAGTCCTTGCTTGAACAGGTCATCCAGCTAAGGCCCCAGTTCTGCACAAAATGCACATGCTTCAGCATCCTAAAACAAGGCTGTGGCTAAATGCCATAAGCTATGTAATTGTTTTTTTTTTTCTTCTGAGGAATTAATAAATGGATAATGTACAAAGGTCATTTCATTGGAGACAAGATGATAGCTACCAGCTATGATACCAGGTACAATCCTTTTCAAAGTTAATAGTAATTATTTTTAACATGTCTTATTGACTTCTAATAATCTCTGAGGGGATTAATACCTAAGAAAGTATGTATGTGTTGATGATAGAAAGCAGAATGAAGTGTACTGATTTATTGCAACTCTTCATTAAGTTTAAAAGCATTCCACTGTGATGAAGACATCAACCATAGGCTGTGGTATTTTCACACTGCAAAGGAATAGTTAAGGGCAGGAAGACAAAAAAAGAAAGCAAACAATGTTTTAACTTGAATTCAAGCCAGATTTCACAAAAACAAGACCCTATTCAAATCCGACAAAGTAAAACACGTTACAAGTATCCACCACTTTTCCCTGTTACAGGCATGGATGAAACATACCTGCTTATGTGTGCGCTAAAAATTTTACTAGGTAAGGTAATAGCGGTTTACTATATCGCATAAAGATAAGTATGTAACTGAATTTCCTGTTAAATACTCCAATCTGGATTCTCATTCTCTATTACCTGCAATGATATAATTCCATTGATTTCTGTGGAATTAGATTTAAACCACCAATTTATGAGACAGACAAGAAAGACCTTTTCATATTTTTCGCTCAGTAAAATTCCGATTTAATTTTTTTTTAATTAAAAAGATCAGTTCAAACTCAAAAGATCAGATCAAGAAATAATGTGAAGTTTTTAGGTTATATAACAATTGTGATAAGGTTTATTTTGGAGCTTATTTTTAATGAGTTGGCAGAAGAGAGTTAACATACTACAGCTGTAGGTTTTGGACATAGGCAGCAGAAAAGCAGAACAAAAAGCTGACCACCTTTTACCAAGCAAAATGGAGGTATTGCAAACTTCTAGTTCAAAAGGAAAATTCCTCTTAACTCCAATGGGATCAAGATTTTATCTTGCGTTCCTAATTATTTCCTGGTGAGTTTCACACATGCAAATATTACCAGCAAAAGTCACGTCATTAACGCAAGTACCTCAACATTGAAAAATATTGAATGCATGCTTGTTTCCCAAATGACACATGGCTCTGCAGTCTGTGCATATATGTGTCCCCATGTAACAGAGCTGAAATTCTTCATAAGCATTATCATCAGTCATCTTTCTCAGAGGAAAATGAGCACAGTATGTCATTATGTCTAGGACTGTATCACAGTTTGGCTACTAATGGGCATTGGGCCAAACTCCAGAAAAAAAATTGATGATATTTATTTTGGAAGCCTCTCAAAACAGGGGCTCTCTCTTTTGTGGTACTTAGCACACTGTCAGCACTTACAAATAAAAATAAATAATTCAAATTCTGATATTTAGTTTTGCCAAAATGTTCTGAATACTTATCTGAAGAGGATTAATTAGACAGTTGCATCTCTCCTGACTTAGAGCCTGGGTTGCTCCTGCCCCCAGCTTTTGATAAGACATTAGCTTCACTGGGCCTCCTTGCTCCAGAGACCCTTTCTCCAAAGTGTGAGGTGGCATTTGCAGAATCCTCAAATAAAAATGCTGCCTTGTGCTCATCCCAACAGTTATCTCTATCTCCAGTCATACCTCGTTCCCACTGGCACCATTCACAAAGGGAACACTCCATCCCTCCTCCAGCTGGCCACTATTACCCTTACAGGAGGATCTCAGCATATTTATGGGGCAGATAGCAGCTTGATGATTGGACGCGAAGTGTACTATTAAAGTCATCATATTGCTTTGTTGTCCAGGAACCTTAATAAGTTTGGGGTTATTTATGCAGAAGAGAACAGCTTTCATATTTTCTTCCCAGCTGCATATGATATAATTTCAACATTACTGCCCGAATATGCAATTTCACTTCCTTTAAATCTTTGTCAAAGCATGCATTTTAAAAATATTTCTAGTTCTGTATTCTGATCATTTACTGTCAGGTCTAACATCCCCTCTTATTTCTGTACATGAGTTCAAAAGAGAAATTTTTTTGACTCTTAGTTCACCCTTAGGTGAACAATTGCTAGTAGAGTTACGTTGTGCCCTATACATGCAGATATATAGTGACTGAGGTTTTAAGAATCATAATAAAGTACTTGTAATATAGCAATACAATCCCAGATTTCATCTATGGACTGTGCATCAAAACAGATACGAAATTAATCCCTCTGTCTCATAACATTCCCTTGGAAAAGACTAGATCACAAAAAGTATTCCCAGTAGAGCAATCTTCCAATTTTTGTGCTGCTGTAGATGCTGTCTCAGTCATTCTGTTGCTTCTGGTTAATAAGTCATAAAGCCTGTCATGATAAGTGTATATGTCTTTTCTGCCAAAATAGTTTTAGTTATAGTTCCCAGAATAGAAAAAACTACCATGTGAGAAGTTGCTACAGAAAGTTGCAGCAGATCCTCTTTCATCTGAACTATGCTCTTCAGCATTCAGAGGAGTAAGAGTCATCGCAGTCCTAGGCTTAGATCTCTTTTTCTAGGGTTATTGCCTTGGAGTCTTTTTTTTTTTTTCTTTCTGAGTACACTTACTAGAAACTACTTTGTTATTGATCTTCAGTACTAGGTTTCCATCCCACCTTCCTTTTGGTCCACTTTCCTATAGTTTCTGAGGCCTTTGTCACTGGTGGCTAGCGAGAGTCCTTTTCTGGCAACTTCAGCAAATTCTGAAGTGCTCTGTCTCCATCTGGAAAACCTCGATTCTTCACTTCTTCCAAAAGCTGATATTTGAAAGAAGATTGTATCTTATAGCTATTAAATAGGCTTTTAGGCTTTTATATAATATGCAGATAAGGAGTTTCCATCCCTGCAAGCATTTAAGAACGGATTAGACAAGCACCTATTAAAAATGACATGGATACTCCTGCTTTGCAGTAGGACAGTGGAACACAAACACTCTATTTTCTGTGTTGTAATCACTTTGACCAGCTCCCAGCACCAATAACCAGTTTTCTTCCTTCCCACACATTGCTCCAGCGAGAAAGAAACACAGTATTTCAAGAGGAGACAGTGAGACCGCACATCCCATGACAGAATTTGTAAAATGCCAAGGCTAGCATTACGCCCTGCCCAATCACCTCTAAGAAACACAGCTCAGACTTTGAGTACCATGTAATGAATACTTACGGGAAATTCTTCATAGTAAACTCACCAAAGTTAAAAACAATTCCTGAATACATTTAAGTAATGAGTAAAATTTAAGAAAATCTTTATTGTTGGTGGTTGTGAGCAGGATCACGTTCAGATGAGATTTCAGCCTTTGTGATAAATTTTCCATACTATTTTACTATGAATAGCAAGCTACTCTTGCATCCCTTAGGTTTTCTCTTTTTTAAAAAAAATTCAGACCTAAACAACACTAAATGTTCTTTTTGGTTTGAAATACCTCCACTGAGATTACTTATTGTTTTGGTCAGTTATCACTATTAAGGACCTAGAAATATAGGAATATAAAGAAACTCAAGAAAGCTAAAAGTATGTAGTGATAGTCCTGAAAACAAACAAAAAACTGTACATGAGAGTACCTCTGACTTAACAAAATGTGATTCAAATTGGAAAAAATATAGAAAATATGCTTATAATTCTGCCACCATTACTCGGGAAAATTAAAATACCTTATTCGGTAGATTGGTTTACTGAAGAAAGACCTGTGCCTACCTGACATAGCTACTTTGCAAAATTAATAGCACATTTCCAGGCATATGGGAAAACTTTTAGCTTGGGTATTGAGGATTTCTCTAACTCCCATTTCATAAGTTTAGAAATTGAGAAACTGGAAAATTCTAAAAGTTGTATTAATATTAGATTTTAAGGCTCAATACTGTGGATATTTTGCAAATGGAAATAAATCCTGCTATTTTCTTGTTTGTATCAATTATTTCTCTCTACTAAATGTACAATGGAACTAAGGAAAGCAAAAAAGATATGAATCATAAAATGAAAAACTGCAATTGTTTGCCTGATATTGTATCGGATTACGAGAGGACATGGATTAAACTTTAATTCCAGCTAATGAGAGTAAAGAATCTCTTATACAGATTGTGATTGCATGATTTTGCTCTAAACTCTGACAGTATTCTGGACGAGAAAAGTCTATCATAAGTGGAATGGAAACTATTCATTCTTGCTCTGGCCTGGCAGATAGCCCATTAGCTTTAAATTAAATAAATATCAGCAATAATATTAAATAAAACTTAAATGTTGTCATAAAATGTCAACTATCATTTATTTTATGACTGCTACTCAAAATAATGGTTATTGTTATAACTATGTCAGAGGGAGGTATTTCTCTCTCTGACTTCTAATTTTCTGTACAGTAAGAAACTTCTAGTTTCTATTAGGAAACAAGTTGTCATTCCAGATCAAGAGCACTGAGCTGGTGTTGGACTTAGCGATCTCCCAGATTTCTGGCAAAATTATTTTAATTAGCCTTCTCCTAACAGCGTTCAAACAAATCCTATGCTGCCAGGGAAGGAAGAAATGACTTCTCAGTCAGATAGTTTACTTAGTTCTTTTTCTCCATTGCTATAAATCTTGGTGTGGAGATTATTAGTGACTTAAGACTACTTTTTTTAAACAATGAACTGTGACCACTTTACCCACTGAAAAGCTCACACATCATTCAAATATAAATGTCCTGTTTCTGCATGGTTTATTTTCACACCATTGTTGGGTGCTAAAATAGTTTTACACCATTTATAAGGCATGGACATTTTAGCTAATCTATCCAGTCTGTTACAGGTATGCCAAAGTAGAAAAATAGTAGCAGTGACCATGTATATATGCAGTGCTGTAGGTACATATATTGGAGCCAGACATGTTTGGCTAATCCTAACACATTATTTGAATGTCCAATTAACCGGTGGTCACGTACTATGAATTCCGTGATACACAGATAAGTTCAGAATATACCTTAATTTGAATATGTGAAATGATCAAAAGTGCATCTTCCAAGGGAAATTTACTTAGAGACTTGTGGGCCAAAAAAAGTCCATGACTTTTGTCCACTTCTAGTGAAAAAGTTTAGAACTCGCCTACCTGCAGTCTACAAAGACCCTGCATGAGGTTTGGCTTTGGACCTTGCATGCTTTCTTCACAAAAGAATTGTTGTCTGTTTCCTGAGTGTGAACGTGAACTCCTGCGAGCGAGCTCGCGATGTGCGTGTGTGCGCGTTGCCCCAGCGTTTCTGGCCGCGGCAGCCCAGCGCTCCATGCGGTTAAGTAAACACAGCATGGCTGCTGGGGCATGCAGCCAAGGCTGAGGCTGGGAGGAGGGGATGAGGCTGGGAGGAAATAAGAGCAAATTCCTCTGAAATGATCTGACAGGAAATGACAGAGTGTCAGCCTTATACAACCACACCGCGCGCGAGAGAGAGAGGGCGGGAGAAGTTCTTCCTAAACACAGAGTGGTGCCAGATCTCAGTAGGTGAGGATGATGAAATAATAAAGCATTTCCCGTGTGTGTTTTTCATTAGTCCTGTTTTGTTTTTCTTCCAAGTGCTGTGGAAACAGAACAGAAGCCCATGTTTCAGCCAGGACTGCAATGGCCTCCTCCCATGGGAATAACAGCTGCATAAATAGGAGGGAAGTCCTCAGTGGAATTGCTTCCAACACCTTTCTAATGGAAATAATGATTTGCAAAGCCCAGTTTATACCTTTGCCACGTAATTAGTAGCCAAGATTAAAAACATTGTTCCAACTCCCAGCATCCTTGAAATCTGGCAAGACAAATATTCCACTGTGTTCCAAAAAGGTAGCCCATAAGTGATCATTGTAAGGACAGTCTTGGCCAGTTGAGTCAAGCCCTTGAATCAATCAACACTTATTATATGGAAATTAACCAGTTTGATGTCAATTAGTGGAAATTTGTTAGCAGACATAACCTATGAGACACTTTATTTTGAATTCCTAGCTCTCCTCATTGAAGCTAGCTAAGATGGGGCCGAGGACCAAGCCACACATTTCTTAGGACCTGGAGCAGAATCAATTAAAAAAGGGGGTGGAGGGAAGCTGTATCAAAATATGCAGAACTTTTCCTGTTTATTAGTCACAAGAAGCACAAGGAACTGGCTATTGGATTTTTCCCTATAAAGAGTCAATTTCTAGTCACAGATTTGGGTGCATAACAATCTATGCTGTATGTGTCCATACTGAGCACAGAAGAAAAAAATGTTGCTAGACTAATGGCAATACCTACCCTCACTTCATGCTACTTTTAAACTAAAACTCTTTTTCCACCACGTTCTTATAAATTATATTCTCGTATTAAGAAAGTAGAAGTTTCTAAATTAAAATTTCTGACTTGATCATTAATTTTCCTCCTAAGAATAACTTTAAAAAAATCAAAATTTTGGCTAGCTGCTCAAACCAGAAGGGGTGACAAAAGATTTCCTTAAGGCTTAAGAACATTACCTGTCTGGCCCATGGGGCAGATTTGATTTTACTGTGAATTCCACCTTTTGTTTAAAATTAATAAAGTGCCCTCACATAACATTTTATCTGTATATAGCAGCATCCAGTGTGACACACTGCTGCAATACCATTCAAATTAAATATTGGAACTATGGGTTCAATCCCAGAGCTTTACAGCAATCCTAAAACACTCACAGCTAAGAAGTGAATACAGGATCAGAATCTTGCTATAATATGAAAAACTCCTGTCAGTTTTGAAGCCAGGGTTTCCACACAGCTTGTGGAAACTCCTCTGTAACTTCTATTAACTGACCATGACATATATAGCATGTTACCCTCCCATACAAATGGGTGTTCCTAAAAAAATGAGCCTGATGTTGCCTTCTAGAGTGCATGTTCACCAACTCGTTATTTGCAGTAACACTGGCCAATATTGCAATATTGCAATATTGGATACTGCAATATCCAGAGTTCAAACTTCTACCTAATCTGAAGTGTCTCTTAACTGTTCTAAAAATTCTCTCAAGCATTTCAAGGTGCTAGGAATAATTTTTCTGCTTGTTTAATTTACAAACAGTTATTAAATGAGCCATTCAATGTAGTGCAGTACAATACTTCCAGAAGTTGACAATGGAGACACCACTGTCAAACTATAATGTCTTTCCTTTGATACTGATAGGGGTTCTGTAACCTACATGATCAATGCAATTTATCACCAGATTCAGGCAGTGACAGCACTTACTTGAGAACAGCCTGATAAAGTTGCAATTATTTCTTGATACTGTTGGCCATCCAAGCTTCTATAATTTCACTAGTAAGAACTACTTCTAAGGCCAGCAGCCTCTTCCAGAAGTGTCATGTTTATGCATGATCACATAGCTACATTCAGTACCCTGTAATATCACTGGAAAAAAGGTGCTAACATAAAATAGAGTCTTTCTCTGCCCTTGTTTAAGTAAATTTAAATCTTAACAATAAACATTGTTCATTCTACACATTTAGTAAATTAGCTATGTTATTTGAAAATATGGGCAAACCTTGTTTTTCTCAAAATTAAAGATAGCAGTGCCATAAATGTTAAAAGATTAGAAATGTGTAAAATTTATTACAGGGTGCCTAGAGATTGTTCATTTAGTAATGGGTCTGTACAGGGCTGCTGAAACAGATGCATAAATGGTAGTGGGGTAAAATAAATTTATGAAAGAACATATTTCAATTATGATCAGTATGGTTTGCATAAAAGTTTTAAGTATATGGCAAAAAAGTATGGATTGCACTCTGAGGTACTTTTCATCTCTGTAGATGGTGTCAGAGACTACAGTTAAACTCCCATTTGGAGATTAAGTATCTGGATAAATCTGGATAAAACTTTATGGGAATTTTGCTATCCACCTTAGTGGATGCAAGACTTTAATTCTGGAATTTTATTTCCGCAGTAATAGAAAATGTACATTCAACCTCAGTAGTCTAAGGGCATGTTCCTCAGCCAACAGGCAGATATATTTACTGTGGAACTACCAAGGTAGTTGTTAGAACCGTACTTAGCTTCCAGAAGCTGTTAACTTGGGCTTGCAGTTCTAAGATGAGGCTCCTATTGTAGGACTCAGATACTTTGTGTTGCTATAATACCTTCTCAGTTCACATGGTAAAATGGATAGTTTTGGGAATATCAACAAAATGTTCCAAATGTAAGGATTAATTTTTTAAAACAAGTCTTTAACAAAGCATTTAATTTCTGCTAAAGCAATTAACATCATCAGGTTATTGATATCAAAGACTCCCATTGGCTTTAAAAGAGTCATGTTCACACATGATCACATAGTTACATTCAGTACCCTGTAATATCATTGGAAAAAAGATACTAACATACAATAGAGTCTTTCTCTGCCCTTGTTTATGTGAATTTAAATCTTAACAAATAAGCATTGTTCAAAAAAATTATTTATATTTGTAGAGAGCAGCTTATTCATTCCTGAGATTATAAAAATGCCTGCCTTTAAATTCTAACAGTATATTTTGAGTTCCTTGGGGGTGTAAGGCAGCTCTTAGGAGAGTCTTCCTGGGCATACAAATTCATGTACAAGCTGCAAAGCTAAGGGGTAGAACTATTATATTATCAATCTTTTCTGTTCCAGTTTTCAAACTAGCCAAGTACATTAAGAGACCTTAAGAACCTTCAAGACCTCAGAGTACAGAACTCAGGATCCAAGAGACATTGCTAACCGTCAGAAACAGACCCTTTTCTTTCTTCTGTCATGACATCATGAGGTACTGCAAATAATTTTCAAAAGCTGTTCATATAATGAAAGAACTGAGCTTCCTGTGTCTTTTAGTGCTCTCGTTTACTACTCCTTGAAGATATAATACTCAGTTTTTGAGACAGTATATAATTTTCTCTAGTGCTTGAAAATAGTTTTTCTATTTATATAAACTTAGATAACTGGAAGCTGTGGAACTCAGTGTATCTAATGGTTTTATACTGTCCAATTTGTAGGTTTCTATAATTTACATCTCTGCACCAGCTGAATGAGAATATGCAACATTAAAAACTTGAATCACTTTTGGGTTAGATTATTGTAAATTAGAATATCATTGGACACATTCCGTTTAACTAATATATTAACTTGGAAATCTTAGAGAAGCTGTCTCTTTTCACTTGATCTTCAACTCTGATTCAGCATTTCACTGATGACTGAAACTGGGTTTAGGTGAACTGAGTGAGTAATGCTTAGTAAATAAAAGCAAACACTTCTGGTAGTGCTGCTGTAAGCTAGGCTAGCTATATTACTTGTTCCAGTCTCTGCAACTGGTTCCCATCATAGAGCACCAGCAGGAAGCCTGACATTTCATAATGGTCTGCAGCATTAAGGAGAAACCCACTTGCAATATTGAACTATGCGAGTGTTGCTGGTACTACACGGAGGTAACAGGCCTCTACATTCAGTGATATCTGTGTACAGTATATTATATATACTTTCTATTAACTGGCATAAGAAAGGAAAGGAAATCTCTAACATTTCATATTTTAATTGTATAGAATGTTAACCTTCTCCTGGTGTAATTTGAGTGGCACTTCATTACATTTTTTCAAATGAAGTGCCACTTCATTACAATTTTTTCACAGGGCAGGTGTTTCAGGATATATCTATATTGCATTATAAGAACACACTTATGGAAGATGGCTGTTTATGGATAAACAGCATCTCTTAAAGACGTAAGTCTTTATACAAGGAAAGGACAGATGTTCTGAAGAGAAAGAAATGTCATGTTCGGGGCCCTTAGGATGCAGGCTAACCACCCTGAGATATCCTTTGGCTTGTTCCCATCCCCATCTCACTTCTGAATTTTTGTCATCTCAGAGTACAGAAGACAGGCCACCAGAAGTTGTGTGTGTCAGTATAAACAAACAAAAACTATAAAAAAATTCCCAACCACGTATGCAAGACTCTCTGATATTGGGAAAATGTACAAAGATTTTTTTCATACTCATTTAGATATCTGCTTTGACAACTGTTTTTATTTGACCCTATACTCATTGCCTCGGATGGCAAATACCAACATATAAATTTGGTCTGAAAAATTCGATAGATTATATATCTCAAAGCATCTTTTTCTCTGTTTAATGATTCCTATAATTTTGCACCAGAACTATTCTGAAAGAACATTTATAAGGTTACAAAGCCAAGCACACCAAAGCTAAGAAACACTAGAATAATGGAAGTCTGTACAAAACTAATTCAAACCTCTTGCATGTATGCACCTAACCAAAGCCTTTGGTTCTATGACTGCATGCTATTTTTGTCACAAGTTCCACAACATTTTTCTCAAGTTCCAGGATGTGGTAATACTTCATATACAGTGTGAGCAGTGACCCCTAAATAAGAAGCTCTTGAATCATCAGTTTTTCCCTTATTGCCAGTGTATGGTCCCATGAATTATTTCCTATGCACTATTCAAAGCATGTTCCGAAGACAGAAGTCCTCATTTTATCAGGTGAATGCCTGTGATCCTTATCAATACAGCACTTACTTTCTGTGAAGCACCTATCTTCTTGCTATCTCTTTGAGGTAAATAGGCACTACTACCTCTATTTCACAGCTGTTGACTTAAGGTAGATGGATATTAAAATTGCAAGTTTCCAATAAATTTGGCTGCCCATTTTAGATGGTTAATTTTGGCAAGAGAGAGGAGGAGTGATTAGTAATATGTAGGACTTCATACGTTCAAAATTCAGCTGCCAGTGACTTTTGCTGTGAGCAATCTTTAGAGCTGAAAGTGACAGCACGTAAGAGTTATTGACCACATGCAAATTTGCTGCAGAGCAAGATACGTGGCATCACTAAGACATTGTGTGGCAGAGATGAACCCAGGAAGATCCATGGAGAGTTTTCCTGTGGTTTATCTTAATTTTAATTCCTAATTTTTGATCAGTGATTTCAGAGACAGTCCAGTTCTGCCATAGCCCTGGTCTGGAGCCCTGGTCTTGGGAGAATTATGTCAGATGAAGTGTCAGCTGTGGCTCACTTGCTCCAAACATCTGAGCTGAAGGAGGATTGACTAGATTGAAGATTTACTATTCATCTGAGCTAACTGGATATCAAATAAATAAACTTTCACAAGGCCATTCCTTGAATAGTAGCAACAGCCCGTTGTGAGCTTCCCGGCGCCCAGGACACCCCAATTGCTAATAACAGTTTTCATTCATAGCCCAATGCACCACATTTTCAAAAGGTAAGTCAGTGTCACTCTCACTTTTTCAGATCCCAGAGCATTTGGGAGATGTTTTGTAATTCATGCAGCAAATTATTAACTAGACAGCAAGTGAGGGCCATAGACCTCACTACAGGGGTCTGGAATTCAGCTCAGTTAGCAGGAACAAAGAGACAAAAATAGCACTGTACCGCTAGTGTCTTGATGCATGATACCATTGAACTGAGTGCTCTGTTAGGTTAAAAGTCATCCAGATGTCCACACCCTTAAAAACCATTACAGTAGTCAAGAATTTGCATATTGCTATCATTAATCTGAGCACATTGTGTTGCACGGGGGTAGTTATAGCTCTACGTCCCCTGAGGTTTTCTCCTCCGCTCTGGGAACACACTGCTGCTCAAGTCCTATGGGCTGTGACTCCAGCCTGCCACAGTCTGTGGGGAGGAGGATGCAGAAGAAATACAACTCCTTTAAGGTGAAGTGTCACTGCAGGACAAGCCACGCTGAGTTTTCTTGTCTTTATAAACAAGGTCTTGGGAGGATATACAGGTTCTCAGCATTAGCAGCTTTGCCCTCACAGCAGAACATTATTATCCTTCTGCACCAAAGTACAAGTAAGATTTGGCCAAACAATAAAAGATTTACTGCTTCTTCAATTTGTTTTTAAATACAGCTTGACAAATTTCACCAAAGCCCACATACTAACAGAATATCTTATGGAAAAATCCTTTAAAAGCCTTGGATTTATTAAGTCTGTGTGTTATATTAGTCAGAAACAGCAAAACAGAGGAGCTATGTTTGAACGCTAGATGTTGCAGTCTTTTTTACCACTTAACCTAAAATAGTATTAGCTATTATACAGTTAATATTAATTATTACAAAGTGAAACTCAATCTCCTGCATTTCAGTTTATAATCACCATTCTTAGATAGGTATTACCATTCTTACCTGCACCAGAAGTTCAAATATATTTTATGTGTAAAGCACCACAAGCTAAAAAATAGTAATAGTGCATTGAGCAGGGAACAAAATATCCCCATTTACCCCCTGATGTTGTAGATGCTTAGACCTAGACGGAGCTGGTGAGGGTGTGAAACAACTACCTATCATGCTGATCTACATGCTGAGACAAAGCCTCAATAATATGCTGGTTATGATGTCTGGATGTTACAAAGAAGTACAATCCTTTTTTTTTCCCTGAAAATATAGTAGCAGATTTTTGACGTGGAAAGAAAGAACAGCTTCATAGCTACGTATTCCAAGCAAATATTTAATGTAAAAATATGAAGAACTGGTGAACACAAAATGAAGTAGGCAAGTGATGAGAAGACAATGTAAGAAAGAGAAAACGGGTAGAAACTGTCGCAGAAGGTTGTTCTTAACATCAGTGGATGGGAGAGAGGGAAAACATCTGTAAGGCTCTAAGCATGGTTTGCTGTGCCTTTGAAATAGACCCTGAAAAGCAAAGAGCTGAAACCTTTTCTGTCTTGTAAACCATTGTTATAGTCAGACAGCATCAAAATGCTGCATCAGCTTAGAGCTCTGTCTTTTATTCTGTCAGTGACACAGTGAAGGTATGAACAGCATGCAGAACAGCCTATATGCACACTGCCACATTTGGAGATTACTCAAAGCTGGAGAAGCTTGCAAGCTGCTAGCCTACACCTAAAGTGTTTTTTCAGATCGTGCAAAACATGCTGAGCAACGATCGGATTTTCCCCCAAACACAAGCCTCCTTGTGAAATGCACGAGTCCTCTTCCATGCTTAAATTCCTCAAGAAACACAAATGCTGAACTCTTCCAAAGGCTACTCTACATCCCTGTAAGTTGTCCGTTGGTGCTTTCTAAATTAGGCAGCAAATACACATCCTAATTTGCACATAAAGGATCTGTGGCAAAAATCATATTTCTTCCATGTAATTGGTTTTCTTTTAATCCTGACCTTAATGTATCTAATTCTTGATGAACTGCTTCAAACAGGCTTTGAACTAGGATTTTTAAAAAACATTAAATAATGAAAAAATGCCATCTTATTTTACTGCTTACATCAAGATTCAGAGAGATGAAGAACAGTGACAGCATGCCTGTTCACCCATAACCCTGGGACAGCAGGTAAACTGACAGTGTGTAATTACTAAGAAGTGATATTAAGTTAAAACATATAGCTAAAGTAGTGCTATTGCATATGCATCCCTTGGTTTTCAAGGCAGTGTTTAAAATAAAAAACCTTCACTGAGACAGAAAAACTGCTATAGTTATATCATAGCACACTGAGTTGCAAACCTTTTAATGAAAGACATAATTCTTCTGCTGTCTGCATCATACTATATTCTCATGCAAAACACTTTAATGCATCGTGTAAATTATCTAAGACTTTCTTAGTATGTATTACATTTCTTAATCATAGATATTGGGTGTAAAAAAAAGAGAATTATGTGACATGCTGCAAAACAAATTGCTTGGCGTTAGCATATACTAGCTGGGTCTATATCTGAAAAATGCATGCATAGAAGGGTTGGATTTTTTTTTTTAAATGTGCAGAACTTGCTTCTAAGTGCATATGTTATCAATGAAGCAAAAATGACTAATCTGAAATGATGGCAGTCTGATTTTCAGCCAATATCATCAGTTTAAAAGCAGGGGATCTAGATTAGAGTCTGGATGATCTATTTATTCTGAATTTCAGAATAAGCTTCATGTCTGGAAGAGGATGTATATAAATAAACCAAATGTTTTCACCCACTTTTTCCATTCAATTACATTCAGTTTAGCTATAAAGGAGTTTTAAATGCAAATCTCATTTTCAGCAATAAAATGCTTTTGTTGCAAAGTTAGCAGACAGGTTTGTCTTGCTGATGTCTCACTAGCTGAACACCACTGGAGTGTAAATGGTGGACAATATCACCATCTTGTAAGTTGTGAGTTGCTCATAAATGTCCCTTTTGAGAACAGGATCTGATGAGACATGCTATCTAATTTTCTGTCAGGTTTGATTGAAGGTAATGCTTATTTACATTATACCGATGTTGAATAATTGGGAGTACTAAGCAGAGGGTGGAACTTAGCATATTCTATACTACTTATTTAATAAAATTTCATTCAAATAGATGAGACATCTGCTTTGAATGCAACCTGAAAACCATGCGTCAAACACTATCAAATACACCAGAATTTGTGAAGGTTGAACTCTTGTGGCCCTTGCAAAAATATAAATGTATATTCCAGTTGCGAGTACAGAGGAATCGGACCCCTGTAGACTGGTAGGCATTTAACATGGACTTCTGGGAATAAGACATATAGACATACACACTAAGAAAGCCATGATCTGGCATTTAAAAATGGATTGATTGCAATCATCACATTTAATCATTACAGATGTGCTGTTCTATGTATAAGCTCTCAGCTCTCTAAAGATCAAGTTTAATGATGGTTTTATATGTGTTCTTTGTTGCTAATACACAAATACTGGTGCAGATTCTAAGTGATGTTGACTACCTGAAGGTAGTGTTCTTCAAATCTTAGGAACTTTTGAATTATATCCATGATCCAGGGCAGGGGTGGAGGGGACACACACACACAACAATGACGATAGCAAACTATGCCTCCCATTGTGTTCTATGTCCAATTTCTTTTAGTAGACCAAATTATAATAATATTGTGAACTATATTATAAATGTAAAGTATTACCGATTATAAACAAGCATGGAAATATATGCAATGAATTGTTAAGCAAAACATACATGCTAAAATGCACACTTATATAACAAACAAACCCCCCCCATTTTTAATTAACATAGATCTTAAAAATAATTGATGCCCTTAGTGAAATGTAAGTAGAAGTAATGTTGTAAAGTAGACAACATCAAAAGACAGTAACACATTTTTAACAGAACACAAAAGGATCTAAAAAGAATTGCTTGTATATCTTTTGGTTTTTTATTCATACTGTGGATGAATCACTGGCTGATGTTTGTGGCGGTTATTCATGACATGTCTGGTGGTGTTATGACCTTCCCTCTTTTATTGGTTTATTTGATGTTTGTGGTATTTTATATAATTGATTTATGCCTGGTGATATGTTTGGAAGCTTTCTAGTAATATACAATAGTGATTGTATGTCTGTAAGTGATGTTACATATTGCTGTTTGTGAGCTTTCTTGGCCAGGTCACCACTGTAAATAAAACCTGTTCTCAATAGATTTTTATGTGGTTAAAGATTCTGACTGCTTGAGTGACTGATTGATTGACTGGAAAACACTTGCTAGCAGGACATCAGGGTATCATAGAAAAATGTGTTATTTGTATTTCTGATTCAAAACCCCCACCATTTTCAATCTTTTAAAGTTAAATGGGTATCACAGTAAACGGTCACCTACCTTTCTTCTTAGTTGTCCTGATGTGTGGAGGTGCCCACAGCATTTCATAGCCTTCTTTCTCTGGCTTACGGTAATGTTGCAGCATTTTGCTTGTTCTTAAGTAATTATCCTCCACATGCTTCCACTGGTGCTTTAATGAGTCCTTTACTGAAAACTCTACCAGAAAGTATATTGGAATTGTCTTTTCCTCTCCCGCCTTCTCTCTCTCTTTCACGCTCTCTCTGTTTCTATCTGCCTTTGTTTCTTTCTTTGTTTCTTTCTTTCTTTCTCTCTTTCTTTTGATTTCTCTCTTTCTTTTCCTTCCTTCCTTTCTTCTTTTATGTCTTTCTTTCTTTCTTCTCTTTCTTTCTTTGTCTTTCTTTCTTTCTGTCTTTCTGTCTTTCTGTCTTTCTGCCTTGTTCTGTCATATTTCTAAGACAGAAATAACACATGAGAATGAATAGTCCAACTACTACAGTGCTGGCTTTTCAAAGAGAAAGTTCAAATTCCATCTATAATTTACAGATTGCACAAATTACTCAAAAACATTTTTTTAATACGGGCCATGCTTTGAGTTTCTGCAATAAAACCTCTAGAAATTCTAATTAATAGCACATAAAAACTAATTTGCACTGTCCAGGCAGAGAAAAGACTGCCACTTTTTAGTTCATTACTATCCGTGAACTTGTGCTAATGAACACATGCAACTTCCATCCACACATAGAAGAGTTCAGAGAAGATGACAAATAACACAGATCTCTCTTGGTTACACAGCAACCTGTTAGCAGTACCTCTGTTGTAAACTCTCATCTCAGTATTTCCTGAGTCTGATTAACAGATGTTTGATGGTCTTGGTCCAGACATAGTTTCATTCTATTTAAAGAATCAAGACCCTGGCTTGATATCTCATCCAAAAGTAATGCTCACTGTTGCACAGTCATTGCCTCTCTGACTGAATGGAAGCTCAGCGCAGGATGCAGGTACAAATTAGATTACTAGCTTTGGCTTTTCAAGGGAAAAGAGGAAAGGGAAGTGAGGGATCTCATCTGACCAGCCATGACCTTCTTTGTCTTAAGAAACCTGATGAGATCAAAGCACAAAATCTTAAAAGCAATGCCATTTAACAGTAACTGCTTTTCTCCATTTCCAGACATCTTGGGTCATGCTAAACACCATGGCTGAAATGATGAAACTTACTGTCAACAAAAGAGACTGTTATATACCTCACTAATTTCTCCCAGTTCCACCCCCCACCCCTCCTTGTTCTGTAACCTCATTCAGTTCACAAACTGAATAAAAATGATCCTGTTTTTCTTGCCAATTTAGTTTTCTGCTAGTTCAGTGTTTTGAATGGGCTCACAGGGTGGTCAGAAACCAGCAGAGGCAGCACCAGAAGGGGACTATGGCTTCCCCTATGGCTCTCTGTAGTAACAATGACCTAGAAAAGCTCAGGCATAATTTTGGGTGCACTGACTTGCCACAGAGGATCCTTGTGTAAAATATGGGAGGAGAAAAGAAACTCAACACTCAGAGACTTTTCAAAACTTGGTTTCAACATATACACACAGGACACTGACGGAGGTATCAAAGAATATACACAGAGGAGAGATGAGCACAAGTTCTTATCCAATTTCTGTCTAGCTTCCAAGATAGCATTTTTTAACTTTTATATTGCAACTGTTTGATAGGGATTTGGGGAACTAGTATTGCTTCTGCTTTTTCTGCCAGAAATGGGAAGTAGCTCCACCTTAGGATTTCATGGATCCTAACAGATTTGATTAGATTTTACTTTGTTTCTGAAACAGCAAAGCAACAAAAGACTGAAGACCAGTGGGTTAGTTGGTTTCTTGACCCATGTTTAAGGCATAGGATAACAAATTAACTGAATTCATAAGCTTTCTTAGTGTCTGTGTGAATTTAGAAGATTATAACCAGTTGGGATTGTAACAGAAGAAAACCCACAAGGAAATAATCTTTAGAAACTTTGCCTTTCACATGACCTATCTGAAAGTTAACAGGGAAAATGAAATATCTGCAGAAACTTTATCGTGACTGTAAGCTAGCATTCCTTTTTTTCTTCCCTCAAGCTCTGATATAAAGTTTTAAGCAAAGATAAATCAATTCATTTCCCATCCAACTTTGGAAAACCTCTAACTACTCGTGCAGGTGCTGGCCATTTCCATTTCTAGCACACACAAGCTTCCCTCTTCCTTCACACAAATGCAAGATTGTTGCCAGACCCTGCATTTTTGCTCAAAAATTTGGTGTGCAAAATGATGCCAGACCTATCTTTACACACTTGTCCATACTTATCTCTGAAGGTGTGCTTTCTTTGCTTACAGTATATGTATGACCATTTCTGATGCTGTGAAGCAGACGTATCACAGGAGATTGTCCCTGCAAAGGCAGGAGCTGGGCTAAGCTCACTACCCTTTGTTTTGTTTATCTTCCTTTCCACTTCATGAATAATATTATGTTTGCATTTGCCTCTTTAAGAAAGCGTCCCTGAAAGCAGCATTCCAGCACTTAAGGGATGTTATGGTAGTGGGAATGTGAGCTGGCAAGAAGGATTGAACAATACAAGCATGCCTTAACATTTGACAACCAGAGTTAGCAAAACTGGCATACAGCATCCTTAAGAATAATGCCCTGCAAACAGCATTTCTCTATACTATACAGCCTTAAAGGTAGTCACAGCACTGGACAATTCTAACTAGTAAATATGCTGACACAAGCCCCAGAAGGACCACTTTCTGAAAGAACTCACGTAATGTATACCTCTGGCTCGCTTGTAAGCGGAAAGCAAAATGAAAAACTAAAAAATGCCCCATCTTTGATCTGAAGAAATATATATTTTAAGAGTAGACAAGTGAACATGGAGTTACCAAGCCAGACAGGATCAATTATCCTTCAAGCTCAGAATTCTGCCTTCGCCAGTGGCCTATGCTAGGTGCTTCAAAGAAAACAGCTGACTAATTACGCAATGTCCTACACGGCAAAAAGGGATGAGAGGACTGTTTCTTATCCCTGTGATCAGCTAACACCCTGGAGTATGAATTTGATGGCCCCTCCTACTACATAAAATTACAAATGATATTATTGGTCATAAAATTAAGAAGTCCCTTTAAAAATCCCATTACAGTATTTAACTCTTTGACCTCTGTAGGTTAACTACTACTCATGCTGTGAAAAGAACTATTTCATGTTTATTTTTAAAATAATACACTAAGTTTCTTAAAGTCATTATGGCTAATGATGGAAATACATTCTACGTGACACCTATAAATGATAGTCTTAAGTTCCTGATGTCTTGAAGACTTGAAAAATATTTGGTGTTATTAAAAAAACTTTAAACAAGAGAAGTTACATAAACAAGCTACTTACATAACTAAGCACTACAGCAAAACTAAAGTTAATTTGTTGGGGCAAATCACGAGTTGATAGGTTTTGATCTAATTCATGTCAGCTTACCTTTAAAGTGTGCTTACTCCCACATAAGTCAAATTTCTTTTTCTTTTTGCCCGTCCTTTACTTTTAGTGCATGTATTTTAGTCATTGAAAGCAGGCAGCTGAGAGAGCTCTCTAAGGCTGGAAGGCGCATGCAGAACACCTTGTACAGCTCTGCCTAGCTCTGCTAAGCTGCTGTGCCTACATGCCATCCTACCCTGCAGTACCTGGGTACGCTTATGACCAAGTCTATCTAGTTTAAACAATAACAATTATGCTAACATCAGTGATGATTTTGGAATACAAACAAATGCCCATTGAATACTGCACTGAGACAGTCAAACTACCACTGACACAAAGGTTTTTTTGCTAAAGCTTTAACCCTTTGAATGCTTTCCTGAAAATTGTTTAATAAGCTTCTTTTACCAAAAGAGAAAACATGAGGGGAGAAGGAATAACACATCTTTAATTAGAAAAATTCAAATCAGCTCTTAATTTAATTCACCATACCAGCAGCCATGATTAGATCTGCATCATGATATATCTCCAATACTATCAATTTTCATAAATGCAAACTTTCCTGAATATGGTTCTGATGTATCCTGACATTTTAAAATATGTCCTATTGTCCTTTTCTGTGCAGCAGACCAAGCACAGAGTGTTCAGTCCTATATCACTGTCACAGTGGTATTAGACCAGATGGCTGCTTCCTTGCAGAATCAAGAATTAGAGATAATTTATGCTGTTCACTGTTATTAGAATGTAAAAATATAAAGAGTTTGCAGCACGCATACATGAAAAGCTGCTCAGATCCATCAGTGACACCCTGGTGAAAAGGCATTCACACTGTTACTGCACTCTTAAAGGTAAAGTCTTATTTTGGTGAAGCTATGGACTTCTGCAAAGCCTATTGACTACTCTGCATAGGATACAGCACAGGGAACTATCTGACCTAGGTTACAGTGCTGCTTTGGTGGGGAAAGAATATTCTGAGTTGCGAAAAAAGTCCAAGAGCTGCTTTCTTTCTTCTTTATTGTAAAATAATTCTACCACATGAACGTTCCCATTAATATGTGACAGTTATTTTTGAGTCACGAAGAATGAAGTTAAAAATGGAAGCTTTCTTCATTCAGTCTGTTAATCAGTACAGAAGAGTTCTCAGTAAGACCTCATACCAAAGGGCATGAGAGTTACAGAAATTTGCTCCCATGCCAGAGAGGGCAGAGAGTTTCGCTTATCAGGGCACCATCGCAATCTGTAAATGTACTTGCTCTACCTGTATGTATATATGCACCGCAATGTGTGTCAAAATACTGAAGAGAAAGGATGTCAGCCTACCCATTTATTGAGTCTGAGCTCATTGTAGGTAAGAATCTTGTTGTCTGTATTTCAAAAAGCTGAATCATTTGATAAAATAAATAGTATTAATGAAGCTGATTCATTTGGAGGGACTTCTCAACCTATTCAGGAATTAAAATATCTCAGGTTCCTAAAACAAGGGAGAGAAACAAAGGGGAAGAGAACTTAGTCAGCTTGTCCATCTTGCTGCAATAAATTATATAAAAACAGAAATAAAAAGAATGTTAGGACAACCAAATGTCAAACATTGTATGCAGGTAGCAGTAGTTTGTTGCTTTAACTTTTCAGTTCAGGAAGTTTAACACAGCACTCCCTATGAATGATGTCAGAGTTGTGGTCAGATTATGGACAAACACTCTCTCATCAGTATTTAGGAATATTACAAGAGGAGAAATTTTACTGGCATTCACTGAAATGACACACTTACTCTATGTGATCTTGGAAAAAGTGTATCACTGAGAGAATTATTTAGTTCGCTCTAATCTTTAAATTGTACTAAGAAACATTACTAGGGACAGATTTGCTTTCAGCTGTCTATGAGCATATAATTTGTATTTATGGCATACAGTGAAAGTATTGTGACTTTGAATGACTGACTAGCACCTTATGAAAGTCATTACTTTTGTATCAAGAACAATATTTGTAACATAATGTGTTCTTAAACTGATCAGGACAGCAGGAAGCAGCTAAGTGGATCACTTATCTTTATTTTGCAATTTAACCTATGTTGTGACAGGGAACAAAAAAATTAGATAATTTATAATTTTCTGTCAGTGTTGCATACTTTGGGGTAAGCTTGTAACTACTTGGTATAACTGAAAAGTAAGGAGATTTGGTTGCCAAATACAACAGAAGAAGAAAGATTACTTTAGAGCATAATGAATTACTAGCTGACTGTTAGAACCAGATCACAAAGATTTCTTGCATTTTTGTTTCCTGACCAGTGTTGTCAATGACTGGATTTTTCTTCTGTAAAAATCCTAGTACTAGTTTTATTAAAATAAAGTCTATCAGAATAGAAGATTGTTGTTATGCAGGAGCAGTAACTCGCATAATATGAGATGGCATTTCTTTCCAGCTCTTGCTGCTCCGCTGGTTCTAATAGCAACCTGGAGCTCAATTTCCTCCTCAAGAACATTGCATTTCATGTGGAATGTCAATTATTAAAATGCAGTGTCCCGTGTCTTACTTTTCACTAGATGAATTCATTTGCAAATTTGCTAATTTATGTAAATGATCCTTAACCTGTAACTGCCTGGTATGTATTTCTCAGTGCCTCTTTTCAATTCAGAAATATATACAATAATATGGTGCCAACAGCATGTATGTTAATTACCTTGTGCCACTGTTCCAAAACCCAAAGATTTAATTTCGGTATAACCCAGAAAGAGTATCTGATGCTTCTTTCCACTGTTTCATTTTCAATAACATTAGACCACTCAAAATATGTAAATGATCTTTAAAAGATCACCTAAAATACCTCCAGTCATTATCATTGGCGGTAAGTATCGTTTTAGTACAATATTTTTGTAAATATTTAGTACAATATTTAGTACAATACATACAAGAAGACATGAGCTGAAACTCCCTGGCTTTCAAATTTGATTTTCAGCTTTCAGTTTTTGCAGGAGGTCATTATTACTTACAATGGGCCAAATCACAGCTTCTAAGATTTGATCATTCCTAAAATTCAATTTTTGTTCAGTTAAGACTCTCCTCTGCATTTCAGAAATTAATTAAGACAGGCAGGGAATTTCCTTCAGGTAGTCAGTGGTCCAGCTGCAACTCATTCTTTTCCTGATGATCTACGCATGGATGCCATTCTGGATTTGTCACTCCCTTTCTGGTTCCATCATGAGCACATCCACTGCGCACCCATAAATGTTCGTTTCACTCTCCAAATGATCTCAGGAAGTTCAAACTCCTCCTGTCCATTTGCAGTTCTTATGAATGCAGGAACATTAAGAAAGCCTCAGCTGAAGACACTCATTTTTGCCTGACTTCTCCCTGCTGCCTGCTCAAACCTCTTCAATGGTCTCAGGCACCACTGATGGTTTAGAACCCGTCGATGAACCTGGTCCAAGTTTTGGGGATTTTAACAAAACCTGAAATGAGGCAATTTTCCTCTGTGGTGTTGTTACTGTTCAGTAACTTCCCACAGTCCAAATAAAATTATCCAGATTCCCTGTGGTGTAATTGCAGGCACAACTCCATTGATTTCAGTGACCTGTGAACGGCAGACAGGACTGTGGCCCAAGGTCTCCTCTTGACAAACCAGCTACAGCTTGCTGTCTCTTGATTATTATCTGATTTACATGTCCTTGTTTTAGATGCCCCCCACAAGAGGTAGGTGAACAAAGCTCCGTTTCACAGCCAGCTACAGAGATCGTTCCTGGCCAGCATGGAGGTCCCACGACCAGGACTCGGCTCTGAGCCTGGGCGGCAAGACCCATGTCCTTTGCGGTGCTCCTGCCCGACTGGCCACCCCCGGGGCCTTTGCAGGAGACTGTTGCTCTCTTCAGCTTACCCCAGGTTTTGTTTCCCCAGGGTGTCAGGGAGGGAGAGAGGGATGAGGTGCCGCCAGCTGACAGGCCAACATGCTGTCAGGCCAGCCCCAGCACGCTCTTTGGAGCTGGAGCGGATTGTGTCTCAGTGTTTAGATTGGCTTTAGAAAGTGCAAAGCCGAGAAAAGTTTGGCTGCTTTATCCCTGTTTCAGCATTCAGATTGCTAAGAGAAAATCTCAAATGGCTACTTGCTGTATGCTCTGCAGACATTTTAGCACAAAATCGGCATCTCCAGTATCACCCGTTCACACTACTGTGAGGTCTCAGGTATTTGATTTCATTTCTGCTAGGATAGCAGCAGGGAAGACTAATACAATTGTAATTTTGGAATTAAAATGTCTTTCACTGTATTTTGTTGCACTGGTTACCTGCAAAAATTCAAATATCTGAGATTCACAGTAGCCTTTAAGCTACTGCTTAGTTTTCTCAACAAAGGACATATACTTTACAGGACAATGTCTCTTTAAATCTACCCCGAAGATATTCCTCCTGGCCCAGAAGTTGCCAAAATGACTTGATGATTTATTTATGTGGAGCTTGGCAGACCATAGTCCAGATTGTGGCTGAGGCTGAATTTTATGAGCATTCCCCCTAGTGTGCATATTTAAAAATTGAAAAAAAAAAAAAAAAAATCAAAAAAGGTCTTTATAGAGCTTGGCATGAGATTCAAGCAAATCTTATCAGGAAGAAGAATGACTAGGAAAAGAGTTTTAGGGTGGAATATAAATATTGATTTATTAATAATATTTTGTGTTTAGAGAATTAGAATTTTCTCTTGATCTTCAAAACATTAGAAAAGTGAAGGAGGCATTTCTCATCTCAGCAGAAGCAAATGTTTGGTCTGGAATTTTTTTAGCCGTATACAACTTGGCATTTTGTACTGGGAACTGGCATTTTTGTCCACAGAAAGATGGATGTCTCATTGTCATTCCAGACCATACAAATGGCATGTTGGTGCAATGATGTAAGAAAGCAATTTTCTGCCCTATTTTATTGATTTATAGTATTTTAGTAAAGTGATAAAAACTTAATGCTAAGGATAAAAAGGACACCCATCTGATGTAGAGGCAGTAGAAAAGAATAGAGAATGAGGAGGATCCAGCATTAATACTTATTTGCCATGTTTTCTCAGGCCTCTCCTGTACTAGACCATTAACTAAGTTATAAAACCGTGTCTAAACTCTTTGACTAAGACATTTTCTAGGCATTAATCCCTTCTTTTGAGGCACAGCTTGGTGCAGGACTCTGAATTTTTGAAGCACAGGCAAATCCTAAGGGCCACAGCAACAAGGAGAAATGTCAATAGTCCTGATTCCTTCAGGCTGGGAGGGTCAGTGCTGGGGAGAGAGATTCAGGGGCAGTTTTGCATAGCGGGAATCAGCAACAAGCAAGAATGTGACTCTACAGCATTTCATCTGCTTCACAGCAGTTCCTTGGGCAGCCTCTCCAAGGGGTGTTACACTACTCTCTGCTAAGTTCTTGCTCGCTGCAGTGGAGTTCCTGAAGCAGACAAGCCCTGAGGCAGAAACTCCTACATCCTTTAGGGAACCTCTTGTTGGGATACTCCCTCATCCTTTTGGCTCAGCATAGGGGCTCTTGCTACATCCATTCAAGGAGCATAGCTTTGATCCCGTCTCCTTTCCTAACACCAGGAAACAAGCTCCCTCAAGTCCAGATCCGTTAAAACTGCGCTTGTGCCAATTTATAGGCGGGCCAAATTGTGTTGGAAATCAATTCAGCTGACACTATACTACACGCTGCTCTTGGATGTTGTATACAAGTGAATATATGTGGGATGTCAGTCAATGAAAGCTGCAACATGCTAGGAAGCAACATTTTCATTCACAATGGCATCCCCCACTTTTCTCCAGACAATATAGGGAATATTCCTGAAGCTCCCCTCAAAGGGAGCTTCAAAGGAAATTCAAAGGCATTCGGGACATTCATTACGCTGTTGATAAATCAAGGCCAACAGGAAAAATATTCACAGTGGCTACATCCATGCTTTTTTGGTTTTGTTTGTTTTTTGTAGTTATATTGGAGAATTCCTCACATTGCAAACCTAACGGGAGAATAGTATTTTACAGCCAAGCACCAAACTAACCTTATGAAGTCAGATCTATTCTAATTCACCAAGTGAAGTATTTATTTGCACTAGGAAAGAGCCCGGGTATGAACTAAGCTGTATACAGCATGGGTATCTTTAGGACTGGCAGTCCTGTGTGAAACAAAGGGAATGCCAGTATGACAGACTAGTGCAGCCCCATTGCACAGTATTAAAGCTCCTACAAGGAAAATGCCTGCTAGATCTTACTCCTGCTTGGAAACACTAAGCTGATGCACCAAAAGCACTGCTCCACTTCTAACCAAAGTTATTTCTAAAGGATACACTTGGAGTGGTGAGAGTCTATGTCTATTGCTGAAATAATTTCAGAGGATTGAAAATTACATCAAAACTTGTGGCCAAAAAGGCACTTCATGGAACACACACAGCTGGTAATGCTGCCAGGGAAGCAGACTGAAAAGCCAGAAGGAAGCTGTAAATGGCGTCTTTGACTTCACATAGTAAACTGCCCAGGCCTTTACCTTTGGAAAACTGCACTGTGTAAATTCAACCACCAGGTGAGGAACAATGAAAACAAAACCAGCATTAATTTAACTGCAGCCTTACCATTTTATTTCACTCTGTTATATATTGAAACTAGTGCTTATACTTGACTCAATTTTGTGTTTTTAATGACCTGTCAAAAGCTCAGTCAGGGCTTATTGTATTTATATTTTTAATTAGTTTAGTAAGGAGCTGGACTGCTTATATTTGATTTTTTTAATTAACTGTGAAAATTTCTGCATCAGGATGATATTGTTCACATTGATATGTGTACTTCTGTTATGTTGGGTTTGCTGTGTGATATATTGGAAACAGAAGTGTCACAGGAAAGGCATGCCTAAATAGCGCTTCACAGATTGCTGGAGCACTGATGGGAGCTGGTTATGTATCATGTAATTAATTCTTTATATTCTGACATGCAACTCAGGCCAGTATTAAAGAAAATCATGACAGGTCAGGTCATGTCCCTAGCATTTTTTATCTCTGTGTTACACTGTAGATGTGTAGACTTTATTGCTTAGGCAAAAAAGTCATACCTTGTCATCTCTGGTGACTTGCATTCTTGTTGCCACAGAACAAATACGACATTAGCGTGGCTTCTGGCTGTCTTTTGAATGCTATGGGATGCCTCAGCCATGGCCTTCTTGAAATCCTGCTCTAGATCTTTCACTGTTTCACCAAACTTTTATCTTTCTTGCTCAAAATTCGTAACTTATAAGAGTGGGAATGAATTGAGGGCGCTTAATTCATTTCACAAGTCCCTAAACAGCAACTGCGTGGGAATGAATTCTATTCAATGTAATATTAAGCTCGATTTCAATGATGGTGCTAAAAATGGAGGTACAGCTGTTCATACTGGCAAATTCAACCTCTGTCCCTGTAATCAGTTTTCTGCTGATAACATTAAAAATAGGAGTCGCTTATAGACAGCAATGCATTGCTTTGGCAGGTTTGGATCCACATACCCTGCTGAGATACCATCAATGTTCTAACTCACTTGCAATTGTTACAAGAAGGGAGAAGAGAAAAATTACCAAGCAACTTTGATTTGCACAGGTGACCCACGCTAATTACACAGTTACCAAACAATAGCACAGGAGGATTAACACAACTTACTCTGTAATTACCATTGCTTCCAGTGAAGTTACTGTGTGGTTAACCATGTAATAACATGCATTATTTCACAGTAACTATGCAAGGACTCAAGTCAACAGAGTATGCTGCACAAATGGAGCAAATCATTGGTAAGCTAAAGAGGTCTGAGTGTTTCAAGGAGTGACATGAATTTTATTAGATGGATGATTTTCAGGTTTTTATTAATAGCTTCAAAGGTTTGGAGCAGAGCCATAACACTGCTGGAGGAGCTAAGGAAGAAGCTCTCAAGTCTATCCAAGGAGCTCCCAAGCGCAGAGGCATCGGCTCTCATGGGTACATTTATATCCCCGTTAACTAGTCCCACTGCACGAGGCAATGCAGAAAGCAGATCGTTCTTGTGTTCACTCAGAGCAAGCATTAAATTTTGTTTGGTCTGTAAACAGCCAGGCACTGGAGGAAGATTTTTAAGCTCTTGTCTTGTGCAGCTAGCAGGACCAGCTTCAGATCTACTTTAAATAAGCCATCTTGCCTACAAAATACAGACCTTGTACTCTGCTTAAAAACCCACTGACTCGTGCTCCAGACACCAAGGATATGAACACAAAGTGCCAAAGAAAATGAGAGAGATTACTCAGCCAATCAAGCATAGACCATGGAAGACTTGTAGTCCAGCACACTGAGGCTGCGTTTTTAAACAGACTTGGACAAAGAAACCATTAAGAAATACAAAATAAGGAGATATTGCTCTATAGTTAATGTAACCGAGAACAATGTTTTGATTAATGCCTTCCCATTAGCTTATGGACAAGCTAGATTGTGTTACAGGATTATGGGCTGAGTTGGTAACGCAAAAGAAAAAACATGCTCAAAACTGCAGTAACAACAATTACGGTTCATGGGTGAAAACACTACAGACAGCTGAGAGACAATATTATGAACTGGAGGTCTCTAAATAATTATTAATACCTAATTGTTCATATATATTTGAATTTGTAAATTAATCTCTTTTCATGTTTCTATTTGTGTTGAATTTCCACACTGAAGTAATGGCATGTCTACTTGTTAAAACATTCACAGAAATAACCCACAATAACAAACTGAACTTTGAGTTTCAGATACTGAGCGTTCAGGAGCATCTGCTCACAGTCTGTGGGGCAGGAAGTTACTGAAGTAATTTGACAAAATTTCACTTAGCGATGAAATTTGTGAAAATCTCAAGACAACCTGCAAGCTGCAAAATATGGCAGTTCAACAAAAGAAGTGTACAGATAAGATTTTTGGGGTGTTTGACTACCACAGGAATGGACCCAACATAATGACCCAGGAGGTCCCTGAGTATCGTATGTCCTGATCGTCCTGAATTATGGGCTCTGCTCTGTATGCAACAGCACACAATGCTGTATTTTAAAATGCTTCTCTTAATCTTCTGCAAGGGAAGTGTCTGCCAGAGCATCTAAAACAAATGGTTCTAAATCTTGCCTGATTAGACTTAAATGCACCTACAACCTACCTCCCCCTATGTTTCTCTATTGCTGTTTAAATCTGGATACGATATTCTCATTGCTGGAAAGATTACAGTAACGCTTCATGATGCTCTCTTTCTATTCTAATGCTGCATGGCAGTTGCTTTCTTTAGGCCCCAGCTCTTACCTACATCTGTGCTTACTGAAGTGAGACTTTAATTTGCTACACCACGCCAAGGTATTAATAGACAATTATTTATTGCAAATCTGAACCATTTATACTGTTTACTGGTTGACACAATGTAAAATTTTGATCCAAATGTTAATGTGCCCATGACATTGCATAATTCTGTTCCATGCCAAGGTTTTTTCTTTTCTAAATGAATCGAACTTGCAAAAGGAGGAAATAGAGTTTTTAATGGATGAATGATTTACAGTCTCAAACTTACAAGACTGCTTACTTGTACAAATAAGGGAAAATTGACTAATTAAAATAGCACAGCAAATTAGAAAAATTTAGGATTTTACTGGAGGCAAAATTAGAGGGAGAAAAATGGAAATAAGTTGCAAAGTACTTAAAGGGTAACTGAATAAATCTTATGCTAGTCATTTTAGGGTAATTATATTTTTTTAGCAGGCATCTTTGAAACCAGAGAGTATTATAAACATCCAGTTGAGTAGAGCACAGTTAAAAATTACCTATTCATAAAGAACCATATGGATAGAAAAGCACTTCAAAGTCTCCAAATGTCTGGTGAAATTACCTTTACAAATATTTTTTGCAGTAGAAAAAAAAAAGAAAAAGAGCTTTATAGATAGGCAATTTTCATTATACAGAACACATAATTTCAAGTGTTTACCTCCTCAAGTTTAGGTATCATGCCTTTAATGCAATCTAGACATGGCATCTTCTTTAACTGGTACCTGTAGAAATCTTCAAAATACAGATGTTTGAATTAAAGTAATATTTTTCTAGAGCTCATTCCTCTTGGCTTTTTCTACTGAACCGTGCTATTAAGTTAATCTTTTTCCAGCTTTGCAAGCAGAGAGATTGTTACAATAAGGAGTTATAAGGCAGTTCTAATTAAATCTCACATAACTATATTCAAGTAGTAATATCCAGAACCTGTGGTCAACTCAACCTACAAAAGACATTTAAAGCCTTTGTAATATGCCAGCTTATATGGGCAAGATTACACTGGAAACAGCTCTAGCAGATAAACTAAACCTAATTTAGTACCAGAATACATTCGACCAAGAAAAAAATAATAATTACCATTTCATTCACCCTGGAAAGGTTCCCCTATTAAAGACTTCATCTGCGGAACAGCAGAACAGCTTCATTTTTCCCCTTTGTTTTTGTTTCTTTCAGATTTGGTAAGCACATAAAAGGCCCCAGATATCATTCTGGGATGTCAGAAACACCAATAATGATACTACATGAGTACTGATTTTATTAACAAGGCACAGATTTGCGGCTGACAAGCTGGACTCCATGGAAGCAATGGTAATAGGTAGAGGTAGGGACACGCGTGTCTGTATATTACAGCAGAATAAAACTAGCTAATATGACTTTGTGCACTGGAAAATGGACACTCTGCACAGCTCTGAGGTTCCCGAAATAAGTGGAAGTAGGAACACACCTGTAAGTCACAGGCCAGTGTTGATACAGATTTTTTCAGGAACATTGATAGTGATTTTTTTTGCACCTAAAGGGCAAAAATCATGCTGAAGTGGGAAAGCTGCTGAATTACTTCCTTTTTTATTACTAATTTAAGAAGAAATAGTATCTAATTGTGATTCCATGTCTGAATGGCCTCCTGAACGTAACCATTGCATGTGGTGTCAATAGGTTAACATTCTAGGCAACGCATTGCAGTAGCAGCTAGGTTGCTCAAACACCAGTTGCTTCTTTGGAGTTCTTTAGAAAACAAATATAAGAACAGTTATTTTGAGGCCATCACATCATGACTGTGATGATACACAGGAACTAACATGCAGCCAACGATTCCAGTGACAAAGATAATGCCATTGTGAAGCTGAAAGAAATGAAGAATGAACAGGATTTTGATTACCATCCATCCCTCCAAGTACAACAAACAGAGCTGTCCCAAACAGTCCCTGTTCCTGCTATGATTTAGACAATAACTTCTTTTTGTTTAACATGCATTCACATTGAGATGTCTTTCTGAGCTACCAGGATACACGTTGTTGATGCATATTAATGACAGGATGCAATTTTTATTACTATTGTTCTGTAATACAGAATATGTTTAACTACATTTTGTTTATTATTCATAATACACAATGAGAGAAGACACCAGAATGGCTCTTTTGGAGACTTCGCATGCTAGGCTGCAAATGTGTATTAACAATAGTACACATTTCTGTGTTATGGTTTCATAAAATGCATTTGCATAATATGAAATCATAATCCCAAATGTACAGTAAAAAGCCTATGAAAAATAGTTACTTCTCATATACTACACAATGGTTGATTTTTGTCTCAGACGTGGGACTGGCTATTAGGGATTTTTTTACAATGGGAAAAAAGCCTAGCCCATCCTACCGAACTAAGTCTTGCAAAATGAACCAATCGAACAAGAACCTTCTGCAAAATGGAAAAGATGGTTTGCTAGTAATTTGCATGCACACTTCATTTAATATACTTCCAGGCTGAGATGTTACTTCCAATGTCATACCAGAGACTGAAATAAACAGGAAATGCCGGCAGCACTCCAGGGGCCTATGCTTGCAAAAATGTGCAGGGGGAGCGGAGCAGAAATTAGCTCAGAGTAGAAGTCACTAGTGCTAGGAAGCCATCCTTCGGGCTCAGAGGGAAGCTTTGCAAGAATGTGATGCTTTCAAATTCCACTGTCCAATGAATCCCAAGACAGTTTTCTCCCAGTTTGATTGCAGAGATGGGTAAGTCTGTTTTAGTGTTGCTTCCATTTAACTGCAGCCACTTGCAGGAAAAGATTAACTAGCTAGTCGTAACTCTCAGGTGTCGTAACAAAGGCTGTATGTATGCCACAGCTACAATTTCTGTAGGAGGAAGCAATGATTTCTACTTTTCTTCTTTATAAAGAAGCATGGTATTTTTCACCTTGGCTGGTTACTGTGCTATTTATTTAGACAATTTGACTTTTGAGCTGCTTTTGCTACATATACATTATCAAATGATTAATGGTTAATTAGCATTTTGCTAATGGAAAATAAATTTAATAGGAGTGAGTGTGTGCCATTACATTTCCCCTTTTAGCTCAAATTATCACATTTGCATTTTTATCAATAAAAATCTATGAGTTTTCTTTTTGCTATGCCAAATGAACAGTCTTAATTATATTTAAGGCTCCAGTCCTTCAACAGATATTGTCTGGTACCCTGCTGCACCCACACCTGTCTATTGCACCTTGCCAGCTCTGAAGTTCTCTTCCCTTCCTTAGAGCATCGTTTCTTGGTATATGGAAAATCTCAGTACTCAGTTATCCACCAGAATTTCTGAGCTCTGACTCCTCTACGGCCTATGGTGGCTTGTTCAGACACTTAGCTCTTTGCAGATGAATGTATTTGGAATTATCAGGATGTTCTGTTTAACGGGGTGAAGGGGAGAAATGAGTCTTCATACTAAAACTATCATTAACATTTTTACAGAATGAGGTGGCTTGAAAGCTAAAGGAGGTGGAAGTCTCCAGGAAAATAAATATGAACCTATTTTTCACTGGAGACTTCCATTGATTTACAAACCATCAGAAAAATGTATTTTGTATGGCTGCTAAGAATCACAGCTTGTCTCGTCACAATCCAGTATTCCCAATTTCAGCTGAGACTGAAAACAGTAAAATAAACTCTTCCTACAAGAAAGAATGATAGAGAGAATTATTCTTTTCATTCACCTGCCCTTTATATCAACGCAGACAGCTAATCCAGGTGAATCTACCCACATTTGTCATTGCCAGTGAATGCAAAACATACAGAATTCACACAAAGGAAAATAATTCCACCTTTTTTAAGATTCATTGTGTCATAATTTATTTATCCGGAAGGTGGCATTTTCAGACACAGCTATTAATGCCATGCTGTGGCTATTAGTAATCAATGAATGAGAAAGTCAGGAGAAAGGGGAGAATGCATTTTAACAGTGATTTTTTTTTATGATGAGTTTGTTTGTGCTGCTCACCAGAGGTGTGCCAAGCTATTTTCTGAGGAGGTCCACTGTCACCTTCTTGTCATATGCAGCAGATTATAGAAAGAGAGTAATTTCCAGCACTGGAAATGGCAGGTGAGTAACTTAAACACTTATCTAAAATCAACACTTTCAAAGCCCCCCCCCAAGTTTCTTTCATCAGTTGCCTTGTTTGGGGATGGATCAAGACAGACACTGCCCAGCTACTGGGAGCATTCAGTCACATCAATATTTCATCCAGATTTTCATAGCTGAGAAGAGTGACACATGAACTGAGTGGCACTGGGGAAATTGCATCAGCCAGAGTTTGCAGAAAGCCTGGAACCATACTTGAAAGAAGTGGATCATTTCTGTCTTTCAATAGAAGGGAGCCTCTGCTATTGCCCAGGGTGAGAAAGGACAGATGCCACCCCTGGCTGTGATTACTGGGTGAATCTACACTGCCTGAGCTCCGTCTGGAAGCATTGACTAACATAACTATTGCTCCAAGTGACACTTACACATACTTCTTAAAAGGATGAAATCCTGTCCGACTACTGCTCCAAAGAGGAGACAGAGCTATGGAAGTGGAAGGAGGAGGGAAGGCGTTGTGCTGCATCCAAATAACCTGGTCCTGACATTGCCTAGGGAGAAAGCACTAGGGGAAGGGGATGCAATGAAAATGTGATTTAAATAGTTTTAAAAAAGCCTGGGGGAGAAAAGCAGTTGATTTTTTTCATTCATGCTGCTGTTGACACCAGGAACGGGATCTATTTCACACATCTAAGAAACACTGAAACTTGTGTATTTTGTTGTAGGATATCTGACTTGGTGCCAAATGTGTTTCACATGATGTTTCCACCATGATTTAGCAAAGGTGTTTTTTTTTCCTCTCCAACAGTGGTAGAGCTGCAGCAATGAAGGTTATCCTGGTCTGCCTTACCGGCATGCAACCATTCTGAAGTCAGCAGAGTTTACGGGAAAGTCGAATTTGGCTCTACAGCAGACAACAGCATTGCACTTTGAAACCTGATGTTCTTCAAACCTATTGCCAGCAAAATTCAGAGTTTGAAAACCCAGGCTCCCTTTTTGCACATGAAAATTGTGGGAGCAATTAATGGCACTTAGACTTCCAACTCCCTTGTTTGTAGGCACAAGCAGGTAGTTAGACATCTAAGTAGCAATAACCAAGAGCACAAAATTGCTGGCACAAAAGGGAGTTTAAAAAAAATCAGGCCATTAAAATATGTGACGAAGACTCAAAAGGAGGGAGATGATGAAAAATGGCACACAATGAAGAAGAACCTAGAAATGGATGAAGTTTTCTATAATCTCAATTTCAAGTTCTTTTTTTTTAATGGCAATAATTTACAAGAATAAACAAAAGTATAACAGCAGGAATGTGATGTACAGAAGTAAATTTGGGCCTAAAATAGCAAATGAACTTTGTAACGGAGTACAGTTGAGAGGTATATTGCTACCTTTAAATATTAAGCTATTCCCGTAAGGTGCCTTTTTAAGGTGTGATATAATATTTTTTGCTCATTTTAATAGAAATAATAAAAATGAGATACTAAAAAGACATCATTACTCGGAGGAGTAAGAAGAATTTAGATCTCCTACTCTTAACAGAAGAGAACACTATCCCAGCACTGCTGCTGTACCTGAATATCAGCAAGTCACCGTTTATTTGTTTATTTTTAATCACATGGGGTGAAAAGCAGTGACCTGCGTTTCAGGTGAGACTGATATACATGTGAACTCTGCATGTGTATAGTTAAAACTGACTTTATTTCTGGCAAAAATAAATAGCTGGCAGTAACTGAACTCTCTCTTCATTGAAAGAATGCTATAGGGCTGAATATAGCCACTGCAATAGTGCAATAAAATGAGATGAGCTTAACGCTACCAGATGGTACCCTGTACAGTGCCTGAAATAAAATGGAGAATTAGGGTGCCCTAAGGTGTGCACAGGGAAGGCAATTACATGAAATAAATGGGCCTCAGGCCTAGATGATGCTCAAGTATGCTACACAGGAGACAGATAGTACATCTGGTGAACAGATTTTATCACACACTGGAAAGCTATAAAGCATGCGGTTGAATTTCAGATCTGGGTTTCACAATGACATTTTACCTGTGTTGGTATTCAGTGCTGTTTATTTTTAAAGGTGCTGTAATCTCAATGATGTGTTTTAAAAGCCTTCTTAACATTGTTTTCTGATGTGCCCCATTTTTTGGACAGATTGATGTAACACAACGCTTTTTCATGGACAAAATACAAACTACTTTGGCTGTAGACGATCATGTTTTTATTTAATATATCACGTTGCTGATGTGATTTTAGTAATATGGTTATACTTGTCAGCACTCACTGCTTGGGAGAAAGCCAGTAAGTTTTTAAAGTTAACTCCCACTTCTCCATTTCATTGCAAGGTCTCACTGTCTATAAACCAGCACAAATTCCTTGAGGTTTAAAGCAGATATATTAGATTATGTGAGGAAATCTACTACAGTGAATCAAAGTGATATTTTACTCTTATCTCTAGAAGAAATTTCCCTTGTTTTTCTAAAATTCCTGCTCCATTTGACATTAAGATCTTTTAAAGTTTACATTTATCATAGCAGCGTTCAAACTGTTAAAGGCGCTGATGAGAGCAACATTCAACCTGTGGTGCTGTGACTTTTTTTTTAATGAGGAAATCATTTAGAGCTTTCCTCAGACTTCACTTTTTTTGGTATCTCTCTCTCTAATTCCTCCCCTTTCACCTCTCTCATAGAAAGCTATCCAAGGGAGTTAAAAATGCTACCAAACTTGCATAAAAGGAAAAATTTGAGAGACTGTAAGGTGAATATTCCTGACAGAAAGATCTATGGGCTGTGAAATAGTGTCTCTATGGAAATGGTGAAAGCTCCACTCCCTTGAGACATTTAAAATTAGAAGAAACAAAGCACTAATACACTCTGAGGATATAATCCTGTTCTGGCCCCCTGTGGACAGACTAAATATTTCTAATGTCTGAAAGTCTGTATACTATTATTGTTCATAATGCAAAACTACAATTTAATAATGTTAAGGGTTTCACTTGAGGCTTGCTTAAACAAGAAAATTTACTCGTATTACTATACTGGTATAACTATATCACTGTAGTTTTATCAGTATAATCAGTGTATCTCATTGCTACCTCTCTAATAAGTGCCTTATTTGGGTTATTGTATACCAATTCTAAAAGCCACAGAAGTACAATAACACAGGTAAATTTTCTACACTAAACTCACCTTCCCAGCTTCCAGGAAGCTGAGAATCTTGTAATTATTAAGTTTTAGTTGGAGAAGAAATGCATAAATGCAGGCATGACGTACCAAATTCCCACTGAAGTTTATTGTCAGCTGTATATGCCATGGAAGATGGATATTGATGGCAAAAGCAAAGTGTCACTTAAAACTCATAATGGTAGCCTCACTTGCAAAATGCAAGCAAAACTATCTTGTGTTCAAGGCATGGACAAACGCATTCTCTGAGTTTTTTGCTTATGTCTAAACAGTCTCAAAACAGGGCTGTTTCTAACCCCCTCCTCAACACTTCTGAATTTTCTTGCTATTATTATTGTAAATTAGTATCAAAAGACAGCAAAATGATGGGAAAGTTTTACGGGATTTTCTCTGAAGTAAACTAGTTACTTCACCAGAGTCCCTCCCCTGAGAGTACGTCTACTGCATAAAATCATGCAAAACTTCTGGTCCATAATTTGAAGCAATATGCAGCAGCATTTTGAGAAGACCACTTGGGAGTTTTCTTAATTGCAGGGAATTTACCACAGTCACTATTGAGAGGAAGCATGGGTTTGGAATATTTTCATACTTCAATTAAAATTATGGCACCAACTTTGAGTTTTGGGTATCAGCCTAAGCAAATTTTCAAGGCTAACAAAGGGTTATAAAATATATGCAATGACAAGTCATTAAATAGAGCAGTGCAGTTGGGCAATACTCTGTGTACAATTAGCACTGCCAAATAGTGCCCTTCAACCATCAGTTATTCAAAAGCTCTGCTTGTCCTGCTATGTTTGCAGTTCTGTATTTCACTAAGCGACAGTCCTGAATGGATCTTGAATAGGCTGCTGAATAGGAACAGTTCTTTAACTGAGCAAGAAAGGAGGAGACGAAGAAAATAAATGTGGGGAAAGGAGAAATAAAAAGAAGGGAAGAGAAAGATCCTTTGATTGCACAGATATTCTCCCTGGCCAGCTGCACAGCTTTGCCAAATCCCTCCTCCCACACACACACAGCCGCCAGCCCAGAGAGGAGCCTCATCAGCCAGAATTTCTGTTGTGTAGCTTCAGTCTAAAAAACTAACTTATTTTCTAAGTGGCAGTGACCTCTATTCTGCATTGGTACAGCTATAGAAATAATGAAAGAACAAGAGTAAGACCTCCCAGAGAGAGAACATGGGTGAATATGGCTCCTCCATAATGAGCTGCCTCTAATACTCGCTACTTGCTGATTTGACTACAGAAGACTCCAACTAAAGACAGAGGGCCAAATCCTCTTGTACTGTAAATTATGTGAGCTTCAGTACACTCAGTGGTACTATGCCAATTTATAACTATTAAGGATCTTGTCCCCAGGGCTCTTCCCATAGAAACAATGTTCCAACTCACTGAGGGCTAAGGATGGGATTCAGGTGGATATAGGATCCAGTTGCCATTGTAGGCATCCAAGTTCAAAATTTAGATCCCACACCCAATCTCCCAGCCATCAAAACCTCAGGGCACCTAAGCTTTCAGGCTTACCTGTGTCTAAAGTTCTGGCCATACTCAGACGACTTCAGTGTTGGTCGTGCTCAGCGCATTAAAACCAACCCTGAGCCAAAGCCCCGCAGGGTCTCCAGCACCAGGATCACCCCATACTTCTGCAGCTTTATCCAACATCCAGGTGACGTTACGGTGCGTGCTGCAGACACTGTACAAGCAGGAGGAACAGGTGATGGGAATATCTCTGTTTTACGCACCCAGTGGCCGGCATACACATCCAGCACTTTTCATTTTTTCATCGTTTAGGTAACACAAAGTGCTCAGCATTTGAGGGCTGAGCTGCACTGCCTAGACGTGACTGAGCCTGTTTCACTTTTTCTGCTTCTTGAACAGCCAACCCTAGTCAGCTGTGCATAGCAGTGCCAAATTGAGCCTAGGACAGAAGACTGTGCAGGTCATTTTACATTTATGCATGGGCCTGTGAGATTCCACTGATTAGTGGCTGTTGATGACAGCGAGCACAAAAGGGATATAATGATAACTGCAATTAATTCCTGTAGAAATTAATGCAACTATTCAAAGAATTTTTTCAGTCATTTTTCATTCACACCTTCTTGGCTGTTACAGCTTTGCCATGAATACAGTTTTTTCATTTATGTGATTCATATTTGTATGATTTAAATACAGTACAGTTCACTCAATAGAAAGGTTGATGGTCTGAAAATGTTCTTTGCCAAAAGAATAAGCTCTAAAATGAGTTTATCGCTAAATAAACATCCCAAGTTGCCATAAGCAGAATATTAACAAACTCGCAGATTAGTTGTTTTCCAGGAGGTGGGTTTTACACGATGGAATAGTGGAAATAAATGAAATATCAATACCAATCATTTATATGCATTCAAGAGAACACTAATGATTATTACAAAGAATGGGCTAACTTTCAGTAACATTATGGAAAATTGGAACCACTTCACTGTGGTACTGATGTTTAAAATGTTTCCTCTAAGGAACTGCAGGTCTATCAGGTTGGTATCCACAACATGCAAGACAATAGAAATACCTAGAAGCAAAGCAGAGGTAAATGGACATTGGATTGCCCTGCTCTCTGAATAGGAGAGGGAACTGAACATACTTTTGTTTATTTGGACTCACAGTGCATTAAAGGAAAGTACTTCTTTGAAAATATGTTTACATATTACTTAGAAATCATGAGTAACCTATAGAAATACAATGTGACAATACGGAAAAAGAAATAAATGTGTACTGGTTGCTTTCTGCATGATTAATGCTTCTTTCCATCAGACACATACATTTCATTTTATTAAAGATCACATTTCTGATTGCAAGAACTTGATCATAAATAAAGCATGCAAGTGGAAGTTGGAAATCTTCTAATATTAATGACAAGAAAAATGGATTTATTGAATAGTCACCTGCAGTTCATACATATATAAGCACATAAAATGATAACCCAACATAAGGTATCTTCTCAAACTTGGGAGAAAAGATTCTTTTTTTAAAGTAGCTTAATAATAATAGCAGTGCATTTAGAGAAAATTATTTCTGTCTTCTGTGACTAAAAAGAGCACAATAACAGCCATTTATCAGCTACTTTCTACCTTATCCCTCTACCTAGGAATTATAAAGTATGTCTTCACTCATTCAACTCTGAATCCAACACTGATGGACTTCAATGTAATACTTCTGGACTTATTTATTTTTTGCCAGTTTGGAAATCGGCAAAAAAAAAAAAAAAAGAGTGACTGATGAATAAAGAAAAGACTAAGAGCTAATCAAATGGGGTTCTTTGTCCAAAGAGCTGGAAAATCTAGTGTATTATTGAAAACACGTATAGTTCTGGAAAAAATAATTAACATGACAATAAAAAAGCAGAACTGAAACAGGGCTAATAGACTTCACATAAGACAGTACAGTGTTGCTGAGACTGCATAGGTAGTGTAAACACGATTAAAGCATCCAGCAAAACTGCTGAGGAACTTTCTAGAGCAGTACAGGGCTGGGAAAGATGAAAAGCAATTAGAAAATTCCTCACTAGGGCCAGTGGGCAGCAGAAATAATAGTTGCACTGTGGAAAGCATCTGTGAGAAAAGCCGATTTTGTGAATCCACCAATAGGTTTCACATCACCCATATGAGGCTGCCTGCCTGTTTAGCCCACATGGAAAGGAACATCTGAGTACAAATAATCTGCAGCTCCATTCCCTGCACAGCACACCCAGGGCTGGTTCACATATCCTCCAGCAGCTGTTGCCTCACCAGAAATTTACTCCATCAAAGCTGCTTACTATCACCCAACTCTTCTGGCTAACAACCCTTTCACGGTTACCACCAGCTCAGCAGCTCACAGGAATAGTCCCTTGCTTGGTCAGTATCAAAAAGAACTGGGTTACTGCAGACATCCATTACTCCTGGCACATGTTGACAAAGTACAGAACAGACGGGGCAGAGATGGGAGATTCAGAGGGGTAAGTAGCAGGTAGAAAAAACCTGAGCAACCTTTGGGATCATAGTGGGCACCCGACTATTTTGGAGAGAGAGCGGCCGTGGAAGAGCTGCTGCTTGCGTGTTTCCACCAGGCAGGGCAGCTGCCCGGGCCAGCACGGGACACATCCTCCAAAGGATGCCCGGTGCATTTAGGGACGCTGGGAACCAAGCTGAGAAGAGGTGTTTGTCACATGAGCATTCTTGCAGGATCTAGCCAAGTCTATGACTTGTCAAATAAATTAATTTTAAAATAAATAATAACCCTTGAAAAAATGACAGGTCAGATTTCTGTTCCCTACCATATTCACACAAACTCACATAGAAATTTAAAGACAAATCTACTGACACTAAAAAAGTGTCCTCCAGACAAGGTTACAGCAGTCACACATGCAGCTATAAGAGAAGGGCAGGAGCTACCACAGAAAACAGACAATAATTTTTGTGCTCAAACAAAAATAATTAAATAGGACATGATACATGCCTCATAACAATAGCAAATGAGCTGAACAGCTCCTTGAAAACCAATTAAATAAACCTCTTACTTTCAAGACTTAGAAAGAAATTAACATAACCTTAAATAAATGACATATAATTAAAAGTTTAAGAAGCCATTCATGTAAAAATCACATCAGGTTGTCATATGAATCCACAGAAAATAATTATAATCTAAATATTTCCAATTCCAGTTTGGGAAATGTAGAGTGAGATCTTTGTGTTTCTGAGCAGCTGCTTGCATTATGCAGACTACAGAACGAAAGGGGGTTAGGCCGCTTTACAAGTTTACATCCCTGTTTAAAAATCAAAAAATTATCTCAAAAAATTATACTGATAGAATCAAAGTTGGCAGAACTTGTCACAGTTCCATTGCCCAAAATGAATATATTTTTCTCAGTTTAATTATCCAGATACATATTTTAAATCAAAACCACACCCAAGCCCTTGTTTCTAGCAGTCTCCTTCTCTGATTGCTGTTGACAGGACCAGATCCAGCAGCATCTTACACGTTAGTAGCCACCTCCACTTCCTGCCTCCAGGCCTCTCTGCTCAGTTCCCGTGCCAAGCACCATAACCAGGAGGGAAAAAAGAGACTTGCACATGTGCCTGCTTGCATATGTGTGTTCTCACACACACGCACCACCAGATAATATATATATAGAGAAACATTTAATCTCCTATTTTATGCTGTGCCAAAAAGTGGGGAACAGGTGCATTGATGTGAGCTGTTTGTATCTTACTGTACTTCTAGTGAATTAATCACTGCTCTCTTCTTCTTCTTATCTTTTTAAACTAACTTTTTGGTGCCAAGTCTTTTTTCTGCTTTAGATGGCTATACAGTCATAATCTCAAATGATTTTCGGTGGCAATTCCCGTGTAAGGAACACTCTGTGCTTCTGCTCACAACCCTCATTCCCGCCCTGCCCCATCCTTTCTCACGTGCTGACACGACTCTTTGTAAGGACACACAGGAATTGGTTCAAGGAACTGGGTTTCAATTTAAAATAGCACTGAAAAAGTAGACAAAAGCAAAGGAATATTTTAATCTGAACCTGCTCCCTCATCTATTTTCCTAGACCTCTTTAAAAAGATTTGTGTCAAAACAACTAGAGAGGCAGGTGCAAGTCAGAAAATCCAGCTGAGGACAGAAACTCTTTAAACATCATTGCTGAAAAGGAAGAATGTGAAACTCCACAGTTAAACTGTACCAGGTATTTATTTAGCTAGCTAAAGAAGAAGTAATATAGAGCTTGGGAGGTAAGGTTGAAATCCTGTTTGCTATTAACTACAAAGCAATGCAGAGAGAGAGTTCAAGTCAATCCTTGAGTGTGCCACCGATGTTTGAAATGTATTCATTCAACAGACGAACTGCAGGAAGAGTAAGTACATTTCAAATAATTACTATTTTTAACATTATTTTCCTGCAGAATTTTTCATGCTTATGGTGAATTTATTTAGTTTAAGGGCTGCAGGTGACTATTTTACTCTACAGTTTTATTAATTATATATTCTTGCTACAGTGCAATAACATGATTTTTTGCCTTTTTTGGTTTGAAGGCTTTTTTCCCCAAAAAAATTATTGTTGCATGATAGAATTACCCACCTATAACTGTCTAAGTCACTTTTCTTGAAGAAAATTTGCATTAAATTGGACTTCAAGATGAGAAGACAATCTATCCTTTAAAGAAGGATAAAAATAGTTGTATGGGAAACTTTTGGCAGAGAGCAAAGGTTTTCCTAGAAAATCCTGGTCTACTAAGAAGATCTTTTGCTGCTTCCTCAGTTTTCCACAATTCTTCAAGATTAATTATCAATAAGAAAATACAGTTCAAATGCTGACACACTTGATTTCACAGTTAATTCGTTGTTTGCTCAAATAAAATTCTCAGAGTCTGGCTTCACCTAGAACACTGTATTTAGGATTTTTACGCAATACTATTAATCAATAATTACTTACCTGTTTAGGCCTTATTTTTCAAAGTTTAAATCTATATTTTGCAGCATTTTAAAATACCTAATGTCCTCCTAGGAAACTTCATAGGAGTGTTAGAATCCCAGGTAGCCACAAAGAGGTGGCTTATGGGTTTGGTGAATATTTTCTTTACTTCAGAATACAGAAAAAAATCTTTTCCAGAACATGGAAAACATCATTTTACTGGTTCCTGTATCAACTTCTTTTAATTGGAACACAAAATCACTGACATCAAATTCTAGTGAAATTTTTAAATTAATGGTGTTCAGACACTCAATCTGGTTGAAATTCTCCCGATGATTAAAACAGTAGATATAATTGTCCGACATTTAGGAACCTGTAGGGTCATTTCTGTCAAAGGGAGGAATTGATAATATTCAGAATATATTGTTCCAGACAGCCACGCTTATGAAGAATTAATGCAAAACCAGCAGAATAAGAACAAATACTCTCTTTGCGCACATTTTCCTAATCTGGCCTTCCACTCAGTTCTCTGCCCCAAGGCATTCTGCTTCTGAGCTCTTTCCTAGTGTCTGCCTGCATCTTTCGTTGTCTGCTGGTTTTCCCTTGCTAACTTATCTGATTATGAAACCATTTCCTAGAATCTGTATTTGTGATTAGTGTCTACATGGCTTAGTTTTTACCAAGTATTGCCATTTGGCTCAAATATCAGCTTCTCTCTCTTTTTAAATATGTCTGTCAATATCCATAGGTTGGGTCTGATGGTGTTAATGTCTTCCAGCTTAACAAGAGGATGGTGAAGGTTCATAAACTTTTCATTTTGACTTTAAGTTCCTATTCAGCTAGTTCCAGCTCTCATAAAAAGTAGCGCCCTGTCTTCATTCAGACAAGTAAGAAATCACACTTCCCTTCTCTGCTTATTAAATCTACAATAGCTTTGGATGGGGGTCCAAAGCTGCCTTAGAGTTTCATATTGCCATGTAGCAGAGTCACTTCAAAGCACTTGGGTTTAGAAAGCAGCTTCTGTTCTCATCCAGGAGCAAATAGGCAGGAGGGAGTAGTGCCTGGAGTCTGAATTATTTTTTTTGCCATTCTCTCTTGGAGTTGGAAAACTAACTTACGTTACACCTTTTGCTGCAATATAGCTAAGCCTAAAGGTTTAATCTAATATTACATCCCAAGTTACATTATAAATATTATTTTATTTGTTATTTTTGGAGCCTGTATGACAGCATTGGTTTTCATTCCAGATTACATCTAAAATAAGAAAAAGGAAGACACATTTCCTAACAAGCAATATCTGTTTATCATCAGTTGCCAAGAAACTGTACAGTAGCTTAGAGAAAAGGAGTGCTTTTTTCTATGGCATTGGGAGTCCGTACAATTGCGGGAACTTACAAAATTGTGAGTCCACAGGTTTTGTAAAATTTCTGTCTTGGAAATCAAAATTTGGTTTTAATTTATTCAATATTAAAGGTAACACAGAATATTTTTTTGACTAAAATCCTTAAAGAGGCATTAATGTAATAATGTGACCAGAAATTGTTTTCGTGTCTCTAACATTTCTTCTCCATTCATACAGCTCACAGTCTGTCAGCTATGAGCTCTTATTTGCTTGCATACCTCTTAAAGAGTACAAGAGAGGGACCAAGAGATAGCCCTTCTATTACTGTGATCAGTTGTGTATTATCAACTAACCACAAATTAAAGTCATTACTGATGCTTATGTATACAATAATCCTGAGCAATGTTTCTATAGGAGTTTTGTAAGTATGAGCCCAAATTAACTATAAAGTATAATCAGTTTATTCAACTCAATGCAATAACTGACTCAACAAAATCCTTCACCACAAAAATGTGCAGGTTAGAAGAGCAAAGTTCTGAAAACAGGTTAGCAGTTGTCTGGTTTTTCAGTAATTGAACCATTTCTCTAACTCTGTAGAAATAAAAAGGAAGCATACAGAGTCAAGAACTTTTTTCTGGCAGTGTAATCACACTTAAATCCCAGTCAGTACCAAAGTTAATCAAAGAAGCAGGCTTCATTACAAGTATTAACTGTAATTTTAAATACTCTGCAATGAAATCAAGAGTTAACTTTCACAATCTTTCAAAACATGGCTATGCCACTGGAAAAAGTTATGTACCTGCAGATGCAATAGCTAAAACTACTTAAATAACTGCATTTAACGGCTTTCTGAAACTGTTCTGAAACTGATATTTGATGAAAAAATAACTAAAAATTATTTTCTCCATAATCAGTTGAGCCTACTAGTTTAACCATAAAATTAAAAAAAAGCATCTATTGCCCTACCAACTTTATTTAAGTATTGTCACAGGTGATATACAAGAAACAAAACCAGACAAACATCAATGCCTAAGCAATGTCTCCAAGAGCAAGGGGATTGCATGAGCAGATGTAAGCTTAGCAAAAGGATTGAAAAATTGTCCCTTGCCCCCTTCATGTCCTGAGGGTATTCATATGTTGTGGTTTAACCTGGCAGGCAGCTAAACACCACACAGCCGTTTGCTCACTGCCCCCCCTCAGTGGGATGGGAGAGAGAATTGGAAAAAAAAAAGTAAAATTTGTGGTTTGAGATAAAGACAGTTTAATAGGACAGAAAAGGAAGGGAAAATAATAATAATGATAAAAGAATATACAAAATAAGTGATGCACGATGCAATTGCTCACCACCCGCTGACCAATACCCAGCCAGTTCCCGAGCAGCGGTCACCGCCGCCGGCCAACTCGCCCCAGTTTATATACTGAGCGTGATGTCATATGGTATGGAATACCCTTTTGGCCAGTTTGGGTCAGCTGTCCTGGCTGTGCCTTCTTCCAGCTTCTCGCTGGCAGGGCACGGGAACTGAAAAGTCCTTGACTAGCATAAGCACTACTTAGCAACAACTAAAACATCCGTGTGTTATCAGCATTACTCTCATACTAAATCCAGAACACAGCACTATACCAGCTACTAGGAAGAAAATTAACTCTGTTCCAGACAAAACCAGGACAACATATCTCCTCTAATCAAAGAGCTCACTTATTCTGGCTCTTAAATCAGATTCAGAGTTGCTCCTATTCACTCAGTCTGCTTGCCGTTTAACTTACCAGCACAGCTTTCATCAACATCAATAAAATTTATATTGGTTTTACACTGAGAATATTTTACATCCCTGAAAACATTCTTATGCTGAACCATGGATTTATTAGTTCAAAATTTTGCCTCTGGATGCTGTTAAGTTCTGCAGTTAAGAACTACAGGATAAAGGCGAAGATCTGCAAGTCAATATTCAAGATTTGGAACTGGCTAACCTGCTAGTTATATATTGCTACTCTTTTTTTTAAATAATGTTTCATTTACTATATTTATAATTTGTAAAATAGGATGGCAACCTCTGCCCCAAGATTCATATATGGGAACATTTCAGTCTTTTTTCTGTAGCTGATTCACAATAGTGACCCTATACAGAAGCAAAGAAGTCTCCTCTTAGTGAGGATTTCTTTCAGATCAGGTATGCTTAGACCTCTGCATAACAACAGATAGGTGAAGCAAGTAAAATATCTCAGAAAAGGTAGCTCAAAGCAACACTTTTTCTGCGTGTCCAACAAACACGTGAGACAATCACAGATGCCATGCCATGCTGCTGATGTTCCCAGACTGCTGTCTCTGTTGTCAAGAACCTAGTGAGATATGACGTAAGTGCTGGATCTCTAGACAGAGTTAACGTAACAAATGAAGCAAACATTATATCATCTGATTAAGGTTCTGGAGCCCAAATTTTCAAGCTTTTCACAAAAATTGCAATTAGGACTAGAATTCCCAACATATATGCCAGTTTTTCAAAAAAAGCTAAGTTCTTAGCTTGCCAGGCATACCTGAAAATACATCCATGTATGTCCATAGGTGAGACATAATTAGGACTGTCGTGGTTTAACCCCAGCCAGCGAATAAACCCCACGCAGACGCTCGCTCACCCCCCCCTCCAGCCAAAGCATCAATGGGCCATCGCTCCTTTCACACCAAACCCAAAACACAGCACACCCCCCGAGCTACTGGGAAGAAAATTAACTCTGTCCCAGCCGGAACCAGGACAGTCCAGAAAAACTTCCCCTAGTAACAGGTATTTGGAAATGATTCTAACAGGTATAATAATGGCCTGATGAAGTCATCTCTCAACTGAGGCTCAGAATAAACTCTCCACTTTCCTCATGCAGTATGCAATTGCAAACAGATCAGGATGTCTCCTGATCTGCCTTTCTGGGAGCCTTTTGAGCCAGAGAATTACTGTCCAACTTGTTTAATAATAACAGACAACAGCTAAGGAACAGATACCATACAAGAGGTATATTGGTCATTTCGAGCAAATCAACCATCTCTACAAACTTAGAGGAGAAAGCCAAGTGGCACATATTCGAACACGAAATTATAATCGCAGATAGTGATACAGCATAAATTCTCAGCTACCCAAACTGTCTCTAGATTGAAAAGACCTATTTCTACTCCTCCTTTAATATCTATCATCTTGACATCTAAAGACTATGTATAAAAATACAGTCTTTAGACTTTTTTACCAGTATGTCACTATAGGCTGTTTGCTGCTCTTCTCACAGTATTTGTTTTAAGGGTTTGAGTCCATTGGTTTCATTTCTGAAAGGAACAGAGGAGAGAAAGCCAAACCTACAAGATGGATTTTCACTTTGTTCTGTTTATTCCCAGAAAAAAACCCCGGCACAAATAAAATGTGCCAGGCCCATTCCCTTTGAAGTTCTTAGAGGAAACTGATACACATCCTCACAAACTCTCACATCCCTCACAAAACAGGGAGAACAAGTGAATAAGGGGAGTTATGGGCTGGGCAGCTTAATACCACATCTGTCCTTCTTTGCTAAAACATCCCCATGAGGCTATAGATGGTCAAGGAGTCTGAAGCTGCTCTGAATTATGCCTGGGACTCGTTCCAGAAAAGGAACTGCAGAAGTGACATAAACTGTCTCTCTCCTTCCCAGCTATGCCAATGATTTCTCTGTTGCAAGCTTATTCTTACTGGGACTCCCTGAAGAATCCCAGACACATCAAAAAAATAGTGTCATAAAGGAGAGACATTGTTATCCCTTGTAGAAGCATCAGACCAGATGAGCTTTGTCGTTAAGATTCCAGGTAGACTGTACCCATTGCTTTCTGGAGTAATACAGTAGGAGAAATACATTTAAGGACACTACTTCTGAAATGAATATTGCACACTTGCAAATAAGACCAGTAGAAAATAGAGCTAATGAAAGAAAAGTCAGCATTTGGCCTAATTTTTATTTGTCAGTGGAAACTGTTGTTGCCACACTAAATAAGAATATTCTCAAATTACAAAAACAAAGATGAAAAAGCAGTACTTTTGACACTACCCCTCTGAACACTGAAGATGTGAAGATCAACCTTGAATTAAATTTTACTCAGTGGAGTCAGAATAAAGAGTAGAGAACTTCTGCAGAATGTTCCCATCTCTCCTTTCTCCCCAGCAAACAGTCAACTGTGCTTGAGCTACCAGTACTGCTGCAGGTTCTAGCAAGAGACTATAGATGTAAACAAGCTTTGAAGAAAAAATAATCTGTAAAGGGAAATTCTCCTCCATATTGTCATACTCATTCTTTTAATAGATAGGCAGGTTTTTGTCTTACTACTAGTTATTTATCATAGCCCATATCCATGTTGTACAGCCTCTATCTAATTTCCTCTAATTGCCATCTTAAATTATTAGGACACATCCTTTCTGCTTCTGTATTGACCACCAAGAATCTCAAAGAATTTATTTTCCCTTATATTTTTGTCAACCAGTTGCAGCAATGGAAATGAAGCCTGATCAGTATATTTTTTTTAGCAGGTATAAAGTCCTTCATTTAGGCAATATTATTGAAGTGCCTACCATGAACTCTAAAGCAGCTGGGAGTTTAATTGATTCCTAGAAATGCAATGAAAGTAGAGCAGATAAAAAATGACAGAGCTGTTGCTGATGCAAATGAAAATGTTACAGCAAAGCAGCTGGAGAGAATACTGTAGATGTTTACATTTTCCCAACGTGCTTACATTGTTTCTTCCACATTTTCCAGGCAAAGCTCACCTGGTTTTGCTCAAGGCCCGGAATGCAGCGAATTGTGTACAGCACCTAATATTTATTCATGCCATTGTCAAGAACATCTTTGCAGCTCCTGCCAAAGTCTGTCATTGAATGTGTTTGTTCAGCTGCATGGCAAAAACATAATACACAGTCATCATTTTTACTTCGTCACCTACTCAATATTTTTCTTCTCCGATTAAATTAACTCATAAATACTGTGCTTTTCATGCCAGAAAAATCTTACTACATCCATTCAACTAACACCCATTTGTACATTTTTATGTTCTTGAACATTTAGATACTTCAATAATAAGTTCTGAAACAACGGAAAAGCCAAATGCTCTAATTTACCTGGTACTCTGGAAACTCTAATCACAATTCCAAAAGATTACATATTCAGGCAAAATTTTCTGCTAAGCTAAATTTCATCGTTACTCACTATCAACTGTAGAAAGCTGCATACGAATGGAGAAAGGATAGTAAAGGACTTGGTAAAAAAGAAAAGTTTAATACCAATCTGCATTTCCAGAGGAGAAGATTGACAGGTGACAAAGAATAATGTTAGTTAGCATGAGTAAAAACAGAGCATACCAGGGATTCTGGCTAGACACTTCAGCTTCTAACCCCATGGTCACCTTAGCTGATGCTGCTACCCATGGTAGGTAAAGCATGGATACTCTCTTGCACTGTAAACACATCTACTACCTTGGACGGCACAGAAACCGCAGCTTACAGACGTTTGATTTTGTGTCCAGGAATCACTGGAAAATAAGACTCCCCTGGGAGGTCTCTGCCCTCTCTCTAGGCAGGTTTAATTTATGAGAGATGTTTCTCTTAAACCCATTCTTAAACATTTTCAGTAATGAAGACTCCACAGCTGCCTCAAAAAATCAGTTTTGCCATCTTTGGAGTCAGAAAGCTTTTTCTTAAGGCCTAATTTGAGTTTGCCAGAGCAAATTTGTTCTATCTACCAGAAAGAACAAATAATTCCTGTAAAAGGCTGTTGTAAATAAAATCAAAGGCTGGTCTCATGGCCCATCAGTCTTCTTTATTCTAGAGAAAGAAATACAATACACCTCTTCCCATTTTTCATATATGTCATGTTGTTGTGACCTGGTTATTCTCCCCCGGACTCTAACTACTTTGTGTCTTTCTAGGAGTTTCGTGCCCCAAAACCTGACATAATACACCAGCTCAGGCCTTAAACAGTGCTGAGATGGTTGTTCAAGACAATGTCATGCAACATGGTGTCAAACACTCAGAATATCTGTGACCTATCACTTTTCCACTTTACTTATGGCCAGTTATCCTTATATTTTAAGAGGAAGTGAAATTGATTTGACATGCCTAGTTACTGACAAATTCCTATTCATCAAGTGAATGAATTTCACAGATTCATATTGGCTGCTACTTATTTCCTTCTCATCTTTTGGGGCTTAAAAATTCATTACAAATTATGGAAAAAATCTTTGGATAAATATGCATGTGGCTAGCCAGAATTCCTTCGCTCTTCCTCTCCCTTTCTGAAAGAACTGGTATTACATTTGACTTTTTACAATTTTTCTCATTGGTCTTCCCTGTGTCCTCTAAAACAATTGCTAGCAAATCTGAGTTGGCCATGATGAACTTCATTCTGGGATAATTAAGAAGTGTGCCAAAAAATTGAAAACATTTGTTCTGCCCTTATTTTATTCTAGGCAGAGGTTTTACCCTTTTTAGCTGGTGTTAATTACACTACCCAGCTGCTACAGTTGATGCATTTAGTAGAGTCTGATCCAATAAAAATATTTCAGCTGTCACACCACCATATATCCTTTTCTCTTGCGCTTACTTCCCAATTGTCTAACTGCAAAAGAGTTTATCTTCCTGAAGACTATTGCTTTACTTTTGCTGCTTTATCTTCTTCTCTTCCTATGCATTGTGAGTTCTGTCTATCACAATCACATCACCCAAGTGATGTTGTCCTTGATGTTCTGCAATGGAATAGTGTCATATTTTATGTACATTCCTCAGACCTCAGTTTCTTTCCATTCACACAGAGGAAAGTATTGAACATTTGCTCAGGTCCTTTCAATGTCCATGAAAATTAGAAACAAATACTGCTTGACTAAGTGAAACAGGAACTTATAAGTACTCAAAATTAACTGCCTGACAATGAAGTCCATTCTTTGCCTCCCTGAGACGCTGCACCTTTCAGGATTTTAAAGAGTCAAGGCACAGTCACAATGTGCACCCCCGATCACATTGTACAGCATTTATGAAGGCAGCCTGCAAACATGAGCAGAAAAAAGGAAATAATATGGAGTAGGCCTTCAACCAGCAAATTGAGAAAGATGAGCTGTGAGTTATTTAGTCCTGGCTGAGAGGTCTAGTTCAATCATGGGGCTGAAAAGATGTCTGACAAGAATAATTTCTCTGATGAAGGCAAAAACTAAAAGAAGTCTGGCTCTGAATTTAAAGCCCAAACAGAAAGACTCTGCAGTTAAGATGAATCTGGATTAAAATGAGCCTGATCTTCATTGAGCGGTCCCTTCATTAAACGTGGTCCCTACATTTTCATTATTTAGTACAACAGTGCTAGGGAAGGTGAATCCCCTGCTGTCTTTGCTGTCCTTACTTCAAGCAAAGCACAGATATCATCAGACCTGAGAAGATGCCTGGGACCTGTTCAGCAAGTTCAAAAGATCCTGAAGTTTACCTTTGGCCAAGGGAAAGCCAGTAAGTGAATAATTGAGGAAGTCTCTTAAAAATTGGAAACAGCCTCCAGGAAAAAAAACTCAACTCTTTTGGAAGACTGATTCACCTTCGGTTCTTCCCTTTTAACTAGCATCAACCAAGAATTTGCTGATTAATGTGTTCCACGGTATGCCTTTACCAACAGTTTGATACTTAAAGCACATAAAGTACAGGCCCTTAGAAGATTGTGCTACTTAATTATAAAAAATATCCTTCACTTGATCTTCCAGATTTCATGCTTTGTAGTAGACCCTAACTGTGAGATTGCCTATGTCTGTTTCTTCTTTATCATCATGCATATGCTTTGAGCTCCATTTTAGACATCAGAGCACGATATCCTTCCTTGCTTTTAACCTGCTTCTCCTTCCTGAACAATCTATATCCTTTATATTAATATTCCAGCCATATGAATTCTCCTACCAAGTCTCTGTTATGCCAATTCAGCTGTAATTATGATCAATTATTAAGATTTTCAGGTTTTCTAGTTTGTTCTTTATATTTTTGCGATTAGTATGATTGTTAAAGATACTCATGACTGACCTGTTGTTTTGTTTCTTCTTCTTGTGACTTTATTATGAATAAACATCTCTCTATTACTCGTAGTTTTTTGACCCTCGTCCAAGTTGGTGGTGTTGATTTTAGTATATGGGGTTTTGCCAGCTCTCCCCTTAACTCTTAGATTAAAACCATTCCTTCCAGACTAGCAAATGACTGTTCAAAGATGTTTTTTGGGCTCAATATTTTCCCAGCAATTATAGAATATCACTAACAGTCAAGGTAAACTAACATCTTTCCAGTGTCATAGGCATAGCTATACATCCATCTTCAGGCTGCAGCTTGACTGTCAAATGGGAGGTTTCACAGGAGTCCTGAGTTTCTGATCTCCATATCTCTGCCTCCTTTCTGCAGATCTTTTGGTCTACCCACATCACTTCCAGCAGTATCTTTGTAACAGGAGAGGAAGATGCAATAGAGATCAATGAGGCAGATGAGTTGCACAAATAGTGACACTTTGACCCAGATTTCTGGGAAGAAGTATGTCTTTAGGGACAGTCAGGAGATGTTTCGCTGTCCTGAAGGTGATGGGACTTATTTGCCACCAACTTTTCTCCCCTTTTGGAAAGTGGCTGCCTGTCCATGAACCTCACAGTACTTGATGGTTTCAGCTTTTCCTTCATTATCACTGAGGCACTCGATTTTATTGTGGTCAGAACAGGTCTATCCTCAATGTTAGCAGGTGGCTGACATGGGGTCAGACACTTTACCTACAAAATGCAATAGACTAGACATTCCCCTCTTCATTACCGGACATCACCTAATCTAGTTTACATTATCTATTTGTCTATTTTCTTCAGTGGTGATTGTATGTATCCTGTTTTATGATAGCAGATGCATATCTGCCTGACCACTTGCAGCTCTCTTCCCTGCTTCATAAGAGATTTTACTAGCAACCACAATCCAAACCAGATGTCCTTTCTTACCCAGCCTTCTTTGGAAGAGAATGTAGGTCACACTCCCTACAAATCTAATGCAGGACCAGAGCCAAGGCATACAGGATCAGGTCCCCATCTGGGCACGGCATTCAGTTTCCTAATTGCTTGCACAAACCAGGATGTTATATGTATAAAGAATTACATTATTTGCTGCACTTCACCAAAGCATAGTAGAAAACCTGTAGTTTCAGGGTGGAAGGGAAAAGGGGGAGGAAGAGCAAGACAGAGGCAGCTTTAAACCATATATGTGCCTCTGGGGGACGCTTCAAGTGCCCAACTAACTAAGTTATGGTGCACCCTGAGGTGTTAATGGGCTGCCCCAAAGCCAACAGCAACTGAAAATCCACTTAATTAGGCAATGGAAACACTCCCTCCAGTCTCGACATAGCCCCATGCCAGTCAGAAGCTTTTTCCTCAGTTATTGAGCAGGAGGAATGTTACCCTCCTAGATCTATTAAACTGCTCCTTAGACCTCTGTTGCTGGAGTACAAGAACCACAGCCCAGGTAAGAATATGTCACTTTTTCCCGCAGAAGGCTGACATTCTCTTTGTCAAAGGTGGAATAGACTTTTTTATCATATGACCAGAATATGGCTATCACCTTGGCAAAACGCTGGCTAGGTGGATATGTACCTACCACCTGAGCAACATTCTTGACATGTGGCAGCCATGCTTTCAGTCACCTAAAGGGAGGAGTCAAGAGAGGCATTTTTCGTGCCATATGAAAACTGGAGGTGACTATTCAGCTGCCAGAGATAGGGCAGAAAACTAACGGGAAGAGCAGATCCTCGATCGCTTTCTCTTTGAAGTTTTATTACAGCAGAACTTCCTTCTGAGTATTTGACTGGCTGCAGTAGGAGTGCTGCACTTCAGCGGGCCGCTGTCAAACTCCCTCTGATGAACATTAACATGTAGGCTTGGGAAAAACCTCTATACTCCAGAACACATTAGGATCTGCTAAATAACCCAAGAATTGCCTCTGCTAAGTGTTGTACATACTGGGAAAGGAAGCCTTTTGTTAAAGGTTTTACAGCTATTATCTGCTTTGGGTTTTGTTTTGTTTTCAAAGAAAGGAAAATAAAATGAATTTAACAAGTAGGTTTCAGATTTTTACAAGATAAATTGATAGGTTTTGTGCAGTGATTCTCATGTTTTTATATTATAATACCCATTTAAATTACCCTGTTAGTCCACAGTGGTGGAAAACCTGGTGAATACATATGGAACCCTTAACTTGCCTTTGCAACTATTTGAGGCATTTAGGAATCCATCAACCAGGAAAGAGAGCAGCATATTGCAAGTACCATATGGGCATTAAAAGTGAACTTGTCAAAGGAAGAAAGAATAAACCATTTTTTGCATTCCTCATGGCCTGTATGTATTTTTTTCTTTCAGAATATGAATTGTTTCTAACCATATTTTGTTTTTAAATATTCATTATAAGCCAAGGAAAGATCCAGGTTATTAAAAAACCTTAGCAGGTTTACGGTGTTCTCCAATGATTACCTAATCCATTTGTCTCATCTGCTTTCCTTGTTGTGTGAAAACACACTGAGGAAACGTGTAAATGCAGTGAATTGTTCCCAACTCTTTTATTCACCTTTCAGCATGCTAGTTCCTTCCCTTGGCATTGATATCATTATGCATTTGTCAAAGATAGACTGTCACTTTAGAGCTTCTATTATGTGCAAGATTTGGCAGCACATTTTACCTTTGGGATTTGCTTATATCCTTTGCATGTTATTGTACAGCTTTGGCATTCAGTAAATTCAGTACACCCATTTCTTTGATGTTCATTCCAGCCCCTAAATGTGGAAACAATGACTGAAATTTTGGATCAAAGCATCCCATAGATGGCAGGCAACATAATTTTGTGATAGTTTACATGAACCGAAAGAAATCCCATAGCTAGAATCTAGGCCTCTAACTGTTCTACAATTTATGTACTCTAACATTCAAGAAAAAGAAAAAGAAGGGGAATAAAGAACACAGAGGTCCAGCTGAATTCATAACAATGTGTAATTTCTCAATATGATTAAAAGAAAACTTTTTTTTTCAGTATCGAATGCACATTCTCATAGAATTCAGAGGTTAAGGACTGAATTGAACAAGGACAGATAATATCTGCCTCATATTTGTTCTAGAATTGAGGAAAAAACCAACCTTCCCATTTTCTATTGTTTCCTAAAATACAGTAGCCAATACAAATACGGTAGCCATCAAGTTAAATGCAAACTTTCATCTATTATTTAAAACAAAAGAAGTAAAAAGATTGAAAGGAGCAAATTATTTTCAAAACTAGCAGTCCCAGTTATATTTGTAGTGAAAATGAAAATGGTTTGGTCTAGTTGGTTTTAAATTAGGCCCCACTGACAATGAGTCAATCCAAAGTCAACATTCTCACTGTTCATGTGGGCAGATAAAGGTGTGTAGAGGAACTAAAATATTTGGTTTTGCTGGTATTTCATTCTACTTAAAAAAAAAAAAAGAAATGAAATTAAATAACCCAAAATCTATTATAAAATATGCGCTATTTTTTGTAGCAAGGGAACATGCAAGTGCTAGGACGGCTACTAGGGGGTATTACAATATTAGAGTCATTTTTTAATACACAGGTTTTGACATCTCCTGTCTTGCTATGTGAGCGTTGCACTATGGTACAGTTTGCTTGGCCGGTACTCCCATACCCGCAGGTATGTGTAACTGCCCCAAACCTCGTTTTCAAACCGTGGGCTTTAAGAGGCAAGTTTTTTCCTGCCAGCTATATGCAACAGTGCCATCCAGTGGCAGCTCAGCCTACTCACACTTGTATAATCCCTAGGAATCCAACAAAATTACCTTCAAAATAAATTAAATAAACACTTTTTTTTCCTAAAAGGTAGCAAGCTGTGTTCAGATTAAATGTTAACTACAGAACATCAGACCAATACACCCTGAGTTGCTATAAAATCCTCTCATTGTATCCATGGGCAGATTTGAACCGTACAAACCAGTGTGCTGTTCTGCGTTTGGTGGGGGGCTGTGCAGGGGGCAGTCCCCGTGTGGAGGAGAGCACTGAGCTCCAGGCTTACAGGCTTTTAGAGTATGTAGAACTGCACAGGGCTGGTAGTAGATCATGTCTTACCTGAAGTGTGAAATCATCTCTGAAGCAAGACTCTGACTAATCTTGGCACGAATCGCCATTTAGGGCTGCTGGTTTAGGACGCTAAAATCCCACCCCTCCTTGTCCTGTATGGCACGGACTTTCTTTCCAGTGATAGCAACAGCTGGACTTTGTACTAATGTAACACTCCTGATTGCCACATTTAAAACTCTTCTGTCTAATATTCATACGCAAATAAACACCCCCCAGACCAATATACATGTATGCATGTATATAGAACTATAAAGAATAAAGTACTGTCATAGTAATTAATTCACAAAGAGCATTTAATATCCCACATTGCTTTAAAAAAGGTATGTGAAAATGCACAACAGAATTTGTGCATTTGGTAATTCTCAGCCTTGCAAAATTTCCTTGTTTTGACACAATCTGCCAAAGGCCTTTAACTATTTAAGTCCCATGTGATAACTGTTGGCAGATGTGCCTATTATTTTAATCACTTTGAAGATGGATAGACTAAAACACAGAAAGTTTAAATTACTTGCCCAAGATCATGTTGCAAAGCACTGATACAGCCAAGGACAGATCATGCAGGACTGACCTTTAGTCTCTAACCCAAGCTACTAGCCCATGATAGATAAAAGGAGGGTGGTCGTCTTTTTTATTCAAAGCAAGAAAAAAAAAATCTATTATTTTAAACATAAGAGAAATCATAGAATGTGTTTCAGGAAAAAAACCAAAACGGTTAAAGTTTCAAGGCTGAGGAAGCAACCGCTCAGGGGAACAATCACATGAAATTCTTTCCTAAAACGTCTATCAAGGAAACAAAACCAATCCCTTGTCTTCAGAGACCAGATGCTCCGCAGGGCTTGAGCCAATGATCAGCACAGAAAACTTGCTCATTTAGGCCCTGGCCCAGCAAATCCTGTTGCAGGAGTGCTGCCTCAGCTTGTGAGCAATACTTTGGAAGTACATAGGCATAGTTCCTTGCTTAAAGTTATAACCACGTTCAACCATTCTTTTGAAAAAGAGCCTAATGATAAATGAACATGAATAGTTTAGTGCCTTCTCTAGAGAGAACGGGATATTTCAGAGACTAGAAGCCAGTAACATGCTTTTTGGCACACAAGCCCTCCACACAATCACGTTCAGCCTCTCCTTCCCCCCCAGCACAGTGGAAGGGCCACCTCTGCATCCATGGCAGAACCTTTTGGTACCCTCCACTTCCCTCACCTCAACCTCTGCTCTCCCTCCTTGAGCTCAGGCGCTCGTGTGCCATGCCTGGAGCAGGGCATGGCTGGGCTGACCCCCCGGGTCCCCTCCTTCCCCAGCCCGCCGGCGGTGCCGGTTGCTCCCCTCCCGCTGAACCACGCCTCTCGCCAGCACTACCAGGTCCTGCCACCTTGAGGAGCAAGAGACCGGCACTAGGAATCAATACTGTCCTCCTCGTGACATCCCGAAGCCCAGACATGTTTTGGTGACTTATGGTGGGCTTTTCAGTACGGTAAAGGAGAAGTCCATGGTGGTCCGTGTATGCTTGCTTATAACCTTCAGATAACCGTGTACTTTATTCTACTGCCTAATGTAACGTTGCATTAAATTTCTTAAGGATACTTTATACTTACAGGCAATGGTTTGATGGGATCATGCACAATAAACCTGTCTGATCAAATCCAGACTCTAGAACACAGCAGGAAAATTTGTTTTACATGGTCAATTGGCCATTTTTTGTATCTCAGAACATATCAGAGTGTCCATAGGAAAAACATAAATTCTATAAAATGGTAGCAGGGTTTCTGATTTACTGACAGTTGCTGGTTTGAGTTTTCACAAAAATATTTAGCTATAGGACAGTGTATTAGGCGTATTCTTAAAGGTAAATAACTGCAGCCAATAAAAGTTCAGCCTATAAAGGGTCCCATCTTCTAGGAGTTTTCTGCACCGAGAATTACTACCAGCATAATCATGGCTCCCTGCACACTAATATTTCCTCTGATACAGTATGATCAATGTTGTGGAAAAACATTTATTATATTTCTTCTAGCTACTTAAAGGCATTACTGAATTATGAGCATCGCAAAACGAATCCACTGTGCATTTTTTCTTTATGTGACGTTTTTACAATCTTCATTTTCTGCTTTGCAGCCACTGAGCTATAGTGATCGCACTATGCACCCTCTTACAACTGACACAGGGGCCAGGAACTCCTTTCTGCTTTATTACATTTGAAATGCACTTCATATGACAACATTCATTCTCATTTTGCATGGGACCCTTATTTAAAGGGAGAAGCCATTTTTTACTGGACCTGTACTTAAAGGGAGAAGTTATGAAAGAAATTAAAACAAGGGAAGAGGGTTTAAACAGCTGTTTCAAATATGCCTAGTTAACAAAGGTGACAAAGTTTTGACTCAAAAGGGAGGAAAATGGACAAGGAGGTATCCATGCTCTGAGCTGTTCTTAAAATGCTAGTAATTGTAAAGATGCCAGTTTATTTTCTTTTATATTACATGGTTTTGAGACATGGTGCATTACTGGGGATATTTTAACTTCACTGGAACACAGAATAAACAAGTAAGGAAGGAATAAATGAAAGCTGAGTCAGGAGTAAGATTCAGCTACACAAGATACAAATTTGCAGAGGGCAGTCCACCTAATGGCTACTACTCACAGCAGCTGTTGACTCATTAAAATCTTGTGGTAGGAAGTCAGTTAAAACAAGCTGGAAATAGTAGCAGGTTCATTGAAATTATATTTCCCTTTGGTAGAAGAAAACAGAATGTTACTCTTCAGAAAATAATCCTAATAAGTCATATGTAAACGTATTCTTCTCTATAGGGATGAAATAATTATTCACTCTTCCTGCCTTCGTATTCAGTGAAAATTTTCATCCAAATCAAAGTATTAATAGAAAGAGAGTGTGAGGCAAGACAGAAATGTATAATAAGTTTGAGCACTTGAACCTGTGATTTATGGCCTAGAGCTACAGCCAACTTTATTACAAAGATGACTTCACCTATTATAACCTTACGCAGGGCTCTCTGGAGATGGTAGGGGGCTGAGCAGCATTAGAATATCAGAGGAGTTCACAAACAATTCTAGTCTCATTCTTACTTCCCTTTCCCCTCTCCTCCTTAATGCATACATATCATCTGTTGCCTCCTTTCCGTTCCTTGGTGTAGGCAGATCATGGTACTTCTCTCTGTCTTCCTGTGGGAACTGGCCATGGCCTCTCATTTGTCACATGCTCTGACTGAAAGGTTCCTCTCATATTTTTCTCTCCTCTTGCCTGAAGGACAGCCCAATTCTGAGAGTGATCCCTTTGGTAACCCTTGAAATTTGGTAATGATGGTTGTCTGCGCACTGCAGCTGATGATGTTGAACATTTAACAACCATCTTTGAAGCAGTGCACAGCACACCAACTAGCTTTTCATTTTGTGAAACTATTGCACCAATTTCCAGCAACTGTTTTATTAAATATAGATTTGTGCATGTTTTACAGAGATCGCATGTCCATTTGCATTATTCCAGGTCTCTGTCTTTAAACTGTTTAGTGATACTCCTACTTAAGACAAATTAACAATCTCTAAATGGCATTAGAAACAGAATTTCATTTCACAAATGCACCCAAAATACTGGAGCCTACAATCAACAGTTAGCAAGGGCAGTCACACCCGTATTTATGGCCTATCATACAGGAAACCCAAAGTCATCAACAGAGATGACACTTCTTCAGGTGCACAGAGATGCTGCAAGCATTATTCTAAAGATCATCTTTGTCAGTCGTGACAAAGCTTCCTCTGGCATGAATGGAAGTGACACAGAGTGCCCTGCTGGCACCCCGGGGGTCTGTAAATTATACAGGAGCTGTGTATTTAGCATGAGGTGATCAACATCACAGTTACAGGACACGGCCTCTTCAAGCAGCGTAGGTTGTTTCTCTCCAAAATAATAGTTATTTTGGTGGTATACAAGAGATACAAGACTGGCTGTCAGCCAGATTTCAAAGCATAAATAAGCAATGATCTCATTTACGTACAGTCTTTACAGGTGACAGTAATATGTGTGACTACTATATTTAGGAATGACAAGATGGGCATTATTAATAGCTTAATTGACATTAATGCAATTACCCCTATCCTTATTACAGTTTGTAGAATTACACAGAGAGCATTGGCTGAGGCCTTATTTTCCCTAGAGCTACCCAAGGATACGACATTTTCCACCATGCCAAATCTAGTCTTTGACATTAGATACTTAGCTACAGACTCATTCCAGTAAATCATTATAAATGCATTATAATAAAGTTGTTATGAGCTATTGGATATTAACCCCCAGCCCCTGAAGAGAGATAAATACACTGGTTGCAAGATTTTTCTTTTGTTTTGCAATGGAAAAAGGGTTTTGCTTACAACTAAAGAATTATAAAATGTTATGCTAATAAGTAAAAAAAAGACTTCACCCTTTCTGGTCACATTAAAGCTAAACACACTCTCAACATAAAAAAGAATATATCCATAGAACAGGAAGAACCAAATTTTTCATCCATCACAACCAAGCTTCTTATTTACAGATGCACATTTTTGTGTATACTGTTTGGAGACACAGCTATTGTATATGCATATGCAAATGTCTCCATTTAAACATCTGATTGCTGTGCCTCATCTCCAGGAAACTTGCTTCCTTTTTTTTTGTTTGTTTGTTTGTTTGTTTGCTTGTTTCTTACTCTTGATCTCTCTTCAATACAGAAACGCAAGATTTTCTATTACTTTCTGATAAAGGAGTACATCACCTACATGTTCCAAGCCCAGGAAGTCAAAATAAACATAAATTTCAGGCTCAGGACTGCTTAATACTAAATTTTCATCAACTTTACAGGAGTCATGGATTAATTCAGTTTCCAGCACAAATAGAAATAGAGAAATAGAAACGTCATGACCATACATTAATTATACTGAAGTAATATACAGGAGCATTTAGGACCACCCTGCTAGGTACTGGACAAAGACATAACAAAGGAATGGTTCATTGTTTCCTTCTCAGAGAAACTGCATTGCAATACAAGCAAAGTAAACACAAAGCTCTAATGCGTACATGTCGGTCATTATGAAAACCAAGAAAATAATTATCACAGCACAGCATATAAAAAACCCAAACCCAAAATTATTTTTCAAACCAAATATGAAGTTTTTCCATCAAAACATGTTAAAGTGAATGCTCATATGGTTTCATGGTGTTGCTAGGTTTTGTTTTCTCTAATTCATTAAACCCAGTTGATTCTGGATTTTATTTGATTAAGTCTAAAATCCACTGTAATAAATACTGTAATATGTAATCATAATTATATACACATATATGAGTTTTTATGTCTGTATTAGCATGTGTACATGTTGGTATGCACATGTGTAGAGGAAGGCTTTGTTGTTTTCCCTTTTCTTATTACCTCCTGACAGTAACCTGTAGGCACATAAATTATAAACTTTTAAAAGTCATGTATCATTGTGGTGCATTCCATTTTTAGCGAGTCTTTTTTGGAGGTGACTGAGAATAAATTCAGCTTGAACTAGTGCCTGAAAGAGATCTGTCTCCAGTATAACTGACTGCTCAGCTATGCTAGTTTGTCAGCTTTCAGGGCAGGGTTCATGTGCCTTAGCTGTCCTGGCTATGCTCCTGATCACAGCTCCAACTCCCAGAGAGAACAACTCCCATAAGAAAGAGTGAATTAAAAATGAAGCTTTAGCACCAACCAAGCACTTCTTATCTTGTAAAGTCTTAAGTCAAGTACTTCATTATACTTCAGCTCTTCTAAAACAAATACAGATCTGGCATCTGGTGAAAATACTTCCTGGGAAGGTTTCATCTGTTCTAAAGTGAAACTCAAGACAAGGCTATAGGATATAATTCAGTGTTTTACTCTAACTCTGAGTTTGCAATATGCATTGCGTATTTTTGAGGATAATATTTAAGGGTTTGCAAAGTCAGTGTATTTTTTTACATAAAACATTTATTTTTGACTACTGAATGGTTAATCACTGAGGCTTATCAGCTATAGAGGCAAAATAATCAGGACAATGGTGGATGTCTTGCCTTTTGATCTCTCCAAAGCAAGGCTGGAGGCCTATGGAGAAGATCCCATGGTCCAGTAAAAGCTGTGAGACGATGTCAGGAGAGAAGAAATTTTACAATCTATAGAAATAAACAGATGATCTAGTGGCCCTTTTCAGCCTTCAAGGCTTGCACCATTTAGATATATAATATGCACAGAAGGTTTTAAAGAAGAAAAGATTTAAATCTGTGTTATTTTCTTCATTATTTCACATTATGGAGCAAATTAAAAAAGACAAAAGTAGCGCTACTTAGGTACTATCCTAATTAGCTGAGATCCAACAACGAACCCCCATCCTCTCAGAGGAAAGAGCTGGAGCTTCTTCAGCATCAGGGGGACTGCAGTAACAGGTATGGAGCAGTCCAAACTCCCCTACACTGACTAGTTTGTAAGCTGGACGTCAGAGAATTTTAAATTCTGGCTCAACTCATTGAATTCAAGTCTGGCTTTGGAAGATAGCTCTGGTATTAAGAAGGTGTAACATAGCTCAGAAGACACGGATACATTTCCTGGCTCTGCTTCAGATTTCCTGTGCAACGGATAGTATATGGAACTATTTCTATAAGTAACTTGGCTTAAGAGAACAGGATTCTTCAGTCTTTGCCAAGATGACCTGTTGGCTCTGCTTCACAGTCCCTTTTGGAATAAGCTGCAGCAGCTAAAGAAATTACTACTCTGTAGAAATTATTGAAAATACAACCCACCCACTCCCTAAAGAATGTGTGGAGCCCATAACAGGGGCACAGAGGAATGGTGTGTAAACTTCCCAGATGCTGCAATTCATGGCCTTACATATTAATATAAATTTTTTTTTTTAAAGTTAATTGAAGTGAATATACCAGGCTGTGAACAATGGCAAATGAAGGCTTTGATTCACAACTCTACTTGGACTTGGCTGCAGCAGCGGAAGAAGTTACTGCCCCTCTTTGGCAGTTACTCAGTCCCTGCAGCTAAAGTGGTAAAAGATGACCAGCCTATAATCTAATTCTGGTTTTCAGGCTATAATCTAATACTGATTTCCAGCCAGGCATGGAGCTGTCATTACCAAATATCTGTTCAGTGAGTGACCAAATGTTCCAGATAAAAGTGAAAGCTGACAGAGGTAAAAAGAGAAAGAGAATCCGTAGAATGAATATATTTTAAGATTAACTTGATGGCACCTTTTCCAGATCAGAGAAAGGAGGGAAATAACAGCCTTAAAGCTTGCCACCTCACCCGAGTATCAGGCACCAACAGCCAAAGACAAGCAAGTCCCAGAAATGACATCTGATGGATTTCTGACAACAGCTGTATGACTACAGTAAAGCAGATCCAACAAAGTCAAAGACAACAGTGAAGAGGTTATTGGACACTACCTATAGATTTAGTAAAAATTTTGTCTAAGAAGGTCAAACCTTGCTGTTGTGGAAACCATTCTGACACGCTCTGCTTTGAAAACAAGGGAAGGGGCAGAAGAAATTCCTTTTCTGTTATGCTACTGTCACGAAAATAATGAGCATCCTTTCCCAGCTCCTAGGATTCAGGACAATTCCTGAGCATTACCTTAAGAAACACATTTGTACTTCTGAGGAATGTTCAAGCTCCCTTTATACAGATCCAGCTGTTGGGAAATACAGTTTAAGCGTTCAGACAGAATCCTTGTGGTTTTTTAACCCGTGTGAATGGAGGTGTTGAAGACTGAAGTAAAAAAATGGACATGGCCTGGGCAACCCGCTCTAGGTGGCCCTGCTTGAGCAGGGGGATCGGACTAGATGACCTCCCGAGGTCCCTTCCAACCTCAACCCTTCTGTGATCCTGTGATCTGTGATCCACTTGTCTACCTATGCTGTGAATTCCTTGATTGGAGGCTGCATCTTACTACTACTTTTGTTAATATTATGTAGTCTCAGTCCCGACTGAGGCTTCTCACTCTTAAGATAATAAGGATACTAGCCTAATGTACTGTTTTGCATACCAAAGAATAAAGCTTACTGTGAGTTTTTTATAGGATGTAAAACTTTTATATATTGGAAGTGTCATTAGAACGTACTGAATCAAAATTATTTTTTAAAACAAGTTAAATGAGAAGTGGTTCAGAGGGGAGGGTGCTACTTCTAACCTCTATATTCTGTTGATTACATCAACTTCAGTTTTATCACTGTTCCCTGTTTTGTTTCTTTTGCACGTTAAAGCATTGTTCATACCCAGCCCTTTATGAAATGAACACCCTGATGCTGCATCAGGCTTTTCTTGCAAACAAAGTGACTTTCATACAAGCTCTCTTTCAACTTCAAAAGTAAAACATTTTTGTAGTTATTAATGGTCTATTCTTGTGACTATCCATGGGTGAAGGGCATTTGCCTCACTCACATCTTTAATAGCAAATAATTAATGAGGTGTTCGAAATTAACAACAATTAACAATGCCTGGGAACAACAGCAGAAGGTGTTTGATCCTCTCTAGATGAAGTTGAGAGAATTTGTTTCTCAGGCAAGGGCTTGTGCCTGCAAGGAGGGAGACATGGAGGGGGATTTCTAATGCGATCCTCCTTCTTCTGCATTACCTTGTTGAAAGTCATTGAAGTGACTTGTCAAGTTGAAAAGAGAACAAAAAGGCCTTTGTCTCTGTAATACAGGTACATCAATTCTAACTTCCACAGGGACTTTGAACCTTAAGTTCAGAGCCTTCAAGAAAAATCAGAACTTTGTAAGTGGGATCATAATTCAGAACGGTGTGGCTTTGAAAGCCCAGATTTTCTGCAGTAACTAAGTCATTTCTGTAGTAAACACAACATTCTGGTCTTTCATATGCAATTATTCCTGGTGACATCATGGTTGTAGAATGTTTGCACATGTTCATAAAGGATAGATATGCTCATGGAAGATGTTGAGCCACAGCTCAGGGAATACAGCAAGAATATTCTGGGACTATTCACTGCATGCTTGATTCGTCCTTTTGGTCTTTCCCAGGCAGAGACAAAATACTGGGCAAAACAGACCTTTGATCTAATGTAGTACAGACAGTCCTTTTCCTCTTACGTTATATGCAAATAAATCACACTAATAAACGTGCAAAATAGTCATAAAAATGTGCAAGATAGTCATAAGCACACATAGGAAGAAGAACAGGACTGTTCCCCTCTAAGTGATATATTTTCCATGTTCCACAGAAACGAAAAGCTGATGAAGAAATTAAGTTCTGCTTTTCCCTAGCTGCCCATGCTCCACTCAGTGCAGCATACAGGAGAAAAGGAACTTTAAGATAAGCAGTCAAGTCCCCTCTCCAACTCCTCAGCATGATCTTGCAGAAAGATCTACGATAATTGACCTGAAGAACATAGCTGTGTCTGTTTACTCTCTCTTAATTTGAACAAGCAGGTGTGGAAACAGGTAGAGCTGACCTTGTCCCATATTGGAGAGCAATGGAAGTATGGAAATTTTTTTCAGGAACCTGCCCAAAACAAGCAAAGTTTCTTCAGCCTTCTACCTTGGAATCCTTTACTTTTAGCTTGTGGGATGTAGTTTAAAGTGTTGCCCAATGCCCAAGAAAGATTTACAGCACACAGCAAGAAAACAGGTTGAGGAAAAATACTTTCTCCTGAATAAATGTAAGAAAGGCAATAACATTCTAATCTCGATTTAAATATGAAATTGGGAGTGTCTAATTTTTAAGAATGAAATTATACAGTAGAACTGAATGACAATGGTACATCACACTCCTCCCCTCTCCTTGGCCCAGGTGAACAGAAAATATTTGGATAAATAATGTTCTAGATGTAAAACATCAATTTTCTCCTAGCATGAGTTCAGTTAATGATCCCAGTTTACAAAAGAATTTTCTGTGTATTGTCCCTGAATTTCCACATCCTCAGAACACGATCTTACAATTGGCATTTCTATACATAGGGAGTTTTAGAAAATAAAAGAGAAATAATATCTCTTTTTGCAAATGTTTAAGGTTAGAGGTTTAAGACACTGACTCCAGAAGTAATTTTTCTGTTATCCTTCTGTTCAGTATCATGCAAAGACTAGAGTTGAAAATCTGCTAATTCTATATGCAAGAAATTTAATAGAATGCCCCTCTGTGTGGATCTCATGATCAGTAGAAGACAACGTGTGTCCATATCACTTCTAAGTATTATTCTCACAACTTTGTATTTCAATCAGGCACTACCAGGTAATACAATTTGTTACCTATATTACTCAGATTTGTGATGGGAAAAGCTTAAAGAACTGTAACAATGCAAATACTGTGGCATGATAAAAAAAAAATGCATAGAATGCATATCCTGAAATACATTAAATGATATTTTAAAAAAATGAGTTAGTTTGACTTAAGAAAAGAGTAGCACAAAACAAGCAAAGTGCAGTGGATGTTACTCCATCCTTTTTCTCCAGAGCCACATAATGGGAAAAACACAAAATCAAGAAGACTGTAACAATATAAAATTCAGAGAACAGGTCTGCAACCATAGAGTCCCAGGAGCCTTGTCTGTAATGAATAAGATGGGGAAAGATTGGAGAATGTTTACAGAGATAAACCAGATGCAAGAAACTTCAGAGGCTTCCATGTAAGGTTAAGCCTCCACTTTTCAGGTCAACTGCTGTGGACAAATTTGTCATTCAGTGCGTTGTGACTAAGTGATGGGAGCTCTATTTCATTTATATCTACAAGCAAGGATCAAACACCGTACGCCCAAACTGATAGCAGACAGTTTCATCTGAGCGAACCAGGTAGAGAAGGAATGCACTTCAACTGTTTTTAACATCCCATTGGCTTTATCTGTACTTTTAGGCATGACAGCATGCATGGTATTTATGGCTTAAAAGAATTTCCGTCTGTAAGTTTATCGCCTTGTAAAAATCAGTGAGAAAATGACTTAAATATACCAAACCCAGCTTACAACAGGGCAGATAGATTTCATTCTCACTTTGTACACCAGAAAACCTATTAGCACGTTGCTATTTAAAGGTTTAATTATTAGAGCTCCACTGTGTTTCAGAACAGCCATACTGCTTCAGCTCAGCAGGTCCAACTAGTGTTTTAGTCTGCCTCCAAGGTCATAAGCAGATGACCGAGGAAGAATAAGAAGAGGGCAAACATACTTCCTGCTCATATGTTCTAGCCTCCTCCTATTTGCAGCTTGGGGACATTCTGAAGCAGAGGTGGTTCTTACACATTTACTAACCATCAATGAATGTCTCTCCCATGAACCTCTTCACCCCCTTTTTTAGCCACTGTAAACTGTAAGTATCTACAGGATGCTCTGGCAACAATTTCAAAAGATCTGATATCCACGCTATAAGGGACCCCCCCATTCTTCGGTTTCTACTACAGCATACTATTAGTAATCTATTATCCTACTAATCTTGTCATAGTTTTCTTAGTTGTTTCATACAAAGCCCAAGTGTGCAGTCCTCCTTCAAGCAGCATTTTCACTGACTCCAAGTACTGCAGGTTTGGGAGCTCAGTTTTAACCCTGAATATGTCACTAAACCAGCGTACTTCTCAGAGCTTTTTTGTGCATAAGACCAAGTATATGAAGCTGTTAGTGAAAGCTATATATTATTGGGCTGAACGGTCAGAAACAGCTGGTACTATAGGCTTAGCTTTGTCATCAACTGATGACCCTTTACTCAAAGCTAGGTGCATTGCTAGGTTTTAAATAGAACACCAAAAAACATGTGATAGATCTAGATATACAGCAGAAAAGACCATCTATAAGGAGAGTACATTTATTTAGACATACAAATACTGTGATACTCTGGAAGTAAATGCAAAGATTATGAATATAGACCTTAAATTTACAGAATCTCTTCCTCCTGTCCACGGGCATCCAAAGCATCTATTTCCAGAGCAACCATCCACAGCAACCTCTGCCAGAACCACTAGAGAGAATTATACTTCAGTATACCATATGGCCTTAAAACCTTAGTGATGGGCAGACCTCGGGCATAGATTCTTCACAGGAAACGTTCCAGCACTACTTGCACAGTGAGATCATACAGGTAGCAGGGTGTTCTCTAAGTGTCAAAATTACCCATAAATTACAAGATAAGTTAAAAATTATTTGGACATTAAACTTGCAAAAGAATAGAAAACAAAATACCTTCCCATCCTAGATGTCCTAGTTGTAAAGAGTGGAAATGAGGGAAATCAGCAAGTCATTGCAAAAATACAAATGATAGCACAGTATTAGGCACAGTCACAATGATGAATTTATAAACCATTATTAATTACTTCATAAAGTCACTAACAGAAGGACACGTCAAATAATAATAAAATAATAGGTCTAGGAGTCTGCTTTTTAAGATTATTAAAGTTAGTATCCTAAGCCTACATTAAGTGCCTAAGTGGTCTTATTTTCAGATCCCCATTTTGGATACTAAAAAAGACACAGCTTGCCATAAGCTTTTATTTTAAGAACAATCACATTCTCAGATATGTATTTGGCAAGTGGAGTAGATGATGACTATACATCTTCTACCTTCTTCAAAAGGTTCAGCAACCTTTTAACCCTCCAGTTGGATATTAATCAGGTCTAGCTAAGGAAGAAGGACACTAACACAGCTTGGGTCTCCATCCTGTAGGTTGCATGACTTACTGCAGGTCTAAACATCTGGCAGGGAAAACAAAATTTAAACCAAGCAAAAAAGAAAACCTGCTAGGAACTAGATTGAAACATGACCAAAAAATCAAAAGCACTAGGGGTGCTACTTAGGATTCTGATGCATATGACATCAATCTGCTCTTCTCCGTACAGCTCCTCAGGGCTGGCATTCCAGCTTCTTTGGCTTCTATTAAAGACGTTTTTTTTTTTTTTTCCTGAGCTAATCAACATGTATTTCTCTCAAACAATTTAATTAAATTTTACAAGGGGAATGCAGTCATCTGAGTACTGAAAAAATCTTGCTCTGTTAACTCCAGATATTTTCTTACTTAGGAGGAGTGTATGCCATTAAATCCAGCAACATGTCAATAAGTTCTCGTGAATATATTGGTTTAGTTTTTGCATTATGTCAGCATTTCATTCACTGGAACATCTAGAGTTGGTAGTAAAGAAAATAATGCAGTATTCTTAATTTGAGTTCACAATTTGTAATTTAGGGATTCTGTACATTTTCCACAACTCAATGGATACCTAAATTTCCCTTTAAACATTCTACATTCAATTCTGAATCTGGGGTTCTGCCTACTTTATGTCCACTGCTCCCAGATGATGCACTCTGACCTTGTTTCCAGCATCCCACGTATTACAAAGAATTCCTCGGCCAAGAGGACAGTATAGTACTATCAAGTTCAATGTACAAGTGTCCCATTTACAGCAATAACTCGCAGATCCTTGTTAACTAGGCTGATGAATTTGTACCTAGGCTGTTTGTATTTATACAGCCTTCATTCATTCACCAATTCAGATGACAAGAGGACTCTCCATAATTGTACTTTAAACACAAGAGCTTCACCATCCTATTTCAGCTCCACCAATACCTTGGCAAAGCTGCATGCCCTGAAATCACATCACCTTAGCTGCTTCACCATTAGTGGCCTGGGCAGATTTACAAGGGAGAAAGAAAGCACTTAGAAGGGCTTTAGCTCACTCTTTAGCACACCATGCAGTGGTATCGTCTTCCTTTTTCCCATTTTAATTGGAACTGCATTCCAATCAAGAGACATCCTTTCCTTTCTAGGAAATTGAACAAGTAAATGAAAAGTAAATGAACAAGTAAATTCAAAATGTGTTAATTCACTTTCTTCATTAACTAGTTAGCAAAATGTTATCCAAGTTTTGGTTATTGCCTTATGGCCCACTGATAGCTACATAGGATCCCCAGTTAAGTGTACTCTTACACAAGTTCCTCCAGGTAAAATACGCTATAGAAAGCAGGTAAATATAATGTGATATACTGGGTACCATACTGGAAATGGTACATAGCCATCTGTTAGTGAACTGTTCTTCCATCTGATAGTATTGATGATGTCATTCACAATGAAAAAGAAATGAGAGGATTGTTAACAAAGTCATAAAATGAAATGATAGTCCCCTAATGTGAAGCAGAATCTAATTGCACCCATTCCCTGATTGTCCCCGCCCTGCAGCTGTTTGCTTACCTTGACTTGCAGATGTTTCAGATGGTCTTGTCTCCTCCAAGGCCTCTCCTATTCCTCCCCACTCTGCATCACCCCTTTTCATTCCAGCCTCTTATTTTAAGGATACTGAAACTGTTGCACACTCTTTGCAGAAGAGAATGTGTTGTCAAAGCTCAAAGCTGATACACAGCACAAAAACTAGTTTGCATGAGCCAAACTTTGGGATAGAAGTACTACCTCACACTGAAGTCTTACACCTACTTGACAAGAGGGATCGTGTAACACCAGGGCTTGAGGACCGAGGCATCCTCATTGCTACCTTCTTTCTCCTCATCAAGCCCAGTGCTGTCACAGATCAGAAAATTTATTCAGGGATGCACAGGACAGAAGCCCCAAATATATACACTTGTGTAAACATGGACAGAGTCAGTCAACGTTTCATGCGTAACTCCACATGAATGTCAGAAAGTTCAATCAGAAGGGTAGAACAGGACTCTTCTGCTTTTTCCCCACAGAGATATATTATCTGATGAAAGGTTTAAATTAAATCTCATCTTTGGCATAATATTTAAACCACCAATGATATGTCTCTGGGTTTCCTACTATAAATGTTTTTCTTTTTACTGTTAGTTGGAAGATTCTGAACGAAAAAGAGGAGTGACAAGGGGGAAAAGGGAGGGATTTTTTATATTTATGAGGAAAACGTACAGTAGCTTGCAAATTACAATTACTATTCCCCAAAGGCACATTGGTCAAAAAGGAAGGCAAACCACCACCTTGCATTGATTTAAGCCCTTTGGTATATCATCTTCCCAGCTGTTCCATTCAACAGGAAAGTTCTCAGTAATAGCTCGCTTTCTGAATGTAATCTTGTATTATAAATATTGTCTGAACCCTTCCAAAAGGAACACGTTTTACTTTCATATCAGAATGGAACTGGACAGATTTGTAAAATGTACAGTTTCTGCATAGTAACTTCAAGTTCTATTAAGCAAAGATGAAAACAATCACCAGCTCAATGGGTCTGACAGTTTTATCCACAAATTTAAGTTCAAAAAGCATGTAAATCCAAAGTCAAAATTGCTATTGAAATTTTGTTACTGAAAAGGTCAACCCAAAATGATCAAACCAAAAATCAATAGTAATATGAACCAGATACATAAAATTAGATTGATGGCCAAATTTTGAGCTAGACTTGGTCTCCAATTCATATTGATATCATCATAGTTTATCCAAATTTACACTGGAATCTGTTGAAAAAATAGAGCTGTAATGTGGTAAGGCACTTAAATACCATGTACTTTTTTATAGTCCTCTGCTTCTTGATCAGGAAATACTGTATCCATTATTAAAGATTTGAGTAAACACTAGACTTAAGATATCCTAGCAGTGCAATCAGACGCACACCATGTTCTCACGCTAAGGCCGTTCTTACCATTACTACTGATTTCTTTCTGTGTTAAGCAAGAGATTGTAACAGCAAAATATACCTGTGCTCTAAAATATATTGTGGACACACCACAAGATTAATACTTAAACTCCTAGTCATGATTCCTATACCGGATCTCAAAAGATTTTCACAAGTTAGTAGCATCCTATTTACAGTGGACTAAACACTAGACAGGGGCTTGCATTCTGAGCAAGTCTGAGCAGAGTTAATTGACTTAACTCTTTAAAAAGGGTTGAAAAAAAGGGATCTGCATGCCATGACCCTCATAGCATCTATGTTGGTGGTGCTAAAGAATTCTGACTTATCTTGAATATTCTAAACAACACAGAGGATGTTCTCAAGGGAGGGAGAATGAAGTACATTCATTCTCCATGACTAAGAAACTGATTAGACAACAAACAGAAATGAGACAGCATCCTTGCACCTATCAGTAAGAAATCAACAACTCAATGTTACCTACCTGCCTCCCATTACCTACAAGTAAAGCCACATACTGCAACTGCAATGTAGTCTTCCTTCCAAATTACTTCCATTGCATCCTGCATTATGCAATGTGATTTGGTATATATCACAGAAAAGCAGGTGAGTAGAGGATCAGTCTACACTGGAAAAGATAGCTGGAAGAAATGGCATTTTCCAATCCTCTCTTTTTTAAAGGGAAAAAGGAGGGAAAGAGACAAGTTAGGTGTCTCTCTTCAGTGTAATTTAAAATACTTTCTTATCACTAATATCAATTATAAATGTTTATTCTAATTTATGACCACCTGCTTGACATCAACAGAACTGACACACCCCTCCAATTACTTTTCTTATATGATGGCATATTTATTTCACTCTGATGAGATGAGGCTTTTCTAATTTCCTGTATAACCACCCCCAGCTCTCTGTATATCTCCCATTAAATTGTGAACAGGCTTCACACATATTTTTAGATGTTTGAAAACGGCAGGAAGAGCTTTTTGATGTTTCAGAACATGTTCAGTCCCAGTGTCTCAATATTGTTTGCTTGCTAACTCCTCAAGCTTATGTCATCCATATGAATGGACTTCAGGCTTTTGAGAAAGTTTACCATATCATTAACATCTGCCTAAACTGCTGCAGTCAGAGGTCTTTCCTTCTAATGTCAATGCCACTTTGAAAATAAAGTTGCAGGATTCCTCCATGTCTTAGAACATATTTAGAAGTCAATGTCTTATTTTCTATGATTAGTCTGTAACAATGTCACGTGTGAAATTTAAATTAATGAGCGCTTCACTTATTGAAATGACTTCAGCACTTTCGCTACTTTCATTGATTTCTATTTACTTTGGCAACCACAAATATGAAGAACATATTTCTAGGTGTGACTAAACAGACTAATAATATGCTAGTATAGATGCACATAGTGATCAAACGTTACACTTAACTCTAAGCTTATTTTGAAAATTAACATAATAGGAGAAATATATTATTTATAAAGCACTGTTCGTTTCCTGCATTTCAGACAGTGTCACCTTTAAGTTATTTTCTTCCCACTTTTTCCACACTAATGATTGGCGTACACTACTGAAACACAGCAGTAAATATGGTATCAACATTACCCCTCCGTAGAATCAATGTAAATTTGAACTAATATATTTGTCATCCAGTAAATACCATCTCAGCAGCAGATAGTGCTGTATCTAACCTTCAGGGTATTTTAGCCTCCTGATAGAGGCCAACTTGAAGGAAGAAGCCGTATTTGATTCATAAGAGGTAGAGACACATGTGAAAATCTTTCCTTCCCCTCTGCCCTTCCTCACACATCACACAGTCATTTATTTGTTAAAAAGCTTAAAACACTTGCATTTCTTGCTAGTATCTAACAGAGTGCTAATTAGTGGAAAAAGCTAAAGGGATACATGCTCAGAAGAGAAAGCCAAGGCCATGATTCTCTGCCTATAGGTTGGTTTGGATTTTTTGTAATGAAAAAAAATAGAGAAGAAAAGATAAGTGGAAAAGAGAAAACAAGTCTCCCCAAAGGCTACTCAGTGTGGCTCAGAGACAGTGTTGTGCCTGCTGGAACTCTGCACACCCTCTACGACACAGGGTTACCCTTGCCCTTCTCAAAAACATGTGTTTTTGTATAGCACAGCCAAATCCACAGCTATTAAAGCTACATTCTCATGTCAAACAAACAAAAAAAAGTAACAAAGGATGGAATCTAGCCTTCAAACAACAGAATAATCACCAAAGCAAATCCCCACTCTGTGAAATGGATGTTATATGCAAACATAGATTAAAAAAAAAAGGAAGGAAAGTTTAACACAGTAAAAGAATATGGAGGGGTTGAACTTTTTTACTTTTTTTTTTTTTTTAAAAAGCCAGATTCTGCAAGCCCTTAAATTTCCCCAAGCAGCTGTAGCTACACAGATCCTTGCAAAATCAGTTATTCAGTCTCTCAAAACATTTGCCTACCAATACAGAAACTCAGATAATGACTGGTGTGGCTGTGACCATAAACTTGAAGCCGCTTGCTCCTGTAGAATTGCGTGTGCAAATCCTGCAGCCATCACTGGAAGATGAAGAGTGCAGCATCACGTATAGTCTAGAAACTTCAACATGGCAGTCTGTTGATGCAGGAGATTTATGAATTCTTTTATATATGGAAGATTGGGCTAGCATGTTGCTACTTGCTCCATTTTAAGTTTGAAGATTAATGGATCTCTCTTCTTTCATTTCCATTTTGCAGCAAAACCTGTTGCCCCTGGACAAATGCCCCTGGGGACGCTTGACCACTAAATGTGATAATTGTGGAAATAGAAAGGTCTCAACCTTCATAATTTCTGTATCTCAGCTTCTCTTTTGTACTTCATTAATTTCTATCAATTTAGTAGACCAAGGCCTTCATTTTTGTAAAGGACCAAATCTGAAATATTTTCTATTTGAATTCCCAAGTGACATTCCTTCCCTCAGACCCTACCTGTGATCCAAATCCCTCGGTTATTCTTAGGTAGAGTGCTGCAGCATGTTACCAGTGTATGAGGGGCTTTAACACAGTTAGTAAGTTACTTTTTAAAATGGTATATTTAAGAGCAAAAAGGCCATTTATTACTTCAGAAAAGATTGTCCATATAGCTATGACTGCACAGGAAGAATGATGTGTTCTTATCAGAATAGGTGACAGTACTTTTTTTGTGTAGAAAAGGCTTCTTAGAGCCTGTGACAGAGACAAAATTAGAATTTTTCTAGCAAGTATCCTATACATGCACATCTGCAAGTGTTCCTGCTTCCTTCTCTGCAACCTCTACTATACGTGACTGTTTCTGCTGAAATTAGAAAAGCATGTGAATCAATTTTGGCTTCATGGTTGCACCTTAGTCTGACTAAGCAATTACAGATGAACAGCAGAAGACTCACAGAGCCTTTTATTTATTCAAAGATCCCCAAAGACCCAAGTAAAATGTGAAACCTTTCTTGACGTTTGGATCCAGATTGGAATTTATTTCTTGGTTTTCACTCATTTATGAAAACATTCTGAGGCTCTACAGAAATTCTCAATTAATATGCCTACACAGTAGCCTTTTTAATTTAGGGGAGAGAAGAATATGTCTGAGCCTATTAAGAGGGGCAAGAGGCTTGTGCACTGAAGCCGGTCATTAAAGCTGAGATTTCAGAAGGGTATAGAAAAAGACAGTTTTGTGAAGGATGACACAAGCTCTTTAATGAGCTTGTAAAGAATTCTGGAATCACTATTTGTGGACAGTGTGACCAAAACAAAGGTTGGATTCAGGTCTGATTTTTAATTAATTTCAACTATAAAGGTAACACTATTTTTCTGTCATTGATCTTCTAGGTCAATATTAGAAAAACAGTTAAAAGAACTTGAAAAAAAACAAGTAAAATCAACCGTGTGGTTTAATGGAAGAATGCTTTCACTCCGAGTGATACACTCTCACGTGAACAGGCCACGTCATCAGAAATATGTGGCACGACAAGACTAGAGGCAGTTTCTGCAAATAGCAGAATGCTCAATGGTGTAACTACCAGCATAGCTTTGGGGCAAGCACTCATTTTCAAGCAATGAGAAAGTGATTTCTTTGGTTGTTTCATATGTGGGGATGTGGAGAACAGAATTGCTGTACAGAAAACAGGCAAACTGGCTGTAATGTCATTTTACAGGCATACAAGGCCAAAATCAGTCCTCAGTTACAGAAGTCTGAAGTAACTAAAACTATAAAAGACACTATTGCTTTCTGGGTCTTGCACTGCTTTACAAAAGTCTGACAAAAGCTGCCAGAAGAGCTGTACACTTTAATGAGAAGAGTGAGACAGAACTTCCCGAATTTGATTCTCCTGTTATGTTTGATAATGAAGCCAAGTATGTTGTCCAATATACAATGCTGTCACCTTCATCCCTACTGCTCTCTCCAGTGCTCAACGTTGAGTTTTATGACAAGATTACAGTGAGACTATTGCATATTGAGAAGAATATCTAGGAGCACAAGGGCTTTTCTGATGAATTACGGAGAAACTCGTCTAACTCACGCTGAAAGAAAAGAAATAAAGCAAGAACTGATGCAGGGGCAAAATTAAGCCTATAACTGTTGTGCAGGAGTGCTCTACAGGCAGTGCTACAGCTGTACTGGTAGGAACCAGTAGTTCTTGGAAAAGAGCTCTGTTGTGAGGAGTTGTGTGAGCTAACCTGGCACAGTGAAAACACGGCTAAAAAAGAAGCCAAGGCTCTTTAGGGTCTGAGAACATCTTACTGCTGGTTTTAATGAGCTGTCCTGTGAATTCAATCCATCAGCATCTCAGTGACCCAAGAACAGTCTTCACTAGGTCCTTTCTGTGCTTTCTGACCCTGTCATAGTCATAACACTAAACACATAAGAGTTTTGAGAGCACTAAGACAGAGAGCATTGAAGTATAGACACTTGGCATTTTCCACCTTACGCCATCAAACATAAGAAGCTGCAATTCATAGAGAGTAGATACTGCAACTGCTCAAAGTTTAAAGGACAGTTTGGTACTAAAATGGTATTACTCCACCATTATTTTTACCTCTTTCACTGTGCTATTTACTTGAAAATATATACATTGATTGCTGTCATTAAATAATTGTTTTGCCCCACACAATGCAGTGTTTTGCATATTTGCTGATGTTTCCCCAAAAGCACTGGGGGAATGAATCATTACTGAAACAATTTACTTTCAGTTAGTGCATGAATGCCTTCCCATGATGCTTTGATGCTTTGTTTGTCCTCCTATAAAAATTATTTATGACCCAAGTGTGATCTTTTAAATCAGAATACTTATTCAGAAATCAAAGCTCCAGCACGTTAATGCAAGTAGAAGCCCTGACTAATTTTTCAAAGCCATGTTGAATATTCAAAAGCTAGAACTGAAGGAAAGGAGTTAACATTAATTAATATTTGAAGCAGTAAAATAAAAGCAACAGTGAAGCTAATTTTGCAGGACAATTAATCATGAGTCTTGCTAATTACACATGGGATTTTGCAAATGATTTTTTTCTCAGGTAGCAGAGTAAAAATGATAATCCACTACCCATCAAAATCATTGGCTCCTCACCAATGTCCCCAGCAAGAGCAATTAGTGGGAACAGCAGAGCCCTAGTAATTGCATGTCAAGAGAGGAGAATGTTAGCATTTTAATTGCTCCAAATAAAGACCACTTGCTCATACATACACCTGACTGTCCAAAACTAGTCTGCAAGCTGGAGCAAGTATGTAACCATGTCCAGGTGTCCATACAAAAATAACTCTGTGGGAGAAACACTCTCTAAGCAACACATGCAGTTTCTGGAAGAAAATATCAATATGCACTTATATTCTGAACTGCAGTGTCATCTCTTGACTATAAGAACTGGGGAAAAAATATATCACCCACTTGGGAAAAATGTGCATATTCTTTATATTTGCCAAATATTTATTGCTGACATTTTTTGAAGAACTTTAACTATCTTCAGGGTGCCAAGGGCTTCAAATTTACTGAATTTTAGGATCACCAATAAAATGTTTTTAACAAGACATCTCAAGAGGGCATAAAATAAAAAATTACCATATTCATGAGAGCAAGCCTGTAAGATTGGAATGCTATAAACTGGATGTCTATAATTTGCTTGTGGCTTTCTTAATTAAAAAAAGAAAACACAAACAACTAGTAATTAGAGACTCCAGTTCCATTTTTGCACTTTATCCCAATCACTGACATGCTACCATTACCTTTTTGTTTAATATACCTACACATGGATGCACACAATTGCAAATAATCAATAATATTTAAGTATGTGTCCAAGATCTAAATGATGATGGATATATTTAAGTATTGCTTTCCGGGAAATTATTACTTTACTGGTCATGTAGTAACTTTAAAAATGTATAGGTTAAAATAAATTCCTGCTTTTTCCCTATTTCTCTTTAAGGTGTTTGCCATTTACTCTCATTTTTAAACCAAATGACTGAATTGCCTTCCAAGTACCACTAGCTCCTATTGTCTTTTGCTCTCTCCTTCCTATTTCTACATATACCATATTGAGGTGCTAAACCGTTTACTTTCTGCTGTTAGCTTTGTTAAGCATTAAACCAAGAGTAGTAGCCTTAACTTGTCTAAATATATTCTTTGCATGTTCAAAATCACTGTACACTGTTTATTACACCATGACTGCTTGAAAGAAAAAAAGCAGGTCATGCAGAGTGCTGCTTCCTTTCCTGAATTACCAGCAGATCACAGGTGTTTATCAGACTCCCGGAGGTGATTCAGGTAATAAACACCAGGATGGCAGTTTAAATGGTTAGAAGCTTTTCCATCAAATACAGTCCTTGCAGTCCTATCATTTTGCATATATTGCTCACAAATGGCAAATTATTTATGCAGCCTCCTTAAGTGGTTCCTTATGGTTTTTACTTTATTTTTCCAAAGCAGGAACCTTTTGAAGATGTGTGTTCTCATGACAAGGCAAACTATCATTCCATCTGTAAGTCTGACTCATTTCTTAAAGCTCACTAGATATATAATGACAGTGACCTTGTTTTGCCCTTCTGTTTAGCTCAAATGTCTTTTCTAAGAAAGCATAGTGTCATAGCAGAAGTTAACCATTCTGTGCTTGTACAAGGAGACGAAGAATAAACTGTATGCAGTAGAAACTGGCTTTTAAATAGGAAAAGCATTTTCAAATATTTTCTTGTGAAAATAAAATGACAATAGGCATTGACTAATGATTGCTATTTCTAACGCAGGTTTTAGAAGGATTTGCTGTAAATTATAATAGGGTGAGTTTTTGGAAACAAAATGTTTAAATGGAGTTTATTTTTGTCTAAGCTGAGCAACTTCAGATATGAACTTATGTAAGTTTATGCTACTACAGATAGTTACTGACTGAGACATACCTCTAGCAATTGCCCATTACCTGTTAATAACTGGAATTTGTTTCATGGTGCTGAATCACCAAGAGCATATTTAATGTCAGGGTTGTCACATGAACCAAACTGCAGATCACCTGCTTCTTCCTTTCTTGACAAACAGCTCTGCAATAATCACTTAGAAATTCCTTATATGCAAAGTAGATTTCAGGAAAGGATTTATAGTTGTTCAACCTAATTTAGCACTAGGCAAGAAAGAGAAAAAGCCTGAACAATATGAAATTTCTAAGAATCATCAGATCATAATTACGGCACCAGTGGTATAATTTCTGTGGATCTCTTAAAATTTTATCAGTTATGTCCTCATCTTGTGAGATAACACTGATTTCCACAAAAGTGATACGGAATTGAAGGTCTTAGGAAACACTCAGAATCTCCAAGACTAGTTTCTGGTATTTGACAGATAACCTCAAGCCATAGGCTAGAGATTATGGCTGCATCATACGTACAGGGTAAGTAACAGAGTATCACCAGTTTGATCATGGTGGGTAAGAGTAAAGAGAAAACAAGTATTACCTTTTCTACTTTTTTACAGTATGAAAATTAGCCACACAGAAAATAAGCAACTTGTCCAAGAACACACAGTAAATCCATAGCAGAACCAAAACCTGAATCGAAGTCTACCAAGTACTAAAATCCTACTAACCTCACAACTCACCCTTCCTTTGTGATTGAATCTCACAAACAAATGTACGATTTTATAATCAGTACTTTTTACAGGTTAATGAAAACTTATTCAGAAGATAATATTAGATATAATGAGGAATGTCAAGTATTGTGCTATCCAGTATGAAACTCAGATTGAACTCCACTCCTTTCCTGTTGTCTACTAGAGGCCTAGGATGTAAGTTCTCTAGCACTGTCTATATTTTCGTGCCATTTCAGACTGTCACTGCAGTAAATCTGATCTTACCTGACAGGCTGTGAAAAACTTTATAGGACCCTCACTAATGTATGTGAACAAAACGGAGGATGGCAGAAAATGCCACCTGGCAGACAAGAAAGATTTTCTGTGACTTCAGTTTCAGAATTCCAGACACTTCAGAGGACAATAATTTTCAGAAAAAGGGAGAGTGATTTTACACGCCAGCTCTGTTTTAAAGGAAGAGAAACAATTTCAAAATGAACTCATATCACAGGCATGTCCCATGTGCATTAAATGAAGAGGATTCCAAAAGACTGGCCTGCCCAGGGAACTTGTCTTTTTCTAATTATTTTGAAAGAAAACCAAGAATTCATTTCACTTCAATAAGTCATGACCTAATCAAAGCCAATGAAGGAATAAGCTAAGAGGTGAAATATTTTTTTAGACCAAAAAAGTGGGTTGGATTGTTGAAATGAAAAATAAAGAAATAAAAACTCCGCAAGTCAAAAATTCAACCCTCATGTAATCTCATGACTTCAAGATACTGATATCACAAAATCTTACTACAAGTTTCGCTCTATTGCATCGACCTTTCATGTTTGATAAAAACATAATATCCCAAAATACCTTAAGCAAAGCAACTTAATCAACTGGTACTGCATATAGGATGCAAATTGCAGATGGGTTAAGTAATATACATACAGTGCAGCTGCTTTTTATCTGGCAAACAGGTGCTAGATTTTGAATTTGCTGGCTAGCCACAACTTTAATGACTTTTCAATGAAAGGTGAAATGGGGACCTGGGGAGCCTTCTATTCATGCTTGTCTAGCTATTTTGGTTTTGTTTGCTAGAAAGTTTCAAAAGAACATAATATATGAGTATATCACGATACCCTTCCTCAGAATATCTCACTCCGAGTAGAAAACTGGCAGCTAATAAGCGAGAAACTAAAGTGCTTAGATACTGGAGAAAAACAGCAGGTGATGTGGCAGAAGAAGTTTTAAACACTTCAGACTGAAGCATCGACATATAAAGTGCTGCACATCAGAGAAGGTACTTTAAATTTCTAGCTAAGAGTCTGGCCCCACGTATTCAAATACGTAAGAAGATAGCTAAGCATCAAAGACATGAGGTTCTCTCTCTCGGGTTTGGAGGAATAACAATGTAGTGTAGTTCCTGCATCTGCCCACAGGTTTCTCTGGTTCTTCTAATAGCCCTACCCCATAAACTCTCCAGCATGTGATGGAGCCATATTTTTTAAACACTTCAGGGTGGGAGGTTTTGACGGCTTTTTGCCTGCAGAACAGAATGGTTACACAGACCCATAGTGATTACTGCATGGAGCACTAACACTTCCTCCCTCCCTACAAGCAAGATAACTGGATACGCTGTTATGCTACAAACTGTGGGTTTTTTTAATATTTTGACCCACAAAACATACATGTGAAATCTGGGGCACAGTTAAAGATAAATTAATATAAACTAGAGATTAATATTTGGTTTGAATGCCCAAAACTGAGGCACAATCTAAAACAAGACACTCAGTAAATTCAGAGCTTAACTATGACCTTCCTTTTCAGGGGACGCAGGGTGTAGAAGTGAGTCCTATCAAAACCAATGGCCAGAAAGGACTATCAGAGTAGTAATCTAAACTGAATTAAACACCTGAACAGATATTACAGAGCAGGATCATTAGCTAAATGATTAGACAAAGCTCTTGGGCATCCCACTTATCCTCTCAGTTATAAAGAATGGTAAAAATATTGCTCTACTGAGCACAAAGCAGGGAGACAACATTGTGTTTTGGAACAGGAGAAAAGCTCTGACTGGAAAAGAAACTTGCCTAAGGTTAATTGTCCAGTTTCAGGTACTTTACAGTCCCTCTCCAATATATCACTGCACACTTGCACAAAATGCCATCACATAAGCACAGTAATCCTGCCTACTCATTAATTATGCCATCAGTCACCTATCCTAAACACGCTGTATCTGAAAAGAAACTGCAAGACGCATTTTCTTTTCCTCTTTACCTTGGCCCTGTGTCTGTTTTAAGCTTCCATCCACATTCCTCCTCTCCTACAGTCTTTGACCTATTTAGTCTGTTATTTGGCATTCTTGCAAAAACAGAAATCTAAAAAATGTACAGTGAGGGAGAGAGAAGGGAGACAGGGAAATAACCCCAACTCCCGGAATCAACAGGATGTTGATATAAGAGATCCAGAAGTTCCTTCCCACCAGACAGATCAATGAACAATTATCTATAAACCATAGGGCTAGGCAGCAGGGTTCAACACTGCTCAGAATTATTTACTTCTCCTGCAATTTTAAAAACTATTCTCCTTGCCCTTCAGTGTGAAATATATGTACGGAGGGGCTCTGGAAGCTGAAAATTCATTAGATGAACTAGGAACGAGCTAATAAAGCAAGCTCCCTGTAACACTAATAAGTTGGGGGGAAAAAAATGTTCTCCTATAGACAGAGCACCTGCATATGACTGTCATCAATCTGCTATTCATCGCAGCAAATATTGGTAGAGAAAGGATCAGCCAGAAGTCCCTTTTCATTAGGGGATAAATACCGCTTGTCTTTTGCAGGAATACAGGGCAACTGTGTGAAGAGTTCTCAAAGTCTGTATCCCTACTGCAAGACGCCCACTCACGCAGTCTGGATGATGCTGATTTCAACCCCAGCACCTATCCCAGAAAATTTTGAGGCCTAATGGTTCCACTGTGTCCTCATGCTCTGCGAAGCACTAACTCCAGTCTCCAGTGCTATTTCAAAGGCACTACAGCTGAGATAACACAGATGGCCATATTAAGATAGAGGCTACTATAAGTTGCTTGCATTGTACCAGCAGCAGCTATCTTCTGAGTTGCCATCTGGGCCAGGGATGAGGCAATGACCTTCTTCCTATTTAGCCACCAACACATGGGTTCATGCTTTCAATAATCTGCCCCACAGCCATGATTGCTAAGATCCCCTATACCCCAGATGTCCTGGCAGAGATACAGGCAGAGCTAGGATTGGCACCAGATGATAGTTAAATAGGAAAAGGAGGCCTACAACAGTGAAGCCAAAGACTGGGGGTAGGGAGGATGATAGCTGTAAGCTGCTGCAGGGAAGGAAGATGGCATACGACCCTCTTGAGCAATGAATTCAAGGATATGGAGCCCATCTGAGAGAAGCCTGCTTCCTTTGCCCCCAGCTGCCCCCTGCACACACAAGAGCAAGTACAAGTCAAGAATGAGGGAGGGTGTTTCTGGACATCTCTGCCTAAGCAAAGAGAAGGGAGATGGACTCATCCCTAGAGGAGACTACACCATGTAGTCTTTGGGCACCATTCATGCAAAGAGGGAAAAAGAAAGAATTGATGTTTGCTCTTACAGAGACAACTTGACATGAGTACCCTCATGCTTGCTGTATAGGCATGAAGCTCTCTTCCCTGAATGGCCTACAAACACTGAACTCCTAATGCAAGCAATGAAGCAGCACAGGCAAATGCCATCTGCCAGACATGCACCTCCTGGCAGGCCCTGCACCCTTCCAGTGCTGAACTTGGAAAACAATGAGAGTCTTACATGGTGTTTTCTCAATGGAATTACATCAAGTGAAGGTTGAGACTAGCACAGACCTGGAAATTTCCCACTATCCATTTAGTAGAGAATGAGGGTGCAAAAGACAGGCTTGTGACTGCTCTGGAGAGGACTCAGAAGGACTTGCAGCAAGCACTGAACACAGCTTCTCTAGAGATTGGACACCGGGGCAGATTGCTACATCAGCAAGTGTCTGTGTCCCCTAAGAACACTTGTCCATGATGTCCACATAAACAGCAGGATAATGAGCAGCTCCAGGTACTCCCATGGATCTGACTTGTGGTCCTAGTCACCAGCTACAAAGGAAGGCTCCCAGCATGGCTGCATTTGTTCCTGCACCTCCTCCTGGCATTGGAAGGCAAAACATGCCCAGAGGTGCTGTGCAATCTAGCCAGCTGGGAGGCTGGAGGGGGTAGGCACACCCCAGCTGAAGTAATTGGCTTGGCATTGGTGGGATAAGGGTGAGACAGGATCAAGTTAGCAGGAAGGCTGGCAAGTACAGCCTGCGGGAAGCTAAAATATATGTTTTCAAAAAGTGTATTTTGGGCACAGCTTATCCAATTCATGGGCAGACAGCCCGTAGTCTGGACCCAAGGTCTGAACTTCAAGAGCTGAGAGTCTCAGGCTCCTTTATTTTTGTTTATATCATATTTAAAGACACAGTTAGTTGGTTCTACAGGGGCACTGTCAACTTCCTACTTAGTCGTCTGTACCCAGCTAGAATATGGCCTCTTTTTGTGCTCCTCATCTTTGTCAGGGTGAAGTAGCCAAGGCTTTTTTGACGAGACTCGGAGGAATTCCAGATGGCCTCAGCAAGAGACCTCTCTTCTGGCTTCTTGTAAAAAAGCTCTGACTCATCTTTTTGATTAATCATAAATAGCTTGTATGGAAATACTTGGTGGAAGTTGACCTAACTGGATCTAACTAATCACACAGAAAGGCTGGGCCCCATGTATGAATTCTTTCTGGTATTTTTTCTTCTGTTCGTCAGGCAGTCCCTGGGTGTTGTCTAAACTGTGTACTAATTTTCAGAGTGTTCCCTTTGCCAACAGCCTCTTTCTCAGCAAGAGATTTTCTGATATTTGACAAGTTTTTACACTTGAAAATATTTTTTAAAGAATTGTATCAATAGCAAGTGTCTTCTTTCTTGACTCTATTCTCATTGTAAAATTCTTAGCTTTGCAGTCTTCTCTTGCTCTTTTCCCACACTGAACTGCTGTGTTGCAACCTGGGAGGTGTTCAGTATAGTTACCTTCCCAAGAATGACACTTGTTTCTGCTCTGGAGCTACTGTCAATTCATCATACAAAAACGTGAAACTAGCCTCCACATCTGGAAATTAGCAGCCCCCTTCTCACCTAGAGAACAAAATAATCCCTCTAACAGGCTGCAGTGATGCAAGGCAGATTGGAGTGACACAACAGAGTTCAAAGGCATCAACCTCCAACACCTGTGCCATCCACACAGTGTGTTGGAAAGCATTCAGCCTGAGCCTGGTGCCAGTGCCAGTTGCCGAAGTATGGCACCTGCTCTGAATGTCTCTGCCAGGATGCTTGACCAGGAGCCAATACCTCTTTCCAAAAGAGGTGTTAACTCATGGGTTCACAGCCTAAACACCTCCCAGAAACAGAGACTAGATGGAGAAGAACATGATTTATAAAGTAGATCTACCAAGTGGACCATCTCTCTTAAATCCTGTTTTGCTTGTCTACGTAAAGTAGAAAGTCTCTGCCAAACTGCTATGGTCTGTGTGCAAAACTCTGTTAGAAAGAGAGAGAATTTAGTCTTCATCTGTGTAAAGGTGACTGGAGATAATGGAGCAGGTTGTAATAAATTTCTTTCTTTAATTAATGCCTCTGAATCTCAGAAAGGGGAAGTCTACTCTGTAATTAGATATGTGTTAAGCTTTACATCAGTCAGGCTCTCCAATGTAAAGCAGCGTATCTCATCCTAGTCTCAGAAAGAACAGGGTTTGTTTTGTATGAATATACCTGCATCTAATGAACATCATTTATTACTGAGCCTGTGATGCAGTCCCAACCATACTCCCTAACACATAACTTTTCTCAAAGCATCAAAAGCTAAACTAGTGTTGTGGCTGTTCTAAAGCCATTCATAGCACCAAAACAGATCGACAGTGCAATATTTTAACCCTGTGAATGCATGGCTGTCCAGTTTGCCTCAGAATGATTAAACAGGAGATTTGTCCGAGTTGCATCTTGAATTAGTGGAAGGGATGAAGATGGAAGTACATGTACTCAAGAAAAAAGGCCATCATGTTCTCTGTAGACACTGATCAACAGGAACATAGCCCAGCTGAGCAAATGCTTCAACACGTCCACAGAGCTTCCTCCATCTTGCTAGAACATTTCTTCTACTGCTTCTTCACTAGTGTCCTTACAACAGGTTTGCTCTTTCCACCACTAACATAAGACCATCATTCTCCTAACTGAAGTCAGTCCCTTTTGAGAGAGTTCATATTCAATCCCCTAAGCTCAAAACATCTCTGTAATAAACCACGGACAAGGAAACCTGAATTTAACCCAGACCAACTCTGCCTTCTAACACAGACCTTCACATGTCTACTCTCAGAATTTCTTTTCTAACAGTGCAGTAGCACAGTGCATTTTTTCCCCGTAACATCCATGGTGCCACTAAGGACATCATCAGATTAGATGACAAGCACGGAACCTATTCTAGCCCCCTTGTTTTGGGCTTTTGAAGGTAATTTTTAAACTGCAGTAATAGGCCAGTCTGATTCTTAACAAAAATCATTAAATGCTGAGAATATGGCCTACTGCACTGAGCAAATAAGGCCTAACTCCACCTTTTGGTAATAAATTGCATATGTAAGTGCTAAGTATAATTTGTATTAATAATTTATTATTATTATTTATGTTATTTAATAACAGCATAAGCATGGCCAGGAAAGGAGGCAGCATGTCCCACCACTTTCTTAAGTGAACAAGTTCCTTCCTCTGCATAAGTATTCCGGCCCAGAGGTGTTTTATGTCAGATGAACTGTCCAGCCCACCTCTACTTTTTGCAAGGGAAGGAAGCTTCCAGCTAAAGGAAAGGACAGTCTTAAATATGAGATACACAATGGTGGAGACCATAATGGCATCTAAAAGCATTTCCAGTAACATCGAAAAATCTTTATTGCTTTCTGTATGCTTGTTAATTACATTAATCATGATGAACTTTAATATTATTATCTACTAATAATCTTATATTGATACCAAGGTAGATGCAATATATACTACTATAGGAACTCCACGCTCGTCTGCATGAAGGACAAATGGAGTGCAATTTTTCATTATAGTTTCTGTTGTATTTTCTTCCTGCACCCTGGGTAAAGTCAATCATGTATTGCCATGAAAAGAAATCCATAACTCATACTGTTTTGAGGTCAGCATTTCCTATTTTGGGAATGGAAAGGTTCACTTAAGTATAGACATAGAGGTTGTTATATAGCCCTGGTAAACGGATAGCATTGTCAGAGATCTACATACTTAAACCAAAAAAGCATTATGAATGTTAATATTAAATGCATAGAAGGAATTTGAATATGAAGATTAATTTATCATCCATTGCCAAACAACAGTTTATATTGGAGTGTTGGAGAAGAAAGTTAACTCATGAAATGGCCAGTGCCAATAAAAATGCTTAATACTGCTTTATATAAAAAGTACTTGTATTTGTCATCACCAGAGAAGATTGACTGAAAGCTACCCAAAACTAGAATGTCAAGGAAATCTTTTGGGGAAAAAAGCACTGCAGAAGAGAAATGGCATTGACAGGGATGGAAAAAAGGACTCCTATAATGCCTTAATAAAGAGATAAGGCAAATGCTGTGATAAGGAACTTTAAAAAAACAAACAACAAAAAAACTGGCTGCATTGGGTTTTTTTGCCACTGGATATCTGTCTGAGTTTGATATAGGACATACCTAAACTAAAGACCAAAGAAATTACTTCTGTATTAGAAAGCCAATGTGCAGGTAGATGCCAAACAACCAATTTCGCTCCATAACTAATATGTTGTGCTGTGGACAGCTATGACCCAGCTCTGAAAACATGTCCCCCTTTCACATTGTCCTAGACAGCTAGGCAGCCCCAGGCCTGCAAGAGAGTTTGAAGCTATTCCCATCATTGCCTCCTCACCTCCCCACCTGATTCTTGCTTCTTCACAACTTCTTACTCATACATCATAGCTGTCACAACTTCCTTCTGTAAAAGACCTTGAATAAACATCCACACTCTCTGCCTCTGCTCAGACAGCATGACACAAAGGCTCAGGAAACAGTACTGAGGGGATGCACTAGGACGTAGATGCTGAGCTATGCCCAGCAGGCAGTGATGGGAACCAGAGTGGACCAGAATGCCTGGCTGAGGCTGTGAGGCCCAAGACATCACCTCCGCCCTGCTTGCCCCCATCCTTCTGGTCTCAGCACAGCAGGAATAGATGAGATACTCATTACTTCCCTCACAAAAATGGGTGAGAGCACCTAGAGGAGTCAGTGCTCAGCATCCTAGACACAGAGGACACACGTGGCTTCCCTACTCTTTAAGGCACAGCCCAGGCAAATGGCACAGACCCAAGAATCCCAAGAGAACATTTCTCAGCAATATCCAGACCACAAAAGGTTTCTCTTCCTCCAGTGTGCAGTGTATGGTCAGGGGCAGAAAAACACAGCTCTTTTCCAGAAGACTGCAGCCCTGAAACAGTTGATATGATAAACAGGGGTGCAGGGGAAGACATGCAGCTGCTTTGACTATCAGGGTCACAGTAATGAAAGATTCAATCATGGAAAAGCATGTGGGCATCTTAGCACACACTAAGAGGTCTTCAGACAGTATTAAAACAGATTGTTGTGCTGACAGAGCTTTCTCAGACAGAACAGCACCCTCTTGCGGTTTCCCTTCCTTCATTCCCTCACTCTTCCCACACATAGACATTCTCAAGCCACTGATGGCTGTGGACACCTATCCACCAGTGATAGCCAGCTGGATGGCAGTCTTGCATACCACTGCAGATCTGCCCTTCTAAACATGCCTCTATGATACTTGCTAATTCCAAATCTTTATCAATGGAAAATTAATTCTTAAGAAAGACTGGAGAAAGAGCAAGACTTCTTTCTGATTCTGCAGAAATTTCTGATTTTTTTTTCTCATCCCAAAAAGGCAACTATCTGATTTATCAAGAGATTTCTATTAGTAAACCATACAAAGAGCTGTCGCACAGCCCTGCCTATAATTGGCAGCACTACTTCTCTTGTGAAAAAATCTTTTGCACTCTCTTATCCCTTTCTTTTCTCTTAAGTTTGGGGTACTGTCATATGGAAAAGCCTTTCATTTTTTTCAGTCCCATTATATCTCAAATGAAGCCCCAGGGAAGGGCATTTAGCAGTCTTACACCTGACTAAAGAGTGGAGAAAGGAAGTAAAAGCCAGTTGCCGGAACATGGAGGAGACATCTCAGCCAAGCCCCAGAGACTCATACTGAGGAGGAAGAAGCTAGAAGTTCAAATGGAACTCAGCCACATAAAATCCCTGACATAGAGAAAGCATCTATTGGAAATACCAGAATTAAAGGGTGGGAGAGATCTCTGAAACACTCATGTGAGTTCAGGCAATACCACACCCAGTCTGCCACGGCAGGCAACTGATCAACAGCAAGTTGGTAAAAGTGTCCCCTCCCATCAGAGATACTGGATCCCCAGAAGAACTAGTAAATCACAGAATAAATCATGACACAAGAATTCCTAACCTCAAATCTCCTAGATGGGAGGGTAGATGAAGCCCTCACAGGAGGGTTTTACCACCATAGGAATACCAGGAAACTGTCACTGTGGGTGCTGGAAGTGTGATTGCAAGTTATACTGACAAAACTCTACTTGTTATTGGTAAAAAAACCTACCCCATATAAGAAAAATAAACCATGCCAGTCAATAGTTTTGTAGATACACTAAAGATTTCTGCTACCACAGTTACATGATTTAGAGATCAAACCTATTCATACTGCTGAAGCCATTCAAAGAGAAGTCGCTTGCATAAAACACAACACCATAGCTAATGACAGGTTGGATATAATTAGTCATCTTTAGCCCTCCTGGGGGTAACTAATAGATTTAGCAGACATCCAACATGTAATGTAGAATTTCTTCCAGATTTCTCAAAACCAATTATTTTTTGGGCCAGCTTTTGCTAGGTTAGGAAAAACTTTCTGAAAAATAAGAAAAAAAAAAAATCATGGCAATTAAAAAATCTGCATACTTTTGACCAGCATTAGAAAAGAAATTTAATGCTGGTTATTTCTCCAGGGTAAGGATATTTATACGAGATCCTTAACAGGAGGAGTTGATCTCTCTAACTGGTCTTTTTTTCCTCCCTGAGACAAAGTGTTTAGTACTTTGTGTTGTAACCAAGAGCATAAATGTAGCAATACCAGAGCTCTGACTGGCTGCATTTCTGACAAACAAATCAAAATTAAAATGTAACAGCAGTACCAGGAAGGACAAGGTGCCAAAACTGGAAAGGAAAATTCCACTGAAGACAATGGAGCTGATTCTGACTTGACTTAATAGCAATGTCGATCAAGAGTAATTGACGCTGAATTCAGAAAAGTTACTCAAGGGGAGGGAAAGGGATGGAGAAGGAGAGGGAACAGCAGCTTTCAGAATTCCAGGCCATAAAAGATATCCAGAGCCAAAAAAGAATTCCTTACTGACTTTCTATTGCATTCACATTTGGGAAACAATTTCATTTCTTTCCATAAGACCTTTGCATTTCTGAAGCTTCTTAAAGACAAAATATTTGGTCGAGTGTGTTACATTTGCAGTAGTTAACAGAGCAGTCAGTAAGAAACAGTTGTTGCAATGAAGCATATCCACTGCAAAAAGGGCCACAATAAGGAGAGGAACAAAACTGATCTGCCATGTTCCTGTTCCAAAATGGAGGACACAGTGCTGAACAAAGTTCGGTTTGGGTTAATTTTAATTGACCTGTGGGAATTCATTATACAGACTGTAAGATCCAGCTCTGAGAATTTTGCTCTCCTTCTCTAGGCCTCCATCTCCTGAGAATCCTACCCTCAGTTTCAACCTCTTCGGCATTCTCACTGAGCATAGCTGTCTCTGTGGGTCATGGAAAGTTTATATACGATGCTGGCCAAAGACTACTGGCAACCTAAGACTTTCTGCTGAGTATTTCACACACACATTTGTAGAGCTCATCAAGCTTCAAGAGCTGTCCCTTGGCTATACTGCGCTCACGGCTCACAGTCCTGGCCTGCATTAGCACATCTAATGTATAAAATACTTCTTCCTGTCCCAAACCCTGCACTTCGGCAGAGAGGCTATCCATACTGTGTCTGCATTTCTCTGCCAGTGAATCATGAAGGGTACAGAAGGATATCTGTAATGACAGAATCTCAACCCTTTTGTAGTTGTGCTGCTGCTGCTTCTGTATGTCCGGTGCTCTGCCTACCTCTCAGCACCCCATATTTTTAACTTGTCCTCACTGCTATGCTGCTCTGACTACACAAAGGACTGGCAGCTTTTCACAGTTACCAAAATAGTGCCATTCTCATTAAGTATGCCTGTTACATAAATAGTTCTCTGATCTCCTTTGTGTCTGATGCTGCTGCCACAGTGTTTATAGTTCACACTTTGATGATGTTTTTCAGAATTCAAGCATTTCCACAGTATTAGAATGTCCAAACACAAACACCATCTCAATCTCATCTCTCATTTTTATTCAAGTTTTACTCAAAACTATTCAAAACCAATCATAAGCACTTCAGAAAGGACTGTCTCATCTAAGTGAGCAGCAGGTCATCTGCACGCTACCAGCAACTACCACAGGGGAAGTGAACCAAAATCACAGAACGCTCTGCTCAGCCCAAAATGTGAACTAGACCAGAACCAAATAACAGCTGACACGGCCAGCCAGAAATAAAATGAGAACAGAGTCACCGCCAGACCTTCATCTGTACAGTCTCTGAATACTAAAAAAATGTATGCATTTGGGTTCTAGTGAAGGATTTTTTAAATGTATCAACAGGGCTATGTTCTTTTTCAGTCATCTGTGTGACAGGATCACAAAAATGATGTAACATCAGAGATCGTTCTCTTTACTCCAGAAAAGTTATATAGCCTTCCTTAGAAAAAAAGGTGGGTGGCTAGCGAAGGAAGCTTGTGTTTGAAACTGAAGAAAGGAAAGAATGCAGCATTCTCAGTTCTTCCCTGTAAATTAATTTTATTGTACCTAAATCAAAATGTCAGCACGTAGTTTATTTTCAGTTACTTTTATATACTCTATATTATACAGCTGTGATTTCATGTTGCATTTCAAAAATACATTCCCAGAAAGTGTATTTCTCAATAGCAGAAAATGTCACAGTACTTCCACCTGAAGACACAGGCAACACCTATGGCCTAGTATCTTTCTGAACCATTCTAGTATACAAATTGCTGTACCAATGGTATAATTCTCCTGGATTTTGTCCATAACAGCAAGCAGCAATAGAAATTTCAGGAAAAGATCCAAAAAAGACTGAAATGCTTTTGGGGCAGACTAAGGAGAGTTCCTCCCTTCTCATCAGATAGATATGTCCTAGAATATGAAAATAAACTATTTATATAAGTGTTACTTTTTAAAACACCTCTTGCTTGTTGCATTGTTGCTGCTGTTCTTTTAGAAAGGTCTTGGAGGCCTTGATCTCTTGCGGCTATGAATTTCCACGAGTCAGCCATACATTATCATAAACAGGACCTCACACGTGCACATAGCATTTTGTGAAAGAAGTGATAGGTGTGAGATGCTATGAGATTTCATTGGCATTGTATTTTAAAAACCCGCATAACTTAATCTATTTCCTCAATAGTTACAAGTATATGAGGTCATTAAGCCTATATATCATACCATTAGAATAAGCAATCATATTAATTTTACATTTTTGCAGTATAAAACATGAAAACTGTATATACATGCAATTATAGGCATATGGAGGTAAGCTATTTACGTCTGAAATTTGGTAGCTTGTAGATGCACAGTATTTTTAGTATTGATCTACCAGAGAATGTCAGTCTATGTGACTGACTGACAGGTCACTAAATTTATATTTATACTACAGAATGTGGCAGGTTTGGGTAATTATGGTATCACATCAGATACCACTCTTTTTAAAAGTGCTATAACATATATTTTCATGGCAAGGTCATCAATTTGCATTTAGAGAGCTTCTAAGTTAGGCATTACTGAGGTTTTCCTTTTAACTGCCTGGGTGCTCTGGGACACTGCAGGTGCTTTACAACCCGATCTCACCCTTCCATGGAACTACCAAGCATTGCAGGGCACGATGATGTTCCACTGGCTCCAGAGGAATCAGTCAGAGAACAAAGGCAGATGCAATGGGGGAAGCACTAAAGGAGCTTACACAGTGCCTACTTTAAAACCTCCATTGAGGTAAAAGATTGTGACGTGAGGGCACAAAGGTATTGTGACATGAGGGCACATTGAAGTAAAAAATGGTGACATGAGGGCACAAAGGTATTTAAGCACTTGGCTGACTTTGTGTTTAAAGAATACATGTAAATAATACCTAGCTAACTGAGAAAATGGACCTTAACGATTCAGACAAATTCTGAAACAAGCACTGCCTGCAGATCAACATGCACCATTATATCTGAAAGCAGAAAAAAGCTCTCCATCCTAAACTCATTCCCTAATCCTGTAAAAATGTTTTTCTGTAACATCTCAGTACAAAATGGGCAGCATTTAAGTTCTGCAGCCAATTTCAAAGATTCTTGTTTTTACCTATGCCAAAGGTAACATTTCTAGAAGTCAAAAGTTGTGACGGAGATATAGCTAATGTAATGTTTATATTATGCAATGGCTAGATAAAGTTTATTAAAACTACCTTTCATGCTCCAAAAGAATGCCACTGCATTATGTAGCTACCTTAATGTTCATCCTGTTATATCTCTTGTTGCCATGGCAATATCCTCCTAGGTATTTGTAAGGTCACAAAAAGAGGAGCTAACCCTCTTACTCCCAGAATAACTAATGCAGCTCTGTTACTGGCTTGATGTAAATAGTCTCAGGTGACAGCAAACTGTACATATAGTCAATTACAACTGCTCAAAGGAAATGATTTGTTGTAAGAGCCACTGTTCAACCTCGGTGACATCAATGTTTCTATGGCAACAGTTGCCTCTTGCACTGCTTAGAATTGAGTATTGATCAAACTAGGGCTAGCACTATTTCAGAGACTTGCTACTTTTCTGTGTGGCAGTTTACAATAGGAACTCATAACATCACTGTATATTTCAAGCCCCAAGGAACCAATTTAGCAGACAGTTACAGTAGAATATTAGCAGAGGTCAATAATGGAAGTCTGATTATAGTCCTAGGACAATTATTCAATGCTTTTGTTGTCTGCCCTTTCAGCATTCCACCAGCTATTAAAATTTTCAAATAATAATATTCATCCCTGAAGAAACTGCTGAATTCATTCATCTTCTATTTTAAACTTTATTTTTCATTGTTATGTTATCTATCAATAAAATTATTCAGCTATATTAGCCAAGCTCTGACCTCTCAGAAGTAAATAACTATTGATCAAGAAGTGGAGCTCTGATGGCATACTACAGGGCTTCCATTAATGGTCTCATTGGTCCGGCAGATAAGGTGATTCTTGCAGGAGAGCAGACAGTGTAGAAGTAGCAAACAGCAGGAGCCATTCCTGGCAGTGAGCAGTAAGGCACACCACTGTTCTGCGTAGCGGCACGATGGGCTCCTCTCCCAGTTCTGTCAGCAGTGAAACAGAAAAGCCTCTGTAAAATGCGTGTGTTCTAGAAATGGCACCAAGAGCTGTTTTACACCTCTCGCACAATTCCTGCATCAGGGCATTCTCTCATTTCAGAGAGGTTGAGGAAAGTTTTCAGGTCAGCCTGCTTTCCTTTATGAAAACAGATAAGGCATGATTTTTTTGTGTGTTAATTGGCAAAAATGGCCAATCTCAGGATTAATTAAGAATTTGTGATTAAAATAGTGCTGAGAATGTCAAGGGAATGATGTTACTTTTAGAATGTTTCTTCTTCATTTCTTCTGAAGGGTTGCAGACTAAAGAGATTACTTGCTTGTTAATTTTAAAAACATCACATACAATAGCCTATGATTTGTCACTACTTTTGCTCCTACAGTAATTTTCCTTTATGCTTGAAATAAGGAAATGAAAGAAAACTCTTTGTGATGCTTACAGTAATAAAGAATTTACTGTATTTGATTTGTCTAACTGTATCAATTCATGGGTATTCGCAAAATTAGCCTGTTAACATGATGCACTTTAAAAAATATTTTCCTGTACTTCCCAGCTATTTGCAAAACGAGATATTTATGGGAAGCAAAGTTTGTCTCCTGTTCTACCTAATTTAGTAGGTCAACCCAGAGATTTTAGTTCAGGCCCTTCTCCATGTAAATTGCGCCTCAGATGCACATACATTTTCATTCAAATCAATAGGAGTCAGACATATCAAAGGAGGAAATTATCCCCTTATTGAGTCGTGTTCTCCCAAGTAGATTTATGTAACTCCTACACAGAGATAATGCAGTTAATTACATTCCTCTTCTAGTACATCAGTGGGAAAATAGGATCCAACCATCAGGGATATTAAGTATACAAATTCACCAGGAACTGAGAAAATCCCTTGCCTCACCTTCAAAAAGAGAGGGAGAAACTTCCAAGCTCAGCAAGACCTAAATGAAAAAGCTAGAGGGAATTAAGTGAAAATGAACAGATCATTTAGGAGAATAGTAAGATTCTCTGTCACCATTCTCATTTAACTTGTTTGTCATTGTTTCCCCAAAGAGGGTCAAAAAGATCAGGCTGTGATGTCACCAGGATACCTTGGCAGCTTCCTCATCTTTTTTTCATTAGGTTCCGGCTGTGCTGTTTTCCTGTCTATCTCAATGTCTAGCCAAGATTGGGGCCTGGATGAAACTGGTTGGCTGATATGCAATCCAGAGCAGGCAGATGTTATACTGGAACCGGCAAACTGAAAGGAGGTGGAACACATGTAACTACCTTGTCAGTGGAAGACCAGTTGTAGCAACCTAAAAGCTTTTAGGGAATCCTCTCTTTTTGCTTATCAAAGAGAAGAAAAAAGAAGTCATAAGTGCCTCTGAAGTCTAGTATTGATCAAGGATGATGGGAACTTTCCATTGCAGCTGCAGAAGTCATTCGGGTTCCTGTTTGATGGAAAACAGTCATATGAGTTGTATGAAAGTGTCTAAGGACACTCTAGAAAAAATGTGGTTAATAAAATGCAGAAATGGTTTGTTACTGAACATATTGCAGAAAGCGTAGTGCAATGACTGCCCCACTGTTTTCTAAAAAAGCAGTGTAAATCAAAACTTTGTGTTTGACTTGTAAAACAGGTAGCCCTCCTATAGTTTGGGATTTTTTTTTCTGTGTGTGAATGGGCTATGGCAGCTAAAAACTGCCTCAGTATTCAAGTACGTTGACCATTACATGGTGGAAACAAAGTGCACTAAGCAGAACCCAGCACAGTTTCCGTTATTTTCGTGGGCATTTGTGGGGTTTCGCTTTACACACCATTTTCTCCTGCAAATTTGAAGTGTGCAAGTTGTACCATTCACTACATGGTGTTGAAGTGGCCAAAATTACAATGACTCCATACTTTAAATAGAAAATGGGATAGGGTGGAAGAATCAAGGAAAAAAAATCACAAATTCTAACACTATTTTAGGGTTATTGCCAGCTGTTTCCTACTGGAACTAATGACTACATCTAGGCTAAGTTTTTAGGTTATTGTTCCATTTAGGCATAGTCCTTTTTGGCATCCTGAATTGGACCTTGAAATGATCAAGGAAGAAATTTACTTCAGTGAATGCAGGGACAGATTTTTAAAGCAGTTCTGTGTGGTTCTGATCAATAAGTACATGGTTTATGTTCTTGACTACAGCATCTTGATTTAGAGAGCTCTCTTGTAGCCTAAGACATAGTATTCCTGTATTGGGATGAGCTACAGTGAAACAACATGGAGACCATGAGCTCACCTATCTATCATTTCTCACCACAGTCTGCAGGTAAAAATATAACACCTCATACTTCTCATCTTTCTGTATATCACTGTGCAATCAGCAGTACTTTCTTCTCACCAAAAACTACTTGACAAAAATTGTAAAATGTGAAAAAGCAGTAAGTCTTTCATGTTGCAGAAATACAGTCCACATCAAGCCAGGCTTTAAGTGAGCCAATCATCCAACTGGAAGACACAAGCTGTCAGAAGTACTTTAGACAGACTGCTTTTCAATGTTTTTGAATTTCATTGTGAGCTGATATTACACAATAGCCATCAGTATTAGCATCAGAAACTAGCACCAGAGGTGCACCAAGAGATACCACTTCTGGAAAAATTAAACTACCCACATGCTAGCAGTTTTATATTCACTGTATTCAGTCCTGTTCACCAACTAGAAAGAAATGGTTATACACTGAGAATGAACTCTGAGTTCATATTAGAAAGAGAGAAACCCTAACAACGCACAGTAGTTACAGTTGAGGAAGAATACACTTTCCACTTGAACAGCCATGCAAGAACAGTCAATCCTCGACTGTTTTACTCTGCATTTCAAACCAGTGTAACAGAGATGGACTTTTACCCTTTCAGCCTGCGCAATACCAGTGCTATTCTTCTCACCTCTGAGTAGTTTAGAGAAACAGCAGTTAAAAGCCTGAGAAAGAAACAAGGATGTGAACGGCTCTTACACCTTTGCTTGATGAGATATCAGAAAGGCAACATCCTCAAAACCAATAAATCAGAACAGCCAACAGAATCAGAAGTTACCTTTGAAACACATTCCTAAACTTCAGCTTAACAAGGGAGCTTACATATGCAACTATCAAGAAATACGAAATGGGATCTTACATGCATAGTTGCCAATATCAAACTTGATATATAGCTATATCTTGACTGTCTACTGGAAGCTCAGCAGATGTTAATTCCCTTGCTATTAAATGCTTATCACAATAAAAGGGAGCAAAAGAAACTGTTGTACCAGACATTTATTTTTAAGCATTGTGCTTTAAAATGCTTGTGTATGAAAAATAAAAATTAGAAAACACATTTTGCCATTGCACATCAGGAAAAAGGAGAGAATCTTGTTGAAGCCTGCCCAGTAAGCACTCCAGAATAAGCCTTCTCATGGCAAAAGCAATATAAAATTTCTCCTTTGAAATAACACTACTACAGAATTATTTTAATGGGAAAAAAAAGCTCAGTTTCTCCACCTATAACAAGAAACAGTAATAAATTAAAGATGGAAAATCCTAGGGATATTCCATGTGTTTGATTTCAAACATATTGTGTTTGTTACAACAAGCCCCTCAGAAGTAAATGCTACAGCTAAGACCATGCAGGTTCAGTAACATTAGGAGCCCCTAAAGGATTGGCAATATGAAGACTTTGAGAAAATCTCAGAAAGGCAGTTAGAAAAATTCCCCTGATTAACTGATTTTTTTTTTTTCCTTAATATTGAACTGGGCAAGTGATTAAGTACTGTCAACTAGTTTTTTAGGGCTTCCACACAACTTGTTTCTTTTGATTAGGGGATTTGCTAGAAGTAAAATTAAAAACTGAACAAGCTTTCATGTGCTAAAACCCCACATTCCTGTGTTCCTCACTCTGGCTTTGCTAACATAGATTAACACCCAATCCACATATTTTAAGGTCAGAAGGGACCACTGTGATCATCTAGTCTGAAGTGCTGCAAAACACAGACCATAGAATTTCACCCAGCAATTCCAGTGTCTAGCCAAGTAATTTGTGGCTGAACTAGAGCATATCTTTCAAAAAGTTAGCCAGCAAGCTCTTAAGCATTTGTAGAACTTCATTCGCTTGAGTATGTTCATTTAGCTCACTTGAGTAGATGTAATTGTTTAGGCTTAAGAGTGTTCAGGGTCAAAACGCCAAGCAAACAAAACTCAGCTGCCAAAACCCCAAAGTTTTCCATTATTAGTGAGGGAAGGCATTGTTTTGATTCACAAAGCTCTGGGTCATTCTTGCAAGATATAAGTTTTCTTGAATTTGATAGGATCTGGAATATTTAGAGCTTAAAAAAATCTGTCTCAGCAATGGCAAAATCCTTTGGCTGACCTCACTGGCGAAGGCATACACACAGATCATAATTTCCACAGATTTTGGAAAGAGCAAACACTTGCCAGCTTCTAAAAAGTAATCCTGAAAGTGAAAAAAAAAAGGGGGGGGAAAAAATAATACTCAACACATCTTTTATCTTTCGATATACACATACAGCTTCCCCACAAACGAAGGGAAATCTCATCTACCTGTTTAAATGATCATCCAACCCATTTGCACAGGCTGAAACAACTTTATTTTATTCTGATTATTTAACTGTGTTCTCAAACTCCTATTGAAGAGGAAGGATCAAGCTACAAAATAGGTTACATTTCAGACAAACACTTCATAATTTGAGTACAGTCCCAAGTAGGTCTTTGGTATAGGCTCAGCTCTGAGTAATGGAGCTTAATTTCAATAAGTCAAGCCCTTGCTTTTGTAGAAGAGGTTTCATGATAAACATGTCATCTTTTCCTGAAAGGCAAATTAAGGCCAGCTTTTTATGGAAAGAATAGAAGCAAAAGAAGCACCAGTAGAATGACGAAGTACTGTAATAAGTCAAAACATATAGATAGGTTCTACCAGTGTGGAAAATCGCCTCCTTTTCTCCATTTCCAATGTTTGTTCTGGAAATCTAATTAAAATTGCAAGCCTGATTAAAGCTGTAAGCTTTCCAGATCAAAGCCTGTACTTGCTGTGATTGTGCTTGCATGACGTACTAGTAAATACTAGCACAAGTATTTTAATGTTGCTTGCTGTTATGTTATAGAACCAAGTCAGACAACAGCAAAAGTGAGGAGGGAGGTGATAAAACCCTCTGAAATAAGGTAATTTGAAATACCTGAGGGAGTAGAAAGCTAAGATGCTAAGAACAATAGAAAAGTGGGAAGGAGAAAAAGATGGGAAAAATGGGAATGGTGTTGAAGTAGATCAGACAAATGCTCAGTGGAGATTTTTAAAAAATCAAAAAAAATCCAAGCTTGAAGTCAAATACCAGAATGGTATTTCCTGACAGGGGTAATTTGCAATGTGTTGCATCACTGTGCCACAGTAGTAAGATGGATATTACATAGCTAAAGCTTTGAAGACAGTGCTTGGCTTGCCAATATAGAGCCTGCCTTCACCTTTCTTACTGAAGGAGGATGTTCTTATTTGCCTAGTGCAATGCATTATACCCATAAATTCCATCCACTCAGCAAGTCAAATTAATGCTAACCTACAAGATGCATTAGTTATGGGTTTAAATCAGTCACTTTTTAAGATATACTGCAACCTAGTTTCTATCCAGGTTTGCAATATATTCACCATTCAAAATACCCTGCAAACATTCTTCAAAATGCATTGTTTGTTGAGGTGTCTCACCTTTGCCAGCAATGTAAAGATGTAAAGAATACAAGGTCTAATTTGTGTTGCTCCACGATCACTACCAATGAAACTGCAGGCTGCCAAAGCATTCCAGCGCCATGGGAAAATGCACCCAGCTGAAACGCATTAGTTAGTCACATAATAGTAAAACCTACTACTTTCCATCATGAGTAGTTTGCACTGGGATTATGTGACAAAGTGAAATCTTTTCAGGTGACAGCAGAAAGAGAAAAGGTGATGAATTATGTGTGAATCTTTAATGGTGTATGGCAAAATTAAGGTCTACATGATGGTGATGTGCAAATTTTCTCCACTTATCAAACTGTCTTATTTTACATAATATTAAGCATTTGTGTGCATAATCAATTATGCTCTATAATGTGTATTTATCAGTTATCAAAAATAATTTCAAAGTTAACAAACTGAGTCCTGTAGTTGCAGAGCTACACCTACTACAATCATTTTAGACGACAAAGGGGTAGGAAAGACAAAAGGAAAAAAAAATAGTAGGGAAAATGCAGAATACAGAAGTTTCCCTAGAGGGAATGCAGGATGTAGATACATTTCTACAGCATGTGCCACTCCTTTGTCAATATTTACCCAGCAAGTGGAATGATAATGTGCAGTTATTGTTAAACTCAGTCTTCTAAAAGAATAGTTTCTGGCTCTTGATACAGTTGCTCTGTGTAAATTATGCCAGGGATTATGCTTGGATTGTGCCACTGGCACAGTTATTTCAGATCTACGTCTTGTTTCCAGATGGTTCATCTGTTTGTTTCTTTAATATATTCAAGATTCATTGTGTTTGCCACAAATTTACACATTTTTAATGTTGGTTAGTCAGATAAATCTGATCTTAGACAAAGGATAAAGAGCTAACATCTGTAGGTTTTCATGCTAATGCTAACTTAAAAATTTCCCTAAACAGTGAAAGCACAATAAAGTTTTTGAAATATTAGCCAAACATTAGAGGTTTTCTTGCTCATCAAATATTGTAGGAAGCAAAACAGATTGCTCAGTTTTACGAAATGATTTCTTTTAGTGCAGGAAGCCAAGACATGCATGAAGCTAGCCATAGCCCGTATTTTTCCTGCCAGGTTTCAGACTTTTGTTTCTACTCTTGAAACAAACAGTATTCATACAACAAGACAGATTCATATAGTCATCCCGTCTAAGCACTTCATGGCATTTATTACTGCTTTTCTGCAAAAACAGCTACTGTTTTCATGTACAGGGTAAAAGGTAATCAACAATAGGTCTCAATTCCAAGCTGTGTTTTCAAGCTTTCATACTGGAACTCCATAGTGTCACCGTATTTTCCCCTTGTATCTTGCATACATTTCTTATGAAACTGTTCACAAAGTACAGAAAGGGATCCATCATTTCCACAAGAAATGCATTTTTGCATTTTTGTTACATATTTTTAGGTACAGGAGATGTTAAAAGTGTCTACTAAAATAAGGATACCATTATACTGGCTACTGTCTACATACAGCTTGGATTCCCAAGGCTTATGGTCTAGTTAGGCAATTGAGGCAAATAATTACTATCCCCAACATATAGGTAAGAAGTGGGCATAGGAGGGTGCCTTGCCCAGGGCGAAAAAGACTGTGGGAGACATTCAAATGGAGTTTAAGTCTCCTGAGTTCCAGTACAATGCATCTTACTTTTTGCTAGATTATACTAGCAAAGGAATGGGAAAAGTGTGAAATGTTAAGAGCTTTCTCTCATAGACAGGAATATACTCAGTAAAAATGTAGAGCAAACAACATACTCTGAATGCCAAGTTTTGTGTTTCACAAAAAAATCCTGTTGTATTGCAGGAACTCAAGAAACAGATCTGCATGGCATAGCTGTTTGTAGAAAATACTGAGCCATAACCTCTGATTATCAAGTCCCCCAAGTTTTGTTAGCAGTGTGACATGATATTTATCCCCAAGTTGTAGCATTCCCACTCCTATTTCATTATTAACTAGCACTAAATGCTGATGAAGAAGCAAAACCAAGCTCAATGTCCTGGTCCACATGTCAGAGAAAGGATTATATTGCAGCACAAACCACAGGTTAATAGAGGTAATTTCAGAGACAACTCCTCACGCACTGCTGCATTTTCATATTCAGCTCCAATACGGCCTTGCATATCAAGGCAGTGTCTCCAAATTTTAGCAATCTTCATGTCTTCATGCAATATATATTACTTTATGGAACATATACTAGCTGTGGATTTCTACTCCTCAGCTGCCTTGTAGTTTTGACTTCCAACTACCAGCTCTCATAACATATTTCCCTCTCCAAGCCCTGTCACCTTCATAGGCCTCACATCTACTTGACTACCTCATTCTCCCTAGAGAAATGCTACTCAGCAAGCTATTCTGCCAGACATGTATTATCTCATAACTTTCCTAAACTCATTACTAACTAGTTAGTTGGTATCCAACAACCCAACCTCCTGTTTAAAAGCAACTGCCACTCCTCATCACCAGCTATGTACCTCAGCAGCAACCCCCAATGGGGAAAATGTAGACTTCTCCTTATTGCTTTTAGCAGAGTTTGAATGTACTTCCATGATTGGCAAGTCTGGTCAGGTGTGGGAGCAGTCAAAGAGGCTGGACGGTTGCTCAGCCATTATCCAAGAGTTTATATGCAAGTTGTAAAATTATTATAGTAAAAATTAGAAAACCTACTAGGAAAGGTTTCCTGTAGTAAACATTTTATGGAAGATAAGTCTTGCTCTTCTGGTTAGAAGCCACTAGTTTTAGAGGTATATTTTAATTGTTTGGGGAGGGGCTTGCTGGTTTTTGTGCTTATACGCAGAATAAGAGGATTTTGAAGTGGAGCTTCAGAATGACATAATTCTGAACTATTCTTTTCAGGTCAAGTGTTAAAGCCTACCCCTGACTGAAGAACAACTAGAAATCCATGCATAGTTCAAGATCTGCTATTAATCCAAAAGTATAAACAACTTCCTCCAGCTGGTTAAGTAGCGTATAAAGCCAGCTAGCTTTTCCTGCAATTCCTGTATTTTTCCAAGTTATTAAATTTCAACTCTTTTGTTGGAAACACTTTAGAAAATAAGAAGTAACTTAGCTTCTTGGAATCTCCATCTCTCAAGTCATACAAATAGTAGCAAATATTGGACAGGGTTGTCAAAATTTCTTTCATGCTCCTGTAAAACTCTTAGGTTTAATTTGCAGAACCATGTCTTTGATTTTTTAATGTGGAGTGGTTCTGGAATTTCATAATCCTGACAGGTTTGTCAGATACAATGAAGTCAACAGCCACAGCCCAGCTGCAGAGGAGTGAACAACTCTACAAACAAGCTCAATCAATGCTGTTCCTCAGTACTTTAGTACTAGAAACACTGTATTAAGCAAGGAGGCCATACACTTGGGGTTCTGTCATCTAAAAAGCTTCAATCACTCATACGAAAATAAAACGCCACACATTTGCAGAATATTTGTGGAATCTGTGCAAACATCAGTGAACATACCTTTTTTGCCCAACAGTATTTTCAGGTCTATTTCTGAGATAAAGAAATGAGGCAGAAAAATATCTTCAGCCATTTAAAACTGCTAAAAGTTCCTAGAGCTTATTTGTACATGCATATTATTAATCAGTGGCATCATTACGGGTTGCATGTAAAGTTACACTTGCAATTATATTGATAAAGTTTTGGGTCAGCGAATGGGAGGTTAAATCAAGTGCTTAGTAAAATAATTCAAGTCACAAAGAAAGTTTTGGACCCGAAACTCTGAACTTTGGACCCTGAAAATGAAGCTCTCCCATTCCTCTGTCCTAGGCCTCAACCCCAGGAATCTTTGCTCTGTACTTGACAGTCTTTTTTTCAAAGCTTAAAAAAAGAACAAGAACAATTTTTGCAGCCACAGAAGCATGTTCACTCTTCTCCAAACAGTACATTTGCAATTCATCAGTTAACATTCTGCATTAGATAATGAACCATTAACACCATTCACCTGCACTGTGATGAAAATGATACCTCCACTTGCCATTTGAATAAGGCAACAAAAGAAACAGAGCCCACGTATGGTTTTAAATATCTATCTATCAGCTCACAGTGGCATGTCACAGCAAGAAGGCTGAACAAATATGCAAAAAATTGTTGTTTAATGGGGAGAAATACAGTAAAATTGTTTATAGTGGGGCAGTAAGTTCTTACAGGCAAAGTAAATTACAAACAGATTTTTCAATGACAATTTAAGACTTCGTATTAGATTCTTATATACTATTCAAAAATCAATTTTGCATGGAATTTCTGTGAGCGTTCCATTATTAATAAAGCAGCAGTAGGCAGCCCTGGCTGGACTCTCACAAAAGCAACACCTGACGGGGAAGAATGCTGCCACACATAATCATTGCTTTAAAGGACTCAGCCCTGCATTCCCTGCACAGAGAATCTCTACCTGGGACTGGGCCCTTATGCCATCTGTAATCAAAAGAACGTCAAAGGCTGGGGAGGAGGTGAATTATTGGTACATCTCTGCAGGTCTTCACTTTACCTGACTCAAAGTAATTTAACTTCCATGGGCATTAAATTCATCCACAACCTTGTACAATTAAATTCAAATTTAAAATCTCAGAGAAGCCAATTAGAAAAATGTACAAGAATTTTTAAAAAAATGTTTACATAGATACAGAATGGGTCTAAACTATTTCCTATTGTTCATATCATGCAAAGACTGTCACTTTTTTTTACTGAACAAGTCACCTTTTTATCTAATTCACTCTGGCTGCTGCATCTTTCCATATCATTTATGTAGATGGCATGGTTTTGTTTTCATGAGTAACGATCAGAATTGGGATATCTTTATCCTAGTAATGTCATGTAATCCACATCTATCTTGAATTACAATTCCCACTATGCATCTCATCTTCAATTTCTAAATGCCTGAAAGTATTGCAGATCTCACTTTAATTTAGGACACACTGAAGCATATGTTTGACTTTAAGCACATGTTTAAGTGCTTGCACAAGCAGACCTGGAATGATGTTTTCACAATGAGGAGATGAAATGCAGAGCTAGATCCAAAATATCGAAGATTAAAGTGCTTTAGGAAAGTTAGCAGACAGGTGAGACTGCTGTTGCCTTCAAAACCAACACTGCTTAATTGCCCAAGGTTTATGTGACCTGAGGTTTTCTTACGTTTTAAATGAAGAGTTAAATGCTATTTCCTACATTCACTGACCCTTACGTTTACAATTTAGGAATGAAAATTTTCTGATAAAGTCCATCTGAATAAGAAATTCCACATACTAAAGAAAAATCTCATAGCCCAACATTATTATATAGTATATTAAATAAAAGAGAAGTCTGTGTACCTTGATTGGCTAACAGATGAAATCTGAATAGTGCCTAATACAACATAATTCATTGTTCAGAATTTATGAGACTCATCATCATTTAATTAACAATATAAATATTAAAAAACATTTTCTAATAAAATTTTATAATTGTAATAAGACATTCCACTATATGAATTATGGAGTATTAATTCACACCCAGTTGTGTTGAAACTGGGTATGAATGAATAGATCATAATTCACAACTTGTCATGTCCTAGTGCTGAAAATAAAAATGCAGGCAAAATAAAGTGGAATAATACCTTGCAGAGAAAAATTAGCTAAAATTCAAGTTATTAATATAATTTATTGTTCCAGCTCTTTATTAACCAGCTTCTCACATATTACATGATGCTTAATCTTGTAGTCCTTACACATGGAAAACGTTTGCTTCAGCAGACAGTGATGTGATGGTGATGACTTCAGAGATCTTGCCAGGAACACTAGTAGAGATGCTCAGATTTGCACCAGCCAAGAACTTGGCTGATTAGCTTAATGAGCAATTTTTTCGAGTGAAAGGACTCCAAAACAATGGATCTTAACAAGTAATTAGGCTGAGTGACATGTTTTCATAAATTCAAATCATAAATTGATTTGTCAAAACTACAATTTAACCAGAATGCTTCAAGGATCTTAGTTGAACAGACTAATATTTATGGTCAAAAAGGGAGCAAAAAGAACAGAAAACTCAAAACACCTTTACAGTTTCTAACTGGAAATTTTTGATTTTTCGTTTCAAACTGATGTTTATTTTTGATCTGTGAACACTTTTTAAAGTGTGCACATGTTAAATAAAATACTTTCATTTGTTCTGTGAGCCAGAATGTCAGTTATTTCCTAGCTCTGGTAAGAAAATGGAGGTTTTGGTCATACATATTTAAAACACTCAATATACAAGAAGTTTCCAGAGGTTCAACGTGTGTGAATTTTAGGGATGCTTGAATTTGAATCAAGGTCAATCTTGGAAATCAGCCATCCACTTCTGGAATGGCTGATATTAAGCTCCATCCAACTCAAGATAAAATACAGTGATCCAGCCGGTTTCACTAAAGTTCCTCTCAATGTGCATCCTTTGTCTATGTACAAGAAGGAATGTTGGACTACTGTAAATCCAACACAGAAATTAAGAGGAATTTGAGCTTTATTCTGGTGCTCGCTGAGTGCAACCAAAGTACAAAGATTCTATCTCTGTTCCACGTGGGCCACAAGAGATATCTTCTTTCAAATAACAGGGACAGTTTGCACAATGCTCATCATGTGACCCAAGCATTTGCACTGATGACAAATGACTGGTGGACTGCATTTTAGCCACATGAGGAGGGCATTTCCTGTCGCATTATAGAGAACTGTGTTAGGGCCCCTGGGAAAGAAATCAGATTGCAAGACTAATCCACTTTCTACACATCTGAAGAGTTCCAAGAAGGGCCACATAGAACGAGCAATGGGTCAAACATCATTTTCTGTTGGACCAGATCCAATCATGACCCATAGACTGTGACAAAAGATGCCACGAACCCAGTTTCCTTACGACATGCTTCTTACCACTGGAAAGCTTCATAGTGCCCTTCCTTTCCAGTGCACGCTAGTTCTTATGTCATTTCCCATTTCCCATTTCCCTCCTCCACTTCCCTCTGCAAAGTCTCTGAAATAACTGGCACTGCTAACATTTACAGACAACTGTGTGGCTACTATAACTGTAAATCTGTATCCCTCTCAACCCAAGAAAAGAACTTGATGCAAGCTAGAAAACTCAGAGGAATTGATTACATTAAATCAGCGATAACTCAGTTCTTGCTCAAACTTATCTGAGGTATGAGAAGAGAGAACAAGAGGACAGGATGCTATTTCTCAACATTGGCTTTTTGTATTATTGTATTATTATATCAGGGTGGCTGAACATCAAGGGTGAACTCTTGGCCCTTGCAAAATTAGTGGGAAATTTGCCATTGACTTCAATGGAGCCAGGATTTTACCCTGGGTGAGCACAGTTCCCATATGTGCTTCCATAATGAAAATTAGGAATCATTTGTCTGGTAGCATATGGAATCCATTTATGCATTATGAATAAGATTATTATTTTAAATGGAAGATAAATGTAAATTAACTACTATATTCATGCATGCCTTGCACATATCAACTATAGAACATGGGAATGAGCACCCATTACATTCTCTTCTTTTTATCTGTATTAGGTAAGAGTCTAAAAAGTTTGTTGGGAAAGAGACTTACAGGATGGGGAAAGGTAACCAGCAACTACCAAATTCTTTGCTAAGTTTTATAAAGATACAAGCCAAGTTGCCTGGGCTCTGGATTTCCTGCTGCCTGTCAGTTTAAATGGATCTTTAACATTGCTTAATGGCAGGTTTTCTGTTTGTGAATTACTTTTACTATTAAAAGAAATATATTTGAAGGAATAAGAATGGAGAAAAAGCCGAAAAAGGGAATCTCATCCCTCATGGCTCTGTACTGCCTGACCTTTCCCACCAGAAAAATTATTCTGCCTCTTTGGAAACATGGCTCAGTGCCATCCCCACTGCAGACATGGTTTCAAACTGCCTTGGAGTTGTGCCACGAGGAACCTCTGGCTTATTATACAGGACGGATGCCAGACAAACTGGCTGAGGTGTGGTTGGGTTTTATGGACTTCCAATTTGAAAGTTATGCTATACATAATGTGATTAGATCTGACTGGAATGTTATTCCTTATTTTCTTTTATTGAAGTTTAATTGTTTCCTTATTCCTCTGTCATCTCTGCATTTGACTAACACTTGTGTATCACTGGTAGGATGTAATACTCAGCCTGGCTTTATCTTTATACACCACTGCTCTGTGGACCCTTTTATGTTCGCTCAAAGAAAGAAAGAGATTTTTCAAAAAGCAAATTCCTTTTTAAGGCTCAGTCCTAAAGTTTTTGCAGAAATCCTGCCTGCAGCAAATGTTTTACCTGAAGGAGGATAACAAACATAAGCCATCAATCATACAAACAGACCTCATTCTCACTGAAAGGCATATGTAGTTTAGATGGCCATTCATTTTTTAGCCCCTAGTTGTGCATTCTGATCTGTACAAGCAGACTGCTGCACACATCCCACAGAGCTCCCTTTCCTCTGAATAGGTACAGCAACCACACAGATTGATCAAAATAAAAGATAAGGACCTTCATTCACGTGGTTTTTATGTTGGGATCAAAATTACTACCATTTAAAGATTTTATATTTGCCGTATTCCAATCTAGCAAATTAGTTTGGCTAAACAAGCCAGGAACATATTGTGAAAACAAAACATATAAGATTTACAGATATTCACAATTTCTAAGGTCAGGATGAGTGACTAATTATAATGTCTTTGCCTAACTCAACTGCCAATTTACCTCATGTGCTCTTCCTACTCGTAGTGATCAGTTGGACATGCCATCATATGGCATGGTTTGTCATAAGGTGCACCACATCCCTCTGCCTCTTGTAAGCTCACCTGCCATTAATATTTTATCTTCATATATGTTCTGTTCCATTCCACCTTAAGTTAATAGCTTGCAAGGATTATTGACAGGTGATGGCCAATGGAAAACGTTATGGTCTAGTACATACTGTCCACACTTCCAAAACCCTCAAATAATGAGAGAAGCCCACAGGCTTTGTGGTTACACAAGTAATCCTCAACTCTAAAGTTTATTCAAGTACATCTAAACTTGGAAGCTTTTTTCCCAAGGAAACTAGAGAATCTCGTAACGAGGATGTACATTTTTATGTAAGATTTTATGTAAAGATTTTATATTTGCCATATTCCAATCTAACAAATTAGTTTGGCTAAACAAGCTTCTGAGGTGAACGAATTACTTCTGTGCGGTTTGGTGCCATGAACATATTATGAAAACAAAATATATAAGATTTACAGATATTCACAATTTCTAAGGTTAGGATGAGTGACTAATTATAATGTCTTTCCCTAACTCAAGTGCCAATTTACCTGATGTGCTCTTCCCACTAGTAGTGATCAGTTGGACATGCCATCACATCTCCTAGTCCATTGCGTCTCATAGGCGTACATGTACTTCTTGATTATTTTTTGGTAGCGGTGGGAGCTAACCGGCTCAATAGCTGTAAATAAGGCAGACTTTCCCTAAATGGAGAAAAAGAAAGTTGATCAGATGCTATAGCACTAGTGGTTAGCGTTAATAAAAAAATCTCAAAGATGCAATTTTCTTTTATAAGAAGACAGTAACTTGAAAAAGCCAATATATGACTAAACAGCTTCATACAAATGCCACATTTACAGTGCCACTGGAACAGAAGTCATAGAATTAAATTGGGCTGTCCTTGACTGTGTTTCCTCAGGAGGCTAGTGCTGAGTTGGGGGCAGGGGGAGAGATGACACAATTTTAGTTGTATTCTTTCTTTTTTTTTTTTCAATTCAAAGATTTTTCTCTTCTATAGCACTATAGAGGCAAAAATATAGTTATTTTAAAGTCAAGTTGTATGCTTATGTCATAATTTAACCTACTTAGTTACATATCATATGGAAAAATCACTTTATTAGAGGTGTTTATATAAAAGATTGCAAAGCCTTGTTTCGAACACCCAGTGTCAGCACTAGCAAAACATGGGCTAATATGCAGTCCTTGCCATTGTTCAGTTCAATTCCTAATAATATTGTTCCTTGCCTATAATGTCCATGATTCTCATATCACTGCTTTTCTCTTTTCCCTGGTGCTCTGTGACCTTGCTTTACTATCCAACAAAGTAGGAGAGCCAGCAGGATGCCTTTATCAGCAACAGTCATTTCAAATGAATGTTAACATACCTATTTCCTGTCTGTCCTGCCCTCTTCCCCGCCTCCCTTTAGCTATGATTTATTAAAATGATTTTGATTGAGTGCACGTGGACCCTTGCCTTCTACTGGAGAGTATTGGATGGGTCCAGCTGTGTGTCGTGAACCTCATTCCTTCAGCAAATAAGAGAAATACTTTAGTCTTTCTTGAGGAACCAGTCATGGTTGGGAAGTAGAAACGTCTTTGCTGGGGCTATGAAGTTCCAAGTAGGCCTGGTATGCAGCACAGCGCCAACAGAAAAATTGCTACGAGGTCATGGATTTGTTAAAATAAATGTTGTTTTCTATCCAAACCTCAAGTGACATTATAACAAGGTTTTACTGTTCTTGCTGTCACTTTGCATTAAAAGTCTTAGACCAGTGAAGAAAGGCAGAGCTGAGGAGTAAAGGACAAGCAGGGAAGTGCAAAGACACTGTGTAAGTTCATTTTTGGTGGCAGAGAAAAAAGAATTTCAATGGCTGGACAAAGCAGGAGAAATGCAGATTGAACTGTAAACTATAAAGTTCTGTCTCAGCCTTGAATGCACTAATAGACCTTAATTGCCCTACCTGGGGCCTCCACACACCCCTGCCCATGGGCTCAGGAGCCTCATTTAAACTCAGGTCTGGGCACCCGCTCCTTGCCTGAGGTGCACTGTAGGTGTACTTTTTCCCAGGCCTACACCTGAATTGTCGTTTGACTTTCCCAGACTTTCAATTTGACTTGTTACTTTGCTTTTGCCGTGGTCTTCACTGGTCTATCAATAGGACCTGTTACCGTCACCACCCCGCTGCGCTTTCCCGGCTCAGGTGGTGTATGACTTTGCCCTGTCAGTGAAGTCATTGCCTGGCCTCTGTTCTGACCACCCGTGGCTTTCTCCTCCCTGAGGGAGCAGCTGGCCCTCGTTGCCATAGAGAAGGGGGAGTTCTCCTTGGGGAATGCATCCTGGAGGAGAACCAATAAAGGAGTGCTACACGTCCGCGAAGAGGAAGGAAAAGAACTGTTCTTCCCACTCCGTTTCACCTCCTCCAATCCCTGTTTAGAGACAGAAGGATCTTCCCTACAAGGATGTGAAATGTGTTCCATGAATTTCTGAAAGGAAGGCAAAGACAATTGTAGACTCTTGCAGTCTCCATATTGCTGGCAGTCATGCAAAAAAGTTGCTGGCAAACTGCATGGGAAAGCAAGCAGTAAATACATGCCAAGAAGTAAAAATAAAAATAATGATGGTTCAGACTTATTCAGTTTCCATAGTATCAGAAATTTTAGCCAACAAGACATCATTACTTATCTGATGTAGGATCTCCAGGAGCATATCAGCCTTTTTACCAAGCCTCTGTCAGATATTACCATAAAATAGTTACCTACATCAAAAAAAGAAGAAAAAAAAAAAACCCCAAAACACCACAAAAACCCCACACTGTCCTGGTTTTTGTTACTGCTGAGCAGTGCTCACACAGAGTCAAGGCCTTTTCTGCTTCTCACCCCACCCCACCAGCGAGCAGGCTGGGGGTGCACAAGAAGTTGGGAGGGGACACAGCTGGGACAGCTGACCCCAACTGACCAAAGGGATATTCCATACCATATGACATCACGCTCAGCATATAAAGTTGGGGGAAGAAGAAGGAAGGCAGGGATGTTCGGAGTGATGGCGTTTGTCTTCCCAAGTAATCGTTACGCATGACGGAGCCCTGCTTTCCTGGAGATGGCTGAACACCTGTCTGCTGATGGGAAGTAGCGAATGAATTCCTTGTTTTGCTTTGCTTGCGTGCACGGCTTTTGCTTTCCCTGTTAAACTGTCTTTGTCTCAACCCACATGTTTTCTCACTTTCACCCTTCTAATTCTCTCCCCCATCCTGCTGCGGGGTGGAGTGAGCGAGCGGCTGTGTGTGGTGCTTAGTTGCTGGCTGGGTCCTTTTTGGCGCCCAATGTGGGGCTTGAAGGGTTTGAGATAACGACAGATTTGATTGGAATGTGCTAGATTGAATTTATAGCTGTTATTGCTGTTTAGCTATTAATCGGCAGGCTTCTGTGCTTGCCATGGGGCTTGCTTGCCTTGCTGTGTATTACAGTCTAGAGCTCGTTAGAGGCTGCTTTTTGCTTTCGCTGCGTGCTGTGCTGCTGCACTGCTGATCGTCTTACCCTGCTGTGCCTGGGCGCATTTCGATCACAGCAGTGGCCACGCGCCTGGGCTGGCAGGTGGCCAGGGCACCGCTGCTGTTTCTGTGCTGCCGTACTGGACAGACTGGAGCTCTGGTGTGAACTCGAGTCGAAGGGACTGTGACCTGTGGATAAGTCCACACGGGAGCAGGACACCCCAAAGAGTCTATGGCTGTGGATAAGCCCATGCCAGAGCAGATACATCTCAAAGCGTCTGTGGCTGCGGTTATGTCTGTGCCGCAGCAGGTATACCTCTGAAGGAATTGTGGCCCAAGGATAAATCCACGCTGGAGAAGGTACACCTCGAAGCATCTGTGGCTGTGGATACGTCCGTGCTGCAGCAGGTACACCTTGAAGCATCAGTGGCTGTGCATGAGGTCATGCTGGAGCACCTCAAAGCATGTGGCCACGGATAAGCCCACCACAGAGCAGGTACACCCCTGGAGGGACGGCAGCCATGGGTATGGCCATGTTGGAGCAGGTGTACCTCTGAAGGGACTGTGGCTGTGGGTAAGGCCACGCTTCAGCAGGTGTATCTCTGAAGGCATTGTGGCCCATGGAGAAGGCCACGCTGGAACAGGTGCACCTCAAAGCGACTGTGGCTGTGGATAAGTCGGTGCCGCAGCAGGTATACCCCTGGAGAGACTGTGGCTCCACTTGGAGCAGGTACACCCCTAAGGGTCTGCAGTCTGTGGATAAGTCCAAGGCGGAGCAGGGGCAAGATGGGGAGTTCATTGCAATGTTAAAACCTATGGTCTGGTCCAAAGCGACCAGGGGTGGAGATTGTAATGGATATACCTTTAAATTGTTGTAACCCATGATTTGACTTGCATGTTATAGGAATTACTATAGCAGGAACCACCTGAACAAGTCTTACAAGAAGCAGTGCAAGTGCAGCAGTGACCCGACCTGAGCTGGCTTTGGTGCCCAATAACTCCACGCAACACACCACCTCTCCTGTCCTGAGTGACCACCATAACAAATGGAGCCCACAGTCGTGGACTAAATGAACTCAATGGACATTTTGTGGACATTTGTGGACATTTTACAGACATTTCACAGGGGTGGTCCATAGACTAAGGGAATGATATCTGCGTATTATATCAGAGGATGGTAAGGGGGGTGGTGGGTAAGGAGGATCTATTGGATACTGTGGTACTTGAGCATGAAGTAAGTTGTATGGAACAAGGGGGTGGAGAATGTGCTGGTTTTGGCTGGGATAGAGCTCATTTTCATCATGGTAGCTAGTATGGGGCTATGTTTTTGATTTGTGCGGAAAACAGTGTTGATAACACAGGGATGTTTTTGTTACTGCTGAGCAGTGCTCACACAGAGTCAAGGCCTTTTCTGCTTCTCACCCCACCCCACCAGCGAGCAGGCTGGGGGTGCACAAGAAGTTGGGAGGGGACACAGCTGGGACAGCTGACCCCAACTGACCAAAGGGATATTCCATACCATACGACGTCATGTTCAGCATATATAAAGCTGGGGGAAGAAGAAGGAAGGCGGGGATGTTCGGAGTGATGGCGTTTGTCTTCCCAAGTAACTGTTATGCGTGATGGAGCCCTGCTTTCCTGGAGATGGCTGAACACCTGTCTGCTGATGGGAAGTAGTGAATGAATTCCTTTTTTTGCTTTGCTTGCGTGCACAGCTTTTGCTTTACTTATTAAACTGTCTTTGCCTCAATTCACAAGTTTTCTCACTTTTCCAATTCTCTCCCCCATCCCACGAGGGGGGAGTGAGTGAGCATCTGTGTGGTGCTTAGTTGCTGGCTGGGGTTAAACCATGACACACACACACACCATGATTTGAGGTTCATTGCTCTCATAAAGGGAAGTGAATAGTCAGGAAGATGTTGGAAACTGAAGCTGTCATATTTTTAACTAAAATCTAAAGGACACCACATATAAACTGGGAAGGAGTCTTGAACCTGACGGTACTGATAGTTCTGCAGAACAGGCTGACCATAAGTGAGCATAGGGAGATCCTCATAGCTTATTATAGATGAGTAAAAATAAGGCCCAAAAGATGGAAGTGTTGAGAGAGTTCCACTTCTTTCAGCTCAAGCAAAGAGGCTTTACTTTTCTGGTAGAATAGAAACGGAAAAATATTCAGATCACCTCTTAAGACCAAAAAAAAAAAAAAAAAAAGGATATTGCTTGTGTCTTTTGGCACAGGTCAGGTCAGTAGAATTCCCTTCCCATAAGAATGGGAATGCACAACTGGAATGGCTGCACAACTACTCTGAAATAGTTTTTATAGCATCTGGGAGCTGTTCGGAGGCTTACTCGCCTGAGGGTTGATGCTTGGTCTGTGGATATCCACTGGCATGGAAATACTGGTCATGTCTCTCCTGGCCTGTCCTCATTCCAAACATCCTTCTATACATTCAAGTGACACTTTGTTCCATTCAATTTATTTTGTAAAAGCCAAAATCTTTGACCAGGATGTGGGAGGACTCTGTATTTTTATCCTTCTCAGATCTGAGCACACAACCCACAGGAAAGAGCAAGCTGAAATTATTTGTTTACTTCTTTTATTAAAAATAAAAAAGTTCACAGCTGTTGATCTGTCAGTCATTTTCCCTCTTAAATGTCAACATACATCTGAAGTTACTAAAAATGCAATATCCAAGTAAAATTCAAAATTTAAAAAAAAAAAAAAAGTGCATGGTTAACAGACAGTACTGATTTATTTCCAGCCTCCTTAAAGTAGCCTTTTTCCTCTCTCACCAGATTCTTTTCCTCTGTTGTTGTTCTCACTATCACCTGTCATTACAAACACAAACCCCGTTTTCTTTTTCACAGAAGCTACAGAAGCTTGGTTAAAAAGATATAGCTTCTAAAACCAGTACTTCCAAGATGTACACAGTCCCTGTATTAAGAGTCCATGTATCCAAAGCAAGGACTAATGTAAATGGCAGTGACAGGGAGACCCTTCTGCTCCTGGCTAGGGCCCGCTTTTCCTTCAAAGATAAATAATCCAAAATTTATTTGTCTCTTTGTGATTATTCTCATTGATATTTATTGCAAGAGAATGTTGTACTGAGTGCACACTGTTAGTTTAGCAATACAGCTTAGACTGTAAAATAGAAAACAAACAATTAAATAGCCAAGATGCTCATCTTTCAAACAAGTGCACTGGAAAGATGTTCTAGTACATTTTGTCCTTTGCAGCCAAATTAATTGGTGTTTTGAGATAATGAAGGTTCCTGGTAATTCCTGTGTAAATTCTTAGCATATTCTACAAAACATCTAAAATGTGTATCAACTATAAAGGTGTTGCACTGAGGTCTCCATTCATGTTCACACGCTGGGAATACAAACAGCTCTGCATACTTTTTTCTTAAAGACACTCACAGTAGATTTGTCACTCTGTTCAGTTTGTCTCAAACCAAGAAACCTTGTCCAAGCAGTTTCTCACAAGCTGAGGTCACTGTGAGCTTTAGGACTTACCACATAATATGTTGTGCTTTCAATTTACTGTATAGTGATTTTAGTGCTTAAATATCAGACTGTCTCAATACAGTTGTATGCATTCCCACTCTAATAATTAAAATCAATCAGCCATATATTGTTTTTTATATTTCTCCTAAAATGATTACAATTACATGCTACCAGTTCATTAACAGAACTCACAATAGCAAGAGATTAGGGGGAGAAATTGATACAACTAATGAAATAATGAAAATGAAATCATTCCCTCAAAGCACTGCATTTTTAGCAAAGTTTTGTTCTGTGGTGAAACAAAAATTACAGCTGTCAAAAATATGGCATCCTAACCCCTTAACAAATTTTTAAAATACCATCTGCAGGCAATGCAGTGCAGATAAACAGATGTCGCAGAAGTACAAAGCCCAAAGAAGAGAAAATGGTTTGACAGTTCTAAGGTTAATATGTCTGAAAAAAAGATAACATATGTTTCTCTGATGAAGAGAAAGAGAGACTGTGAAATGTAACAATTGCTAATGTTTATAAATAGCTATTGAATGACTAACACACAGTTAATACCTGCATTCATTATTGTTTTGAGTTTCCTTAAGAACAGTAAGTAGATCAATTAGAGAGGACTACAAGTTCAGCATCTTTCTGTGTAGCATTAGTTGTTTAGTTTAACTGGAGAAGGTCCCTACACTATCTTTAATCTGCTTGTGGGGTTTTTCTTCCTGTGTCCAAGAACTCCTCTCATTAAAGCAAACTCTTTTGAAATATGCAACACTGGCTAGCTTAGTCCCACTTACTAATGGTCCTGAATTGATTCTTAATTAGTTACAGTTTTGGTCAGAATCCCATTAAAATAGCTGAGTGCTCCAACAGGAGAGAAGGAACTGGCTGGTGTTCTGCTGTGAGCTGCTGAGACTGGGGGTGAGCTTGCACTCACAATGGCAGCTATGCAAAATGCAGTGAGATTCAAATCATGCTCTGTGTCCTGGTTTGAACACAAACCTTCGTATGGTAATTTATCCTCCATCTATAAAATATGATGAAGAAAGGCATCCAGATGCTGTTAGAAAAACTGCTTTCTTCCAAAACTCTTCTAGTCTCTTCTTAAGGAAAAGAAAGGATACTAATTCAGAAGAGTATGAAACCTTTTTAATAGATCACTGATTTTTTTTCTGTATAATTTTATTTACTATATATTTTCTAACCTTCTAGAAAGCCTCTGGGAAGTTAAAGATTACATTTTCATGTTTTTCTTCCAAATGACTGAGTATTTGCTATAAACTGAAGCATATTTTTGTTTATGAAGGGAGTCAGTGGTCATTGTACAGCTATTACTTTATGATTTCAGTTTAATTATAGAAAAGTGGGGTATCAAGAAAACAAGCTCTTCTAAAGCACTATCTGGAGCAAGTGTTCCTGTTGTTAGGGGACAGTGATGTCACATGAGCAGCTTTTGTATTCAGCAGTAATAATTCACTGCCTGCATGGGAGGATTGATCCCAGCTATGGTATCCCCAAAGGAGCCTCCACTAGGAATGGGCTCACATACTTTGATCTGCAGATTAACATGAGCAGGATCGCAAGCCTTTGTCTTTTGTAAACATCGTATGTCCCTAAATTTGTATCCAGCAAAAGGCTGAGTCTTGTGTTTATTTGGGTAATGAATTGCAGTAATTAATGCATGCATTGATTCCTCTACTGATTCTCCCCTAAAGGCCATTTCCATTTTTAATTTATAGAAAATGCATACAATTCCTTTAATCAGAGCGCAGTCTGGAATCTAAAATAAACACTCGCACAAAAAATATAGTAAATAGAGGTGAGACTACTGAGCAGAATTAAGGTAGGAATTTATGTAAACAGAAGTTGTATTCAACATTGTATTAAAAGACAGCTACATAGCAATCAGTATAAATATATGCATTTGGAATTTTCCGGGCAGATCCAACCCTATAATCACAGAAGCACAAATCCTACTATTTCATTGAACAGATTTCCACTTACTTCAGGGCTCAATTTGGTCCCTAACATATGAATGTATATTTATGTCACATATTTCTATTACAAGGATGTTTTGATGCTGTCTTTCTTTCAGTCTTTTATGGCTTTTGCATTAAAAAAAGACCCTACCATTCACTAAATATTTTTGAGGGGGGAAGATTCAAAGGAGCAACATGCTCTTCCTTTAAGAATTGTGAATATTTCTTATTTGCTAAGTGCCAAAACTGTACTCAGTGTTGTAAAAGATGCAAAATGCAAACAGCCTTTCCCTCACAGTCCTTCAGCCCAAAAACAGTTTCTAGCATTCCAAACATTACCCTGATCTTAAACTGGACCATTCACAAACAACATGGCTTCAGAACAAAGCAAAAATCGAGTGCAAACAAAATAATACAGTTTAGAAATAAAAACCCCAAAAAACCAAAACAAATTATATCAGAAATTTTTTTAATTCCTGCAGTACTTTCAGACACTAAGATTATCTTTTTCCTTACTTGGGAAACGCCTGCCTTGTATCATACAGTTCTTTGTATATATAAAATTTCCATATACATATTGAAATATGTGTAAAATATGCCTGGGGAAGTATGAAAATGCAGCATTATAAATACACAGCAAGGCAGATGATGTTATGCTGAGGAAGGCAATCTAATATTTTTCTGAAATGTACAGGTAATATAAATTAGAAAATACCCCACAATATATATGCAGCATAAAGGACGCAAAAAGAAAGACTGATTTGGAAGCACACACAAACTAAAGGAATACCTGATTAACCTTTCACTGACTCCTGGGCCACGTGATGCAAAGCTTGCCTTCCTCTTAGAGTGATGGCTTTAGAAGAAGATGTTAAATTTAACCTCTGGCGCAATGATAAATTGACAATAAAAAATTCAATGGCTTGGTAATTACCAATCACTTTGGACATCGGCAACATTTTTCAGTTCTGTCAGTGCTCATTGGCACAAAAGCTTCAGCTGAAATTCTCTCGATCTCCCTCTTTTTAACTTTGTTTTCATGATGCAGATTAAATCTGCCACCCTATTACTGATTCATTTTCCTAATTTTTCATGTCTGCACCATGCCCCAGCTGCACTAGGCTGATAATTGTGGAGCCCAGCCCTGATGATTAACATCAGAAGAATTAATTATGCCTGCCATTAAAATTCCAGGTTGCACATGGTGATCAAGAAAAATTAAGTTTCTCTAGGCCTCTAAATCATTTCACCTTTGAGGAGAATGATAGTGCCTCGACAGCTAAACTGCAGCCTGCGTTCCAGAAAAAGTCTAAACCACTCACCCTTTGTGTAATTCACTAAATGCCTTCCTAGTTATTCTCACAGGTTTATTCCACTTGCTAAAAGGATTTACTGCTCCCCAAATAAAGACAACTAAAGTATCTAGCTGATTGCTTGATTCCAGTATAAAACACCTTTTTTTCTTCCTTTCTGAAACTCTTTCTTTGAGGAGAATCTGTTATATTAATTTCCAGATTAAAGCATCATACAGAGAATGAAAGATCCAGGCACAGAAGTAGTTTCACAGAATTGGTAGATAATTTACTTTTGTCCCAGTTACAAACTGAAGGGAAATTATGATTTTAGTACTAGGTAAAGACAGTGATATTTCTCAGAAATAAATTGATAATGAAATACAAACAGATTCCTAAGATCTTTAGGCTAAGTAGTAATGAGTAAGGAAAAGCCTGTTGACTGACTTGTTTTGAAAATGATTTTTGCATGGGAAACTCAAAATGTATTCGGTCTAGCCTAAGGTATGACATTTACTAGAGCCATAAAGAGTAAGATGATATGCATTTATCATGTTCTTTTTCTACACTATGTTTCGTTTTTAAATTACCATAATCATGTATATTACTGGCTTAGCTTTAGAAGACTGTGATGAGGAGTTATATTTTGATGAACAGATGTAAATATCTTTATGTTAAATGGTAAATATCACTCACTACACTACAAAGAGTATGCATAAACTATGCATCGTATCTGCTTCCCTTGTTATGTTTAGGCAGTACCACCATAGCAAAACTATTTAAATGTGGATATTCTTGTTAGCTTTTATAGATGACAGATTTCTAGAATAAACTTAACAGAATCAGACCAAAGAGCAGCACAAGAGCAATTATCTTCCCCTATAAAATATGCTATAAAATGGGAGGACTCAGTGCATTTAGAGATTAACTTCTACGGGAAGTCATGTGCATGGCAAATAAGAGAAAGACCCTTCAATTTAAAACTTAAATCCTTGAGTTTAACGTGAACATCACTGCTATAGCTCAAGGATATTGTATTCTATATAAAATAGGCCATTTAGAACTTGTGAGGACTTTATTGCAGTCTCACGAATGACAACTAGCATAGTATTCGTGATTAAATGAACATTTATTGTATTTGTAACAGTATTCCAGGAATGCCATAAAATGAAGCATGAAGTCATCCATTTAAACATTTTTAAAACATGTCTTAACTGAAAGCATTGCAAGTATCTCCTTGCAAGACTTTCAGCTAAATCCAAAACCTTTTTCTTTCTCCCCTAGGACATAAGGAATAACTCAAAGGTACCAAGATTTTTGCCAAATCACAGATGTCTCCACAGAGAGTCAAGAAAACAGTCAAACACATTGTCAAAAGCCTATGAAATAAGGTGAGAGAAGCCTAAATATACTTACTGGTCTTGTCCATTTCCAACATCCGTGAAGAGAGAGCAAATGAAGTCCTAAAAGGGGAACATGGCAAGCAACACAATGAAATGGGATTAAAAAACTGGTATAAGATTATGTCAAACATTTTCTGAATTTGACCAGTATTCAAAACCATAAATTCCGTTTTTAGCAAGCATGGTTATCAGTCAATATAAATAGGTGATAAAAGGTGATAAAAGGTTAATCACAGATTTAATTTTAAAACTTAAAAAAACCCAAATCTAACAGTAACAGGATGAAAATTAACTGTACTGATTTTTTGAGACATTTAGAAATTACTGCAAATAGATTTACTATGTAAATACATAAATGCGGTATCAGAATCACAATCAGCACAGTATGAGCTCTGGGAGAAGATTATCTTCACTGACTCCAGTCTTGAGAATGCCTAAAAATAAAATAATTCATCTTGAAAGTAGCTTGAAAGGTTATTCTGGGATTAAGCTTTAGGTCAGGGAAGACAGGGATTAATATGTTCTAGTTCCCATAAAATAACCAACAGCTTTTGTCCAGTTTATTCTTACTACTGCACATATGACTCTTGCTCCTACATATGTGCACATAGCACTTTATCTACCACTCAGCTGAAATACAACAGATGTTAAAGAGTGTAAGAGTACAACAGCACTAGCATCATCTCAAGTCACAGAGTTAATAACCAGTCCAAATCCAGGCTTCCTCATTTATGGGAACTGGAATATAATATTTGACTAATTATTGTAGTGAACAGACAGGATGAACTTCAGTGAACTTCAATCAGGGTCTTACATAAACTATTTTGGTTGTAAGAGATTTCAGTTCTGAATCTCTAAAGTTTGGCTAATGCTAATTTCTACTCAAAACTTGACACATTAGCACAGGGAAAAGAAAAATACTGTATGCTGGGAAGGGAAAGGAAGGGAATACCAGTAAATCTGCTTGCAGAAAGAGTTTTACATAAATGCAGAAACATTTATGTTGTCATCTGAAATCAGAGAAAATTCTGTCAGAGCACTGTCAGGATGTGAATTCTTTCAGTCTACTGGAGAGCAGCTACAAGAAGTGACACTGCTTCTTGTCAAAAGCGAGATCCACAACCTGGCTTGCAAAACCTCTGTAATACTTTGATGGTTAGGATGATCAGCTCTAAATAACAGAAATAAGCCATACCCCATTTCCAGATAACTTAAGGCAAATTTAAATTGAGATTTAGTTTTCAAAGGTCAGTGGCTCTGTATGAAATGTATTAGATAAAGAGGTCTCTGCCATTTTAAGAGAGACAATTCCAATTTTTAGCTGCTCAGCCTTTTTTTTTCCCTAAAAAAAAAAATTATCCCATCCCTCTTAGGTACACGCCATCTACCATCAAAAAAAAACATTCTGCATTGTCATTGATGGTCATCTTCTGCCATCTTTTATCCTGATTTACTTTGCCTGTTCATTCCAATTGCATGATTGGTGAAATAAGTTACTACTGGACATCAGTAGAATTTGGCCTTTAATCTTTTGTTGGTAATTCCCAGCACCACAGCTGATTGAAAGCCTCCGTGTCTGCCACCCAAATTTTTGCTGATGTGGTTTTCTACAATATCACATTACAAACTTGTATTAGATATACAATATGTTCACCTTTGGCATGAAAATAATTCCAACAGCTATCATGTGTACAACATCTGCCTGAAGGACAATGAGGCCTTCAGCCTAATCTCTTGTGCACTTCCTTTTTGTGATCTTTTTGTCATGACTGCTATTCATTGGTTTGAGTATCCACTTGAATATTGTCTATTAACAGATTTTAATTTTATTTATTATATATTTGCATTAACACGACCATGAACTTGAACTCACTGTGACAGGTACTGTAAAGCACAGAGGGTCTTTACTCAAAGAGTTCACTTTGAGGAATACAAGTAAGCAATGAGATTGAATTTGTCAGCATGTTGTTATAAAGTTTTTGTAGCCATCACAAAAAAAAAAAAAGAAAGTTTTGAGGAGAATAATGTAAAAGCATTCCTTTCAAGCAGAATGATTCTCATTTTTTGTTATACACACATTGATAGAGCAAGAGATGCTTTTAGCGGTGATATTTCTTCTGTGATATATTCCTCCCTTCCATTTTATTTAGGTATTTCTTCATCTCCCAAATCTGTATCTATTTTACCCATGCTGTCAATGTGAGACTCATGTCATCTCCTAATCTTCAAAAACAGTTCTAACAATACATGAAGGTGTGAGAACACGTACAGCACAGTTAATTTTGAGTTTCTGCCTGGTGCATGAATTCCTGAATATTAGCCAAAGAGTTCCAGAGGAAAGCACACCTCCTGGTCCTCAACTTTGCCCGACAGCTTCACCTGTCAAACAGGCTGGAAGCAAACTGGTAATGCTAGACACTTCTGAATCAGTCATATATCCCAAGGCAGTTATTGTCCCTCTATCCCCACATACAAATCAGGTGTACTTCTCGTGCACTAAAATGAAGTAGATCGGCAGGTCTGATTTCAGCATTTTTCCTGTCAATTTGCCATACTTTCAGAGCTGTATCAACTCGCTAAAGATCAGAGACAACATTCCAGTGTTGTGTGAGAATCATGGAGGGAAAAAAAAGAGAAATAATACACTTTGAAGTGTAACAGGCTTACAATTATATAGAGATGTTGCACTGATGCAGCTAGACATGTCTGTCTTCTATATGAAATAAAAATCGCTTCATAAATACAGGCAAATAAGAGGAAAGTCCTTTTTCCTTAATTGTTGTTGAATGAGATATCAGTTCAAGAACCCTAGTCTTGCTCACATGAGTAACTACTGACTCCAAGAAGATAACTTGTGTTTCTAAGGACAAGTTGTATGAGCAAGATTTGTAGAATCAGCTTCCAAATTTGCAGAGTAACACAGTAAAAGCAATTACTAGTGAGGAATGTGAGAATCCAGGGAGCATTATACATTTTAAAGTCATAAGTGATAAAATGTTCCTGTACTGTAACACTGTTTTCTGTGTTGCTGGGCTGGGACACTGCAACAGGCTGTTTTGGTTCCTTCTCTCTGTACCCACTACCAGCAAAGGAACCACTGGCAAGCCCTCATGCTGTGATCTGCATGTTGCTTCGTCACAGACTGTAGCATCTCTGTCTTCAAGCCGATATGGGTGGTACTATGTCTGCTGTCTTCTCCACACGCCATTTCTTTCTGAGCAGCCATGCACTGGAATACTGCTCTGTAATGTACATATAATGCAGTGTATGCAGTTGTGTTTATTCTACTTAACACTATTGCATATTGTTTCTTTTTCTAATGAATTAAGTCATGACTTTTGAACAACACTCCATTGTTATTAAAGTTAGCAATATTGCTGTGGAGACACATTTACTATTAGAAAGTTAAAAAGAATAACTAATCTTTTATGCACACAAATTCTTGACTTATTTACCCTACTGATTTCAATGAAATGTACCAGTTTAAATAATTCCAGTCTTGTTTCCAGTTAACTCTTAAACAAAGAAAATAGGATGATTTATGCATACATCTTCAGTTCTGTGCTAATCAGATCTGGGTTTAATCTCCCTTGCTCTCTGTCACTGTAATTTGACTTGCACCATATCTGCCTAAAATATAATACAATGCATTCAGCATATATTTATCTATATGTAAATCCAGAAGCACATATACACTCAAATACATATCAACAAAGTTTTGCCACATGTTTATGGGGCATTTCCTATTAAAAACTCCCTGAGGATACTCAGGTTTCAGGTCCTTTCCCAATTATGCTGCCGCAGGCCAGGGAGTTTGCCTGTCTAATGTAAGTCACCAGAAGACACTTCTTCCACACCAGTCTTGTGGTGTGGAAACTGGCCCACGCAGTTTATGGTGCAGCAGCCTGTTACCATTTGACTACCATGGGCTGGTCACTACAGGAATGTTCTAGCTCTACGGCTCTCATCCTACACGTTCCAGCTGTTAAACTACCAGATATATGTAGGCTTTCATATTACATGTCTCTTCCCAACTCTGTGTTCATAGAAGAGGATCTAAATTTGGAACACACATTTTCTTTCATCACTCAAATCCATATTTATAACCTATTCAAATTCAACCCTTTCTCAAGGATTTCTCTGTCCTGAAACAAAAAGAAGTTTAAGCCTTCCTGCTGACAGGTCATTGTCTGTTTCCACCATCTTTCACCTGGCACGTCCAGGAGAACTCCTAATTGACTCAGATGTTAACCAGGGCTAGCTAATACCGCTCCAATGTTTGCTAAAGTCCAAGCAGACGGTTAATTCCTTGGAAGGCAGATGCCCATTTCTGCAAGGCAGGGCAATGTTCACATCCCAGAATAAAGGTTTTACCACACAGAGTTAATCTTATGTTCCAGATACACATATAACTTGCTAATCACATTTTGTACAATAATATTCAGGTTCATGAAATTGCATATAATTGGTCAGAGGCTGGGTCTTGGTGCTCTAGGTTTAACAGCTATAAATTATATTTAAGAATATGATTTTTCTTCCAGTAATAAGTTTTACTAATTTACTGTCACCACCTTCATAGGGGGCTCATTCAAGGTATAAAAAGTAAAATGGTGTTTATTTAGGTCAGCCCATTTTGTTGGCAAGATCTGGTGGGATGATTCACACAAAGATTTGGCAAAATATTCCCATGACAGTTTCAGTTTCAGCTCTTCAGGAAAGACTTTGGAAATAGCAAAATATAATGAATTAATTTTTTTTAGAAATAATCAGAATAAGGATAACTGAATTGGCAAAAAATTCACAATCATTTTTACAGAACTATACTTACAATATTACATTTTGCAATTAATGATATTGCTTAGGCAAAAAAAAACCCCAAAGCACACATGAGAAATAGTGATTAATAACGTTCTAGTTTGCTACACTTTCATTTGAGGAGGGCCTGCTAGCTTGGTCAATATTTCATCCCTGGTGATTTCCCTTTTCACATGCTACTAATCCATGCTCCAGGTTTGGAGAACAGGCCACTGGTTTTAAACAGTCTCTAATTCCTTCCATTTTACAGTGCCAGCTATGTTTCATTTTAAAATATCTTAATATTGAAAAATTAGTAACCATCCTCCGTATGCTGTAAAATAACAAAGCTAGCAAACTGATGGAAATTTAATATTTTCTGTTTTAAAACAGTAATTTACAAAAATCTGACATTCACTGTCAATGCATTTTTCTGCTGTAAAGAAATCTGCATGACTTCTGTACTAATATACCCTTATCTGACCTTCCAGAAAATACAAGGACAATAATTTTTTCCTAAATGATACTTTTTCATATTCTTTGCAGTGACAGTAATTGTTAAAAACATCATTTGGAATGAAAATAAATCTAGAAACTTACAAAATATCCTCACATTTTCTGCCGTGACTAGGCTCAATTTCTCAAGGGATTGATGGAGAAAAAAGACACCTTTCTCATGGCAGTTTACCCTCCTTATCCTACACTCAACCAGTAGCAGTCAAAGGTCAGGGGACAAATGAGAGCTACTCAGCTAAGTGAGTCTCTGCAAGAGACAAAGATAAATTGATATGGATGTGGGAAACTGGAATGAATGAAGAATTAAAAAGATGTTCCCACTGGTCTGGCACCTGTAACAGAAGACAGAAAACCACATACCCTACTATCTATGTCAAAACTGTTTACATTTCATCTAAGACTGGCTGGGAAAAATAGTGTGACATCTTTTCAAAATCACAGTCAAGCATTTAGGTGTTTACACAGGTTTTACTAAGACACGTAAATTCCAGATTGTAGGATATATTGAAAGATAGGTCATATAATTGAAGTATCACTCTCACACCAGGTTCTCTGTTGAAGAACTAGATCTTTATATGCAGACATGCTTTAGCAACCTTTCTGCATGCAAACTCACCTGAGGACCAAAGTTGGAAATCTCAGATAGTCAATCTTTTTATGAAATTCGCAGCACGTCATGATTTTAATAAGGTCAAAAATTCTACAACTTCTTTGAAACTCAAAAAAGTTTGCCTGAGAGACAAAACCTTGCAGATTCAACAGTGTTCGAGTTTTGATTCTGCTTTGATTTAATTCAGATAGCTTTGCTCTTCATCAGCTGATATCTTACTGGAGCAAATCTTTATACTCCTTTTTAAGAATTGCCTCTTTCTGTGAGGGGATTTGGCTTCAGTAATATGGGGAAGACTCCAAATGATAAATAACTTGAATATTGAACAAATGGCAACATTTCATTCATGCAGAGCAGGAAAATTTAGCCCCCGTGGGTTATGTTACTGGGAACTCCTTAAATCAAAATGTGGAAACTCAATATTAAGGTACATAAACTATAGGCTTTATTGATCATGTCCTTGTGACTGGGCATTCCTACCACGCTAGAGGCATAATTCTGCATGGGGCTGATTTCCTTCAACTCTGACTTAAGGGTGCTCAGCTTCTAAAAAATCGTAAAATCCTGTTTCTGCACACACGTATCTCAGAATAGAACGTGGAGGAATTTTGAAGGGTATTCTTTTTCTTCAGCTTTTCTGAAATCTTGGTCACGCATCTAAGAATCCTAAAGGAAATTAATGGATATGCTTTCCAGTGAAGGAGGTTGCCTATTTGGCATAAACTACAGTAACAGTATGAAATGCCTTCTGATAAGAGGCCAATGTAATTTTGTTTTCTGATCTAGTGCAACGCTAGTAATCCATTCTTACATATTTGCATAAGTTTGCTTTATATCAATTTGAGTGAGTATTTACCTGTCATATATGGTGTGATACTGAGCAGATGCAGAAAAGGACAGCCAGCAGAGGGTGAAGGAAGATGCCAAGTGCTCATATTTACAATTGAGCTTTATTTTCATGAGAAGCTTCCCCAGCACAGACATAGTGCAAGGTGCAAGTGGAGAACATCAGAGCTCTCTATCGGGCAACACCCTCCCTGGCCCATTCCTGTAAATTCTCCTCAGTGGCATGTTTTATTGCCCCGGAGACACCACATGATGGCTATTTATTTAATTGCTTGGAAAGCCCAACCAAAGAAGGGTGTCTCAAGTTTGGCATGTTAGTTTCCTGCTTGTGGATTTACAATTTAGCACTGTTTGGGTTTTCAGAGTCTCCTTGTTAAAAGTGCAAGGGGCCCATTTCACCAGATGAAGTACAACTGCTTTGTCTGCCTCCAAACAGCTGAAATCCCCCAAAAGGCACAGAGCAGAAGTGCAGTCTGCTTGAAAACTGGTGTGTGCTGCCCCTCCAACCACTGATTAATATTCGACATATTCTCCAAACAGAACTCTATATCAAGCTCAGTGTTTTCTCTGTCCTGTCCTTTCCTTCCCTCCTCCCGCCTAATTTTGTAGACAGACAGCCATAATACGCAATAGAAGCATAACTCTTTAAACTGAAAATGTCATCACTTAAGAATACAAGAGAGTGGTATGTGTCATGTATGTCTGCAAAATGCAGTTGCTGTCTGTTACAGTCTGTAGCAACTTTTAAATCTGTCATCGCGGCATGAATTTCATATTAAGCTCCTTCCCAGTGCTTTAGCCAGGAAGTAAAGGGGGGAACATACTGTATCATTTATGGGCATGCTGGTGCTGGGTCAACCATGACATCACTCTCCACTCCGCTGAGCTGTAATGAGGTGAAAAGGCAGCTTTAGAACAACATAGCACTTTATTTATTAGGAAAATTTAAGTGTGCGTGTATTTCAATTTATGATAAAACTGAAAACAAAGGTTATGGACTATAGCTCTCCTACAGCACAAAGTAAAGGGGGGAGGGAAGGCATTTTGTAGATGGTGAAAGATTTAATGCACATAAAGCACGGAAGATTGAAAGTTCTGGGCATGCTAAAATCCTGTACTGACAGCCCAACCAATTAGAGATGGTACACAGTGCATTTTGCTGCAGTCAAATTGTACTATATACTTTGATCAGAGGGTGTCACTGAAGCAAGAGTCTAGTTGAGACTAGCTAAAATCTTCAAATTAGAAAGGACATAGGCTTATAAATTGAGCACAGAAGAAAAAAATTTGGTGGGATTTGGAGGCTATAAGAGCCCTTGATTGCAGAAGGTTCCCTAGAAACCTGCAATGCTTTTTTAATAACATTGAGAAGCTGGGCAGTTCATAGCATCTGTCCAAATTAACGCTTAAATAGAAGACGGACGTTTGTACTTTACAGTAAGGTTGTTTTTTGCTCCTGGTTGGCGATGGGACAAAAGAGGTACAAAACCAGTAGAAAACCACAATACAGAACAGGTCTGATCAGACTTGCAATTAACTGCTCTAGTTCCTTTTTTCTCAACTACTTGTTCTAGTGTTCTGTTTTATTTTTAAGGTTGGCATAATTATTTTTCATGCTTAAGTGAAAAAGTAAGGAACACATTATTTTTACTGCAGGCATGGTACCAGCAGTTGGCTTTTTCTGGAAAACACTGCAAAAGCATCACTGATGCTTACTTCCCTATTTTGAATCTTGCCTTGCTTCTAAAAAGGGCGTCCCACTGCCAGCTGATCACTAGCCTGGTAATCCTGTCTTCCTTGGCACGCACAGGAAACCCCACACCCACAGTGTTCAAAAAATACTTTTAAAACACTACATGCAAGCTGGAGCTTTTCCGTTTGTAAGATCTGAACACAGTAAGTACCAGGTCTATGACATAAATTTCTAGGCACTACTGTTGTACAAATAATAAATAATAATCTACATAAATACACTGCTACATATAATTAAATAAAGAATTATATCTAGGTTTAACTAAGAAATGTAAAGAGCGATATTGAGATTTTTTTCCTATTACAAGATGTTACTTTAACAGCTCTGGTCCCAAGAAACAGATAGCCTGAAATTGGTCTGTAGCCAGAATATCTAGGGTTCTAACCTTCCTAAATCTCACAAACCTCTAATACCTAGCAAATGTCTGAACAGTATTTGGCAGAAAATACTCCATGAAAAACCCATCTGGAAGGGTCAGTGTCAACCCCTGAAAAGGGGGTATTCTTTTTTTCAAATTAGTGGTAAGCCAATGTCTCAGCATGGTGCTAACATATAACGTACTGCTGGAGTTGTAATTTTTCAGATGAAATGTAAAACTACATTCCTCGGTGTTTACAGAGGTTTAAGAAGCCATTATATGTTTCTCAAAGCAACTGTATTGTTACTGGCTAAACTCTCACATGGGGGAATTAATTCTGTGTAGTATATTTATCCCAATAAGGGAAAATGTTTTCTTTTTTTTTTTTTTTATTTCATACATGTATCAGGCAAATATCTTAGACATTTTTAAGATCATGTTTCAAAAGCTAATATCAACCTTCCAGGAAAAAAGGGACAAAGTAGAACAGATGATTTTGTATATGTTCTTATTTCTGCCAAAAATATCCACTAGACAGCACCAAATATTTCATAAGTTGCAAGGGCTACATTTCCAATTACGCTCTGCAATGTATATATAAAAGAAAGAGCTGAGTAAATGGGGCAACTCATGCAGTAGGCAACTCCTCAGTCCAAATGCAAGCAAAACCTAGACATCTTTCACTCTTTCTTTGTTCTTTTCTTGATTTTTTGGGGTAAGTTTACCCTCCTATATTGTCTTTTTCTGTTTTCTCCCCATTCTAATCAGGTTTGATCTATGTACGGATTTCCTTGCTTAGGAAGAAAGGTCTTAAGAAATGCCATGAATATAACGTCTCTTATTCCACCACTCATTCTTAAAATATCTTTGTCTGCCTTCTCAGTGCACATTTGAAAAACAGTTCTGGAAAACTATCCAAGGAACCTATCAGTTAAAATATTTGTATTTAAATTTGACTTGTAAAACATTCTCTCTACTTCCCCTCACATGTGTTACTTGTTTCAAGTACAGCATGAACCAACAGTAAACATTATTTTCCATCTCTAGTTGTGATGGAAAGCACCTGGAAGACAAAAGATGACGAAGAGAATTAAAACCAAGATTATACAGCATGAACCAAATTCATTCTTCATATGTTTCCTCAAATGCTGTCCTAAATTGAATTACACTGTGAGTGAGTCTGGCTCTCTATCTGCATTTCTTATTAAATTGCTCACTGCTAGCATCTGCCTTTTCATTATACCTTGTGGCCTTTTCTTTCCCATTAATAACCTCACCATATGCCCCAAGTTCAGTACTTCCTCCACTGAATTTATTTTGTCATCTACAGATTCTTTAAACTGTTTCCTTTTCCAGTATGTGAAACATCTTAGTAGAAGACAAGAAGCATAGCCTCTAAATTATCCACTACTCTTTTCAACAGGTAGCCCTCTGTACTTTTCTATATTTAGTAGTCCTCTTTCTGTCACCCCCAGTCACACTGAATAGCATGGTACTCCCTATGAATCTACAGTCTTCAGAAAGAAATAGAGAAAAAAGCAAAAAACATCATCATGTCACTGTATGAATCCAGAATGAGATACTCTTGAGTACTGAATACAGCTTTGGTTTCTCTAGCTCAAAAAGTTGTAGCAGAATTTGAAAATAGAAAGAAAAGGGCAGCAAAGACAATTGGGACTTGGACTGACTTCTACACAGAAATGATTAAACAGAGCAGGACTCTTTAGCCTAAAGCCCTGCCTCTGAGAAGACATGATCCTAACTATAAAAATCAGAATTTGCATGAAGAAGCTGAAAGGTCTTTTTTAATACAGGAATTAGTATCAAATGAAAATAGTTCAATCAATGCACAGTTATACTAACAAAATTAGACACAAGATGCTGGGAATGCTGAAGATTCAACATGAATTTTAAAAGCTGCTAGATATTTTCATGAAAGAAAAATCCACCCAGGACTATTAAACACAAAGCTATCACCTTTGCTTCATGAAATCCTAGAGCCATACATCAATGAAGACTAGAAGAACAGAGAGGGGATTATCACTATATGTTTGACCTAATCTCACGCCCTTCCATAGGCAGCTATTAGTGGCCACTGTTGGAGGAAGAAATCTAGCTAGCCTAAGGCTAGCTAGGCTGATAGAGGAAATCCAGTAACGTTAGCAGCAAAATTTTAAAATCTCGTCATCTGACACAGCTTACTGCCTGTGCAACGAGAGTTAGTAAGAAAGAATGTGTACTCCTTCCCCAGCTGCTCCAGTTCATGGTTTCAGTTAAAACACTAAACTGAGCTCTGGAACACAATACAGATCTTGGTCAACTTTCTCCTGTGACAGCAGTGACATTCAATTAGTGCAGAAGCAGCAGACAGCTACTCAGCAGTGCCTTACACTGCTGTAGTAAGATTCACAAATGCTCTTCTGCTAATGTCTGTATCATCTGCACGTTATACTGCACAGCAGTTTGGCTCTAAAGTATGATGTTTGTCTCACTTTCAGCCTGCTCGCTAGCTGACACCACAGATCTTCTATAAATACTTCACCTACATTTTTCTGCATTCAGAAATCAGAGGGTTCTTTTCCATTTCAATTCTCTAATATTTCTCACAGTGCCTTATAACCTGTACAGAAAAAGCTGAATGGGAAGAAACAATGAAACACAATGCAGGAAGATGCCAAATCAGTCAGAAACCCCCACCCTGTCCACACACAATCAGCGCCAGCTGTAGTCCAATTAAACTTAATCTAGTCACATGCTCATGTGTTCCTCAGAAATTAGAGGAAATCAATTCAAATGTTAATGAGAAAACCCATAATTTATTATCTGCTGAGGAATGCATGTTACATTAATTTTAACTGTAAACAATTATTTTTATTGCAAGATTAATTACATCACCTTACACAACTTCCTTTTTTCATATTTTTTGAAGGAATTAGTTTTCTGCTACTGGTTTGTTGATCTGTCACAGTATTTCAAGCCTGGAAAAGTATAATTAATTTAGGAATACTACAAATGTGGTTTTCTATTCTTTCAAAGGAAAGTGGGACAAATGCCTGGGGCAAAATACAGAAAGATCTGGCTGAAGCTCTTGGCCTAAACAAAAGTACAAGAGCTGGAAAATAGTGCATTCCTTATTGGGAGTCTGGAGCTAAAAAAGTAAAGGTAGGAAAAGAGAGAAAGTCCAGGTAAAAGCAAAAGTAAATTTTCATGGGTATTGGCCAAAAAAGAATGAAAAATAGAATTCTGAGGTAACCCAAAATGTCATTCAGCTAGCCCAGTAGTTTGCTTTAGTTTCAGTTGATCCCTTTTTATGTGATGCTTTCTCTTCCTCTGTACATCAAATTTAAAAAAAAAAAACAAAACAACTTCATTACACAGTCAGGAAGTTGCAAAGTATTTTATCAATAAAACACAAGGAAGCAGTGGAAAAGGAGAAGCATTTCAGGAAAGCCTATCTTGTTTGCTGACCAGAAGTCTTACTGTTTTTCTATAAAGTACATGTACAGAATGAAACATCTGCATTATAGCTGAAGTTTATTGCAGTGATACAGAGGCAGAAAACAACAAAAATAATCCAAACAGCATTTATTTTTTCAGTTCCCAGACTTTTTTTTTTGTTTGAAAAGTCTGTTCTAATCTTAGAAAATGTCAGTGATAAAATGCTTTATCTTAAGCAGCCTATTATTCTTTTTGTGTGTTTGATTTTTAACACCAGTAAGAATTCAGACACCCTTACCAAAACAAAAATTAAAACCAGAAATGCATTTAAAGAGTTAATTTAATGGCTGGACAAGCAAGAAAGACCATCCAATGTAGTAGATTAATTTCACATTAATTGCTAGGAGTTTCCTCAATACAACTAAATCTGGGCCTCAGGTTTTTGGGATGACTGTGGGGCTCAGGTTTTGGGGCTACAGCTCAATAGGAAATTTTTCTTGACAGGTATTTTAGCGCTACCATTGGTCATGTTACTTTATGGGAAACACAACAAATGTGGCTCTTTTCCTCCTTGCAAATCCTTTGCAAAATTGATTTGCACTTTCACTAATTTATTAACTACTCATAATGTATTCAAAGAAGACTGTAAACATATCTGACTTTATGTATCATGTAAAAAAATTTTATACCTCTTTTTATTCTTGTCTAGTAAATGCAATCATGTTTCTATTTATAATAAATGGTTAGCACACTTTTTAGCTGAGAAAAAAGGTGTAACATTGCAAATAACAAAACTCAAAGAATAACAGCTAACACTGTTCTGCACAAATAGCCTTGTTCACATGCATATAGTGAGGAAGATAAGACCATATTCAACCTACAAAATTCAGTGCAAACAGAATACAGTACAGTAAATATTCACCAAAAGCATCTGAAGACGAGTTTCAGGAGGTTGGGCAGAATGAACTGTTTGTCCTCAAACTGTGTTTTTGGTATTAAATCAGATCAGTACATTATAGAGAAACAGGGGACCAGTTTACATCTGCTGGCCCATTTCATACCTGAGGATAATAGCTTAGCGAAAAATGCCTGAATTTCTTAGTCTTTCCTTCACTGTCTTTACCTTTCTAATAAACACGGAAACTGTACTGCACACAACGCTCACTCTTCTCCTCCATCTTTAAAAAAAAGCATCCTTTAAAAAATCTGTCACAGAGGATTACCATTAGCTATCGTGAAGTCTTGTTCATAACGCAAAGTTAAAAGGAAATGAAGGGCCAGGGAACTTCAAACATTATCTGTGTTTGAATGTTGCTGGACCCCATACTTCAGCAGACCGAATGGTTCAGCAGTCACCAGAATTACGCTTTGCCTGCTCTAATACACCTTTGGTTTTCTGAGCTAAGCTGAATGTGACAATGTCATTTGTTGCATTTGTTAAAGGAACTCAGTGCATTGTAGTTCCAGGTTCATCACTAATACTGGTTAAATTGTAAACCTCTCTACAAAGTAATAAAGTAAATGGAGCATAGTAGCATATATCACACGTATGTTAGGAACTAGTGCTGCCATGAAGCTCTGATCAAGCAATACAATCTTCATTCAGTCTTCATGCTTCAAACCCATACATTTTGAACTCCTTCGCAATAAAACTAGAGAATGTGATGAAGCTACTCTGGACGCCTTTGTACTTCACATACTGATGACATAAAATGACCAAAGGAATTTTTCCTTGGCACAGGGTATTATGTTGCCATAGTGCGTGTGTACCAACACCCCTTCTTCTCGGTTTGCTTGAGCACAATCTGCAGTTCATTCTCACTGGCAGAAGCTTTGACATCTGTCTTTACCAACACTTCTCACCAAGTAAAAACAGTGCTGACAGTTTCCAGGAGAAAAATGCAGGATTTTCCAGAGAGATATTTAGTGGGACAATAATAATCACTAGAGTTGTAAGAGTGTCTTTAAAGACAACCTAAGGAGAAGATGGAACCACAGCTCTAATCCTGTTAAGCAAAGAGCCCTAATTTAAAGTCATTAAATTGTATATTTCAAAATTTTATAGTTCAAAGTCAGAAAGAATTATTAGATGCTTCCAGCTAGCCATCTGTTAATCAGAAAACATTAAGTTTCATTCAGATGGCCCACATCGATTCCCAAAATTTCTAGTTAAACCAAAATACTTGGCCCCATTGGGGTATTAAATTACTTGCTGAGGCTGAAGGTAGAGGAGCACAAATAAGAGTCCAATAGGCAAAACTTCAACACAGGCAGGAAACTGATGAGGTGAGATATGCCCAAGTGATCTCAGCAAATGAACTCTAGCCTCCATGATTGAGGGCCTTCTCCATCTGGGTTGCAGGTGTATTCCCTCCCAGACAGCAGTCAGTCTAACACAAGCACATGAGCAAGACAAGTCAGCCGCATCTAAGAGGTTTCTCTGTACAACTGAGAACACTGACTCACATTATCTCGTGTCCCGTGTCTAGTTATGGTCAGCCTCTCCTCCTTTAGAGGAAGCTGCAAACAAACAAAACCCTTGGATCTATATACTTAATTGGATGTCTGGGGAAATTTCTTCTTGACTGGCTGAAACTCTGAAGCTTGATTACTCTTTATAACAATTGTCTTAAGGCAGAGCTGGCTGTGTCACAAAACAATGCAAAAGCATTTCAGAGAGAGCAATGCAAGCATTTCAGTTCTTGCTACAACCCACAAAAGAAAGGAGGAACTCAGATTTACAAACTCCAAGGACAGAAAAGATAACTGGAAACGTCCAGCAATCCACTTTCACTGCCATCCCCATATTCCTGTCCCTATAAACACACAGGTATTAGAATTTCTCATTGAAGCTGGATTACAGCTCTTTTTTAAAAAAGAAAAAAAAAGATCTAATCTTCCTTCCTTAAAAATCTAAGTAATGGTGAGTCCTCCACCTCACCTGGCAAGCCGTTCCTGCATCTAATTACTCTCACAGCTTCCAGACATTTGATCTTGTTATGCTTTGTCAGCAGGACAGAAAAGCCCTGTTACCACATTTTTTTTTCCATGGAAGGGTATCTGTGTGCTTTTTGACCTTATCTTTAAGAAGTTGTGTAAGTAGAACTCCTTGCTTCTTTCTTGGAAGAATAAGGCTTGTTTTCTAGCACCTGCATAATTTTCATGGCTTGCATTTGAACTCTCTTACTTCTACATCTACCTCTTGAAGGGTATTCTCCAGAAAACAACACAATCTTATTAGTGATCTTGCCAATATTTTGTACTTTACTTCTATAGATACTTTTCTTCTCATACAGCCAAGGAACCCTTTGCCTCTTTTAGCTACAGCATTGGCAGCTCATATTGAACTGAATATTCATAAGGTACTACATTCTTCTAAGACAGAATTACTGCTTACATTCTTAACTTCTACATATAGCATATCTTGCTATATTATAGCAAGTATCTATAGTATAGTATCTATAGTGATACTAACATGCATTTGGAAATAACATGATAATTGGTCTGTGACCGTGTCGCTAGGTCACTGTGATCCATTTAACAATTGTGCTTTTTCTTTATTGTTACTAACTCACTAATGTTTGTCTCATCTACAGACTTTAGCAACTAATGCTTTTCAGCACTGTCTAGTTTTTTTGATAAAAATATTAGTATCAAAACAAGCCTAGATCCCTGGGGAGCTCCACTGGAAATAAATTTACCAAATTAATCTCTCCCTATACACAAATACATTTTGATATCTATCATTAGCTTATTTTTAATCCTTTTAATAAGTGTTCTGTTAACACAAGTTTTTTTTTAATCAAAATGGTGAAAGATGAAAGATATGTGCAGACAACTGCAAATAATAGTCAGCTTAGCACTTATAAACTGGACATAGATATATGCTACTTGCCTGTTCCATTTGAGAAGCAAACTAGGTTAGCTAAAGCAAAAGTGGATTAACTAGGACATTCAAAGCACAATTGCAATGGGCCATACTTGTGCAGAATCACTTAACGCAACACACTTGATGTGTATTTCAACTCAGATTGCTGCTGCACTTTACCAACTGCATACAGCTGTACTGAAGACATTCCACATAAGTGCAAGATTCTGCATGGCTTAGATGGCACCGATGATGGAAACATCATGTAGAACTACATGGGATGCTTGTACAAGCTACCAAAGAACCTCCCTGCTAATGATCTGCAGCCTCCAACTTTTCAGAATCTTGTTCTTCAGCCAAAGTTCAGTGAACTGGCATGACTTTTTGTGTACAATGCTGTGCTTTCTAAATATTGCACACACCAATTTTCACAGTAAACTGATAGATGCCTAATAAAAATGTGTTCTTTTTGGAAGCTTTATTAATTGCACAGGATGTGTCTGGTAGATTTAGTCTTGTTCCTGGTCTACATATATCTCAATTGCAAAACTTCTGTCAAAAGCTCAACTGCCGAATTTTTATATACTTATTGGATGGCATTCAAATACAAAAGTTGCCTGTAAACCTAAAAACTAGTAGCTGATTATACCCAGAGACTTAATTGCTGTCTTTCCCTTGAAAGACTTCCTAGTTTGGAATCTCACCTTTTGGGTAATCACGTGAACAGAAAGCCTGAATCTTTGAGGGTCATTCACTGCTTATCAGAAGCCATGATGAATATTTGAGTAGCTGTACAGCCTTAGATGTGACAGTTACCTGTGTACTGCCGTAGTTTCATCACAGATAATGTTGTAAGCATTCCCAATACAAACTCAAACATTATCCTATGAGCAGGGTGATATCAGACTGTCTGTGAGTATAAACCTTTGTGCAGATTAATTCCTGCTGCATATCAGCTGATGAACATATAGATGAGTTTCCTCTGTGTAAAACAAACTCTTTCTGACTAATCAACCTTTGCATCTTGACACTTCAGTGGTATGGTATATACATCCTTTCAGCTCTGCCATCAGAATGTAATAAATCTTCCTGCTAGTGTCATAATACTCTTCTCAATATTTATAGTTACAAAAATTTAACTCTTGACTGCATGTTAAAAAATGTAGAAAGGATTGATTGTTAAAGTAAAAATCAATCTGAGGGTTTTGATGATTTAACAAGCCACAAAAGCATATAAATGTATCACAAAAACTTTGATTGATTTATAACTTTGTAATCTATCCCTCCTCATCTATTATCCTGTAAGTACTATTTTAGCAATCATTAATAGCAAGACGAGATAGAACACTGACATCTTCCTGACACAATATGACCATAACTGGAATCTTCTAATATACAAATGCTTTTACTTGACTATTAATGGTGCCCTTCACTAAAGATGGACTGGTATTGCCAGCCGTATTGAACGACTGAAGTTTGCTATCAATCCTGGAAGTGTCTGCTCCGGATGCTTGTACCTACCGGAACAATAGTGGAGTGCCAGCCAGACTACTGTATTACTGTCCTCACCGGTACTTTCATTTATCTCTGTAGAAAGACAATCATTTAAAATTAAATCCATAGTAGTAAGGGAGAGGTGGGTATTTTTCAAGATCTTAGAATCAGAATCTGAGTCTGATGTCCATGAAAAAATGTTTTCATTTTCCCACAAGCTTACAATTCTCCCATGTGCATGAGACTTCAAGATTATGGGCACAACCTAGGACCAGCAGTGATGTCAAATAAAGATCAAGAGCTTACTACAACTCTTTGTACTGTCACTATGATAGCACATTTTCTAAGGTTTTAAATTGTCTCTAAAGAATTTCATACAGGATGAAAGAGCACAAAGTCTCCACCGAAAATGAATACCAAGCAAGATTGCCATTAACTTAATTTTAAACAAATTATAAGAAAAAAGAACTCTTTGTCCCTTGTACACTAAAAAGGCAGTATAGTTCTATAGATTATATACACCATGGATGTCAGTAGTTTAAGCACAATAGTAAACAGCTTGGGCCACTATACATTTAGTTTCTTCCTCCCCTTGGCAAATTTTTGGTAGGTGACACCTGTTTTCGAGCTTTTAAAATTCTTTATAGAAACAGGTGTTGTGAAAGCCAGTCTAGACAGCAGGCTCTCCCAGGGTGATTCGTGGCCCTGCCAGACAGAATCCCCCTTAGTTTTCTCACATCTCTTACTGCTGTACATTTTCACCCTATAAATGGATGCATTTTATTGCTGAAGTGCCTACCCTGGGCCAGTTTCTTATCTTCTTTATACTACTGTAAATCTAGCACAATTCCTTTAATGATAGCGGGGTCATTTTGCATTTATGCTTGTGTAAATCAAATCAAACTCTGTAATTTCTGTCTGCATTTTTAACACTAAATATTCCCATTAACTTCAGTCTTGTTTTTAGCTGTGTAAGAAATCCATAACAATGGCAATAGCCTGTAACATGTTTAAGATATTTAGAAATACATGGCATTATATAATGTGGTCTATTTCATACGCATTTATTGTTTTTATATAAGTAATTCCTAAAGAAATTCCTGCTGTACCCTGTTGAGATCCCAGCTGTGGATAATTCTATGTCAAATGACAAGCTCCAAAATTTCTCCAACAGGGTTTTGCCTACAGGAGCAGGATTGTGAATTGGATCTTCATGCAGGTAGGTGTCTAGGCCAACTCTTTGGTGACAATGAGCCATTCCAGGTTCTAATCTTTTGTTAAACTGTTGTCTTACATGTTCATATATGGACTTAGGGCACACCTGGCACACTGCAACACATTTAAAACATAATATTTAAATACTAGTAAGTGTTTATATTAATCCCAATCATGAGACAGTCTTTCTGCATCAGTGATTCACCTTAAACCCTGCATGCAGTCACTTTCCATGTGCATATCATATCCTTCACTCACAGAAGAAAAAAAAAGATTGCTGGGAACTCTAAAATACTTGTTTTTCCCCTTGGTTCCAGTGGGCCAAGGAATTCTTATAGGGAAATGAATACTAGAAATGGCTGATGGGAACAAACAGTAGCCCCGTTGCATGTATACTCATTTTCTAGCTTCAGGCTAGATTATAATTTTTAAGATCCTCCTTCATGTCCCTAATAATATGAGAGAAGTTGGAAATGTCACTGCAGAAAACTAGTATGCAGCTCATCGGTGCATTGAAACAGGCAGTAGAGCTTCCATAGATCCCAGGGGTTAATGGAAAGAGTGTCAGAAAATAAATCAAATGGGAATTTGGGACCAGAAAGAACAAATAGATGCATGAGACCTCCTTGAATATTTGCAAGAAGCTCATACACCTTCCAGTGTGAATACATGACAGCAAAGGATTGGTCGAGAAAACAGCAAATACATATAAAATTACATAAGTACTTTGCCCTGCAAAGGAAGAGGGCATGGTCAACATGCCTCAAAGGTTGCCTTCTTTAAATCCAGCATCTCCATATACCTCTTGTTCTCAGGTCCTCTTTATTCAGGCCCAGTCAAGGAATATTTCTGGATTTGGCCCAATCTTACTATTTATTTTTTTATTTCAGAGAAATAAAAATCAGACAAGCAAAATAGCATAAGGCACATAGTCATGCTGAGCACCGATTTCAAATAAAGTGTCATGTTCATACTCACATGTTAGCATATATTGTCCACTGGGTGAATCTGTAGTACAATATAAAGAATCTGTAAGAAAACTCTGGGTCTGTAACGTTTTCACCAATGAGCACTTCACAGATTTCACTTTAGCCCTTTAGCAATCATACCAGCAGCTGAAAATTGCACACTTGAATATTTATGTAAGATCTTACTAAGCTGTTTCTATAGATGTGTTTTCCTTCTGTCATGGTTTAACCCAGCAGGCAGCTAAACACCACACAGATGTTCACTCACTCCCTGCCCCCAGTGGGGGATAGGGGAGAGAATTGGGGAGTGTGGGGGAAAGTAAGATTTGTGGGTTGAAATAAAGGCAGTTTAATAGGACAGAAAAGGAAGGGAAAATAATAATAATAATGATAAAAGAATATACAAAATAAGTGATGCACAATGCAATTGCTCACCACCCGCTGACCAATGCCCAGCCAGTTCCCGAGCAGTGGCCCCCTGGCCAGCTTTCCCCTAGTTTATAGACTCAGCTTGACGTCATATAGCATGGAATATCCCTTTGGCCAGTTTGGGTCAGCTGTCCTGGCTGTGCCCCCTCCCAGCTTCTTATCAGTCGGTAGAACATGAGAAGCTAAAAAGTCCTTGACTTAGTGTAAGTACTACTTAGCAACAACTAAAACATTAGTGTGTTATCAACTCTCATACTAAATCCAAAACACAGCACTATACCAGCTACCAGGAAGAAAATTAACTCTATCCCAGCCGAAACCAGGACACCTTCCATTGTGCTTTCTCCCAGAGAGCACAACGAAATAGACACTTTTAAGAGTACTTTTTAAACATTGATTTGTTTAAACATTAAACTGTCACAAGCCTAAAATAAAATTTTATTAAATTACCACTATATTGAAGACTGTGGCCCATATCTGAAGACAACTAAGTATATTAGTAGCATTACTGCATGATTAGTCTTAGCAAATTTACAAGACTGTCTTAAGCATCTGCAGGAGCATTTCACCATTCACAAGTGCACATTAATTAGTTAATAGCTCATATTATATATTAATATCTAGGCAAGGATTCCTTAAAAATTTTTCAAACACTTCTCTTACTCATGTGAGTAGCCTCATTAACATCTATAAAGCTACTCCTATGAGCAAAATACAGTTCACGTTTCCAGGATCAAAGGTTTGGGCATCCTTGGAAACTTTTGAACGAAATTGGCCTTAGAAAGAATCAGTAAGCTGCTAGTATGTTCACAGTTCTTTACTCCTGCAAGTGCTCGCAGAATCAGGGGCCTTTATTCATAACAGTAGGACACACTTCCATTTCATTCTTAGTCCAGGTGTTCTTTGGATTTTGAAATTTCTTAGAAAATATTACTTTGGTGAATATTATCATATTATATATATCATATTATATATAGTGGGTGAACTGTACTAATATTTTAGTACTCCATTGCCACTCCACAATAAATGATTTTGGTTAAAATCCCATTTGCCTAATGTTATAAAGTTGGAGATATATACATACAGATAGATACATAGTCCATTCTTGACAGATTTTTCTGTTTTTCTTTCTCTCTTTTGGATGGCTATTAAGTGGCCACCAAGAATCATTTTGGAGGGAAAGAGTTCACTGTTTCCAAACGGGCTATTTTATGTGCAGCAGATTCTGCCATCCTTAAACAAGCAGTATATAAACATTCTTATTTAGCTGACGGAGACACTGTATAGATTGGAGAATCTTTAATTAGCGCAAGGACAGCACATTCCACTCCTTTGTTTATGATACTCACAAGGAAATATTTGTAAAATTTAAATTTACTAAAAATATTTTACACATAGTTAAAATAAATAAAAGCAGTGCTCTCTTACTGTAGTCATTACAGACCTGATCTTGTAATCATGCAAGTGCCAGAAATTCTTTCCTTCTGACTTCAAATCTTTCCAGAAACTGCCTCTATGTGAGCACGCTTTCTGGATCTTCCACTAATTATGGACCTGATCTGCAAATACCAACTCACCAAAGACTTGTTATAACAACTTATCACCACTTATGAGTCATCCTACAATAATTTACAAGGTTGGATTGCGATTTTATAGACATAATTACAGCAATGAGTACAGTAATGTACTCTTCAATGTTATTTCCCATCACGCTGCAAAACTCTTTATTCTTTAACACCACACTACAACAGACAGGACTAGTAAGAATAGTATCAACAGACAACTACAAGTACTTAGAAATACAAGCCAAAATATTTTGTGTATTTACATATAAAATTCTCCCCTCTTCTGGCCACGAAAATTGCCCCTTTTGTGTGAATGTTGGGCCAGGAGCTATGCAGGAGTGAAGCACTGCATTCTAAGCGTCATACTGTCAGGGTTTGTGCGTGCGTATAGCTATCTGCAGGCCCAGATACCACATAGCCAAAGGTCACAAAGGAAGTCTGTAATAGAATTCCCTCGGCTTACTATAAATACAAGCATACCAAAGATATTTTCTCTTTTCAGCTGAATTTCAAATCATGTTCAGGAGTTCTTTTTGTTCCAAAGACTCTAAGGTAACTCATTCAGAGCCATCTCAAGTATGGCCACACTGCATTTTATTACGTACTCATTTCCTCAACAGTCTGGACCCAGAAAATATAAGAAAAACACCTCAAGCTCTAAGTGGAAGGCTGTTAACCGTTACACTCCTCTAAAACAGTGGAACTCTCAACGACAAATGATTGTTTGCCTACAGAACATGGATCTTTCTCAGCTCATCCAAATGCATGGAGCGAACTCCCACAAAGAATAAGGATGACTGCAAAGCTCATACCATTCCATTCCCAGTGCAAGGCACATTTCTTTGACATTGCTGTCCCTAAAATAAGCCTATACCAACTTGTGAATTTTAAAATAAAAACTTGAGTCTCTAGCAAACCAAGACATTCCATTGCACATGCTTCTTCCCTGGGGAGAGGATGAGAGAATGACCAACATGTGACTGATATTAATCGCATTCCTTCATGAGCTGCTGAGCCCAGAACTACGAAGACAAACATCATTTAAGAGCCTAAATATAATGGAATCTTGGAACTAAACCTATGTCTCCTGAGAAACCCAAACGGAGAGCTTTAATAACAAGACAGAGTCTTAATATGAAAATGTATAAAGGCAGAAAACACTCACCTGTGTGATGTAATTGCAATTCACCAAACAAAATACATTTTAGATATTTTTATACATGGAAAACAGCAGTCTGCATTTCCTCCTAATATTAGCAGAATGTAAATGGGCATTTCCTGGCTTCATATTAAGAACCATCTCTCCAGAACCATTTGTTCTGATCACAAGAACTTGTTTAGACCTGTACACAGGAAGATTTATGCCTAACAACAGTAAAGACGTAGATCTAACTTATTAGTCTGGAGCAATTTATTTTTCCTTGATCTGCACATTCTTTATGCACAGTCATGTTTAAGGAATCCACCCAGTGAATCCTTCCTTGAATATAATACCCAGAAGAGAACAGGCCACTCCAGAAATAAGAAAAGGTACTTTACTCTATTCAGAATCACTCTCAAACTGACAAAACCTAGCAAGCAGTCAAAATATCAATTCTTCCTTAAACTAACGACTACCCATACTCTCTCTGTTTTGTTATGAAAGTCTGACATACTGAGGTCTCTTAAATCTAACAATTGCTGTCCCTGGATTTATGCTACATCCAAGTAAAATTAAATCTCGTATTTAAAATAAAATATATTGAAGTATTACAGTATGATTTTTATTAGTAGCAGTGCTACTGGCCTCCAGAAAACACTTTCTCCCTTTTATTTCCATGTCGTTGCACATTTTTCCAATGTTCTCCATTTAATCGCCCTATCTTTTAGCATAGTCTCCCTATGAAGACACACCACACTTTGTGGTATGTGTACCTGACAAGACATATGCTTATAATAATATTCACTGCAAGGGTGATATATGTTAAAATGCATTACAAGAATTCTTCTTTTTTAAAACGCAAATATATAGAAGAGAAATATCACCTAAAAAAGTCAATTGTATGGCATCTAAGCAGAGGGTGTAATTCTTTGACCAACTCCAAACAAACTGAATTTGTGGATCTGGGTGAAGTTGCCGCCTATTGCCATTAAAATTAATCTTACAATTGAAATGATAAGTGATACTTGCTTCAGGCCATTCTTGCCATACTAAGAAGTTAAGAGTAAGGTTAATGGTATCAGGGACAACAGGAATCATGGCATCAGAAACACGTTTGTTACAGTGGCAATAATAAACAAAGTAAAATTAAGAATAGCAGTGGACCAGATTCAAACTTCTAGTTCCAAATGTCACTGAACTTTAAACACCAGTGAAGTCCACATTTAAATTCTGTGGATAAGCCTCCTCTCTGGCCAAGCCAAAATCCCAAGGATAAACACCAGTGAATCTTAACTGAATGTGACTCCAGATACAGTGGAGAGCAAGAAATGTGTGGCTTGCTACCATGCAACATATTTAAATACAAATTAAAACAAGCAATAGACCAACAAATGCCAACAATAATTCTAAGAATAATACTAAGGACATGCTTATGGTAAGGTACCCATCCAGTTTATAAATGAAAAAGGGTGCTTTAATTGTATGTCTCAGTTTTTCTGGGGAAAAAAAAAGAAAAAAAGAAAAAAAAAGGCAAACAAAGCTGAAACTAACTTTATTAAGTGGAATTTCTAGGCTAAGAAAGAATCACAAGCAGCTGGGAAAAATAAACACAAGAACCAGCAAAAGGCAGCCTTAATATATGTTTAGGAGAAGGGAGGAAAGAAGGAGTTCTACCATTTTGTCATTTTCTGTTTTGAATTATTTAACAAATGCCAGGATAACTGCAAAGAAATCAGCTGGATGCAATTATATAATGACACCATGCCAACCTCAGTAATGCTAGAGCTCTAAAATAAGCTGAGAGTTCCCTCTCAGCCTAAACAGTGTTATTACACGCTGTTAAAAGATTATTTTCAAGCAAACTTGATTACTTAGCATTGATGTTACCTGACCATTGAAAGGTCCAAAAGGTATTTCTATCTATTCATATCTTCTGATCATTATAGTAAGGCTTTTAGACTTCTTTCATTTTGTTGTTTCTACATACTTTGAATTTTTGTCAAGTTGCTATTTCACTATTGTCAGGTCTTCATTTCAATGTCTTTGGAGCAATATCTGGATTTTTATATGAACAGAGCAGATTTTTATCTGTGGCCTATTCAGAATATATTAATGAGATTTTATGTCACTTATGAGACATAATTCAGATTATGGAAGTTGACATAAAGCTGCCACTATTAACTCAGCATGTATGTGTGCCATTACAGCGTGCAAGAACAGCTAACAGAACAACTGTTCCAGATAAACGGTTAAAATAACTTATTGACATTCAGAAAATTCCCTTTATCCCATATTTCTTATGCAACTAATAAAATATGTAAATATACAGGTATATTTGTACAACATCTGCTATCTAAGAAGACACACTTAAGCAAAGATTCTAATAGATTTTAGCAGAAGTACTCATGTTCGTAGTGCATAGAAGATGAGGCTATGTTTAGGTATATGAAAGACACAATGAAAGAGAAAGACAACTTAGGATAGAGGAGGTCCCGGACGACTAGAGGCTTGCCAATGTGATGCCCATCTACAAGAAGGGCCGGAAGGAGGATCTGGGGAACTACAGGCCTGTCAGTCTGACCTTGGTACCGGGGAAGATCATGGAGCGGTTCATCTTGAGGGCGCTCACAAGGCATGTCCAGGACAACCAGGGGATCAGGCCCAGCCAGCACGGGTTCATGAAAGGCAGGTCCTGCTTGACCAACCCGGTCTCCTTCTATGACCAGGTGACCCCCCTAGTGGATGAGGGAAAGGCTGTGGATGTGGTCTACCTGGACTTCAGTAAAGCCTTTGACACTGTCTCCCACAGCATTCTCCTAGAGAAGCTGGCGGCTCACGGCCTAGACAGGAGCACTCTTCGCTGGGTAAAAAACTGGCTGGACGGCCGAGCCCAGAGAGTTGTGGTGAACGGAGTTAAATCCAGTTGGCAGCCGGTCACGAGCGGTGTTCCCCAGGGCTCAGTTTTGGGGCCAATCTTGTTCAATATCTTTATCAATATCTGGATGAGGTGATTGAGTGCAGATCAGTAAGTTTGCAGATGACACCAAGCTGGGTGGGAGTGTTGATCTGCTTGAGGGTAGGAATGCTCTGCAGAGGGACCTGGACAGGCTGGATCGATGGGCCAAGGCCAACTGTATGAGGTTCAACAAGGCCAAGTGCCAGGTCCTGCACTTCTGTTACAACAACCCCATGCAATGCTACAGGCTTGGGGAAGAGTGGTTTAGTCTGGAGAAGAGGAGGCTCAGGGGAGACCTTATCGCGCTCTACAACTACCTGGAAGGAGGTTGTAGTGAGGTGGGTGTTGGTCTCTTCTCCCAAGTAACTAGCGATAGGATGAGAGGAAATGGCCTCAAGTTGCGCCATGGGAGGTTTAGATTGAATATTAGGAAAAATTTCTTTACTGAAAGAGTGGTGAAGCATTAGAACAGGCTGCCCACGGAAGTGGTTGAGTCACCATCCCCAGAAGTATTTAAAAGACGTGTAGATGTGGCGCTGAGGGACATGGTTTAGTGGGCATGGTGGTGTTGGGTTGACGGTTGGACTGGATGATCTTAGAGGTCTTTTCCAACCTTAATGATTCTATGACTCTATGACATTATGCATATAGTCAATAGTACTATAATTGTTCTTTAATGGAGATTTTCCAAATATTGTATTGCTTTTAACAGAATAAAACTAAAATATATCACATATGGAAATTTGCTTTTGACTTCAGTGGAAGCAGAAATGGGGCTGATACATGAGATACAGACAACGTTTCTGAAGATTGTTCATTCCCAAGAGGAGTTTTTTTGCTTGCAAGAATGCTGTGTATTACCGCCACCTCAGCTAATGAAAGAAAGACTACAATTTTTTCAACTTTGACAGAGAAACAAGCATATTAATGGATAAGCTTATAATTGCCTTGTTTCAGACTGGTTTTGATACTACATAGAATGTGCATTCAGTGAAGAACTGATTACAGAAAATGCCCAAAATTCTCAAGGAATAATCAGCTACCAGCTATAAAACAAAGAAAAGAAAGTACTTTTTTTATGGAGTTAAACTGTAGAACTCAAAAGTATACATGAATCCAACATTAATTTGATAAATTAATGGCAGATAGTTGCACTGATGGCTAATAAACAGTGCTGTACAACATTACTAAAGGGGTTCAGGTTTATTAGTTTGGACTTCACATCAGCACACTAAGGAGAAGGCAGACAGCAAAAAGAAGGACTCAGCAGAAGGCCAGAAGATAGATAAGGGAGATGCTAGGATACAGAAAGAGAACTCAAGTGAGTTGGCAATAAGGAATCAGCAAAAGTCTTGTGGCAGAAGGTGTTAAAACAATGACTCACACTCATGAGAATGCAGAATTTTTTAAAAGCTGCCCCTTCACTTAATTTTTTACACAAAGATAGCAGTTGAAGCATGGAACAATGAGAAGACAGAAAGTAAGGCTCTTTGAGAGCAGATATTGAATGTCAAGCTCAATGAAAGTTAGATTGACTTTTGTGCGGTATGTTAATTCTTTTATTGCCCCTTTACTTCGTATTTGCACTCACCCCTTACCCTGTTTCATTATAAAAGCAGTTGAGAGTGAGGGACAATTGTGGATTAATGTACCTTTAACATATAAAGAAACACGGTCAAAACATAGTAAACTCTAAATTACAGAGCACATATTTATTAATATGTCTCTCATTCATTCTAAAAATCAAAAAGAGTTTCTCTGGAGATCTTTTAATCTAGTCAGTCATTACTTCATTTAGTGGTGTGACTTATCTGAGCGTGTTCAGGGCCAAATAACCCAATTAAATCTGTAGCTCTCTAAATTGCCACTAGACAAAGACCTTTAAGGAAGTGACTGGCTCTTTTGCAGTGTTCTGGGAAGCAGCTGATGGATGATACTGTATCATGGTGCCAATGTTCAAATTACAATTTGCCTCTGTGGAAGTGAAAAATTTTGTAAAAGTTCCCTCTCATTATGTCAGGTTATGCTATCTAAATATATAATTCCTGTGAAATAGTACAAAAATAATGTATCATAATTTCATCATAATTTTGCTTGTTGTTAACATAAATAATAAATAGGCAGTCAGGGTTTTTTTTCTTCTGAAGAGATAAGCACACTGTAACTCAGAATGCAGAGGAATAAGTCACTTAACATTTCTCAAAGAAATTATTGAAAGCACATACCCAAGCCTATGGAAATGTGAGAAAACCAACTATTTAAGGTCTTCACCTTCATTCCTTCAGATATGTGTGAAGGGAGGCATGAGCCTGACCTGTGAAATAAGTAATGAGATGAAATCTGCACATCTCAAAACCAACCAAACAAAACCCCAACCATATGGTGAGAAAATGTATCTCCTCATGCACCTACAGTTATCAATTATTCTTCACTGTCCAGCTTTCTCTATCCCTTACTGTGGGCTCAAGAGTCCATTCTTCCTCTAGGGAATATTTGCTGGCTTGGGGTGAAGTCCTGCTGGACTTCCACTCAGAAATCGGGATGTGAAACAATAGAAGGGACTCTAGTGTCCAGAACTGGGAGCTGAGCCAGTATGAGGAGCTCTTGCAACCAGCAGCTACAGCTCATATTCACAACTTATCCTTGGTTTTTAATTACTATTAAAAATATCATCCTATTTCTTTCCCTCCTTGCAAAGGTGTAAAATAATTGCTACACTTGAAAACCCATGAGCTTCCTTTTTCATACCTTTCCCTAGGTATCTGAGGGACAAACGGAGTTGCAGACAACACACTCCCTGGCATGCCCAGTGGTTAGGCCTGGGCCAACTGATATAATAAAATGAATGTAAGTGTGCACATTTCTTCTGCTGCTATTGGTATCAATCAAGGAGGGTGGGGGGAGGCAAGAGGCAAATGCTGGAGAGTTCATCACACAGCCATGCTGCAGACCACAACCTTCAGCCATCTTGTTTCACAGAGATAAGGCAGTTAGGATCCCTCTGTTAGGCTGGCTAGCACCTCTTTCTCCCACCAGCTGACACCTGCCTGGAGTCTGGGTTTATAAAAAGGCGTTGGACATGCAAAACCTACTGTGGACCTTATAATACAACACGCTTTGTGGGTAACAAAGCATTGCTACTACCTCTTTTGTAGCAGCCCAACCTTTCTACTCAAAAATGTAAAGAAAAAAATATAGAAAGAATGACCTCACTTTAAATGCACGGTCTAATTAGCTGGTACCTGAGCATAAGATTTAGACATTAACACAAAACTCTGACTCAGTGGATCCTTACAGCTGTGTGAAGGACTGACATTTTCAGGTGTGAAAAGCACCAGGGAAATTTGATTACAATTTTAATTAATACTAGCAACTAATATCATGATAAAACCACATCTATTTATACAACAAAACATCCATTCAGACAAAGAAATTCCCACTGGTAACCTTTTCCCAACTATGTGTCAGCCGTTCATTTTCATTTTGCTGATGTTTCTCTTCTCTCTTTGGTTAACACATTCCTGGTTATGCACTTTATCTCATTTTCCAAGAAGGCCTCTATTTATGAAGAGTCACAGCCATTTTCTTCTGGATGGAAATGCTGCCCTCAAGCTGCCATTGTAACCTGAAACAAGGATGCTTCATTGCTTCAGAAAAGACCCCAGGGACTCTTATTCATACACGTATTTATCTTCTTCATGATGTACACACAGATTTCCATTGTAAAGAAAAGCTGTGTGATTCCAAAAGGCTGTGCCTTTCATGAAATGAAGGTTTGTTCAGGATTAAGATTAAACTGCAGCATTTTGGGGAAGACAGAAGGAATCTTACCAGAAAAGCACTTCAGCTACCATAAGGAACTGGACAGAGTCAGATCACGGTTTTTGCTGTATTCCTTCCTCCTCATTTCATTTCCTTTCAGGTGTCTGTTCCCTTCCAGTCCCCCACCTCTGTCCTCTAAAATCTGTTGGTTTTCAGCTTCATTCTTGACCCTCAGCTATAATCCTATTATTTTCCTGCACACTACCCAGAACGTTCATCTACATCCACATTTTTAATAGCATTGTTAATGATTTGAGGGGAGTAAATCACAGTCAAGATAATGGCTGCAAAAAATTAATAGACATGATTTTTATGATATAATATACTAGTATACTAATCGTCCGAACAGTTAATTGAAAAGCACTAAATATTTTATTATTCATTTGGTATTCCTTCTCCTTTTACTATTCATGCTTCTGTTTATTTTTCTTTCTTTAGAACTTTTTAACCTACAGTTCCATCCTAATTTATATTAAAAAATTGCACCCTACTGGCATCTAGTTATAGCACTTTAAAAAAACATTTAAGAAACTGAGAAATTTTTTGGACACTGCTGCAGATGAGATGGGGAACACAGATTCCATTTCAGTATCTAGAAAGCTTGCTGTGGAAGCAAATCCTATTTTTTCAATAATTTTTTAAAAATCAGACTTAAACTATTGTCACTCTGAGGCATGCAGACTCATCATGACAATCAAGCTTAGACTCTTAAAGGGACAGAACACTTGCCAGTCCAGCAACATCTCGAGGTCTCTATTTGTCTCCAACACTGTCCCACAGCTCAGAGGACAATTAAAAAAAAAAACACAATGGGATCTATCATAAGTCAAGGTTTTTTTCCAAAAAGCTCATCATAATTAAAGGTTGCGTTCTGTGTAAATTTATGAAAATGAGCTTTTTTTTTTTTTCTGGCAGAGGGTTTTGGGGTTTGTTAGAGATTTTGCCTTTAATGTTAGCACTTCTCTTACAGTATTCGAAAAATGCAGAGCATATCCTTTACACAGCCAATGGCTAGCAGCATAATACACCAGAAATGATTAATTGTGTTGTTTGGTATTTGTAAACGCACCCAAGGGCTTCCTTAAATAACAGACTTGCTTCTTTCATAAATAAATGCATTGACTGAAACAAAATCAGTGTTAATTCTGTTTAGGTTTTGCAGGGGGAGGGGTTGTTTTTAAATTCTGAGTGAGCTTAGCACTTACGAAAATATTGCATATACAATTTAGAAGACAATATTAAGCAACATTGTCTATAATACCACAACCCTGTGATATCCATGCTGTTACAGTCTTCCTGCAAGGGCAGTCCCACTAAGCTCCGTGATGATCCTGTGATGGTTCATATAGTTACACACTTACATAGCTACATAAAACTGATTCTAACTTAGCAAACCAGACACTCAAAGTTTAGTAGAAAGCTCCAGATAGTTTGTGATGAAGCTTTTAATGAGATGACTGCATGCAGTATTTTTCCACAGATCCCCGCCTCATTCGGCAAATGAATACTTATGCAGTCTTTTCTCTATATGCTCCGCAGAACATGTGGCCCCAAATACAGAATTTGTCAGTTCTATGTGGGCCTCTCTCTAGAGTTCCTCAACAGAATATAAATGCTTTTTTCTTAAAAAGCAAGAACAAAGCCAAAATCTATGAAATGAGGCAGTATTATTATTTTGTGTGGTACTATTTTCTCATTTTCCTGAAAGGAGAATAAAGAAGTAGGAAATAGCTAGCAGTTACCAAAAACATCATTGGTAATTTTGGATGCTTGTAAAATGCTGCTAACACCTGACTCTCGGATCACCATCCACTTTATAACTTTTCACACTCAAAACACAATTCCCTTTGACATTCTTTGCAAGTGCTGAAATCTCAGACCTATATGTCTCTATTGTCTCTATAAATGTCACTCCTTCAAGGAGGACTATGTCAACCAGTGCCTGAGCACATAATGAGGCTCTCCATATTGCGAGGATCTGTCCCGAGGACATGAGCTGCAGGTTTACATGGGCTAGCCTTCTGTAAACCTGCAGACTTATTCTGATATATGTTCAATATATTGCAAGTAACTGCAAATAATACGAAGGATTTTATTTTCACTCTGACATTCTAAAAGATTTATCTCAAGTGTACATATGAAAACAATAAAAACATTATTGTTCTTCATTTGCACGTGGGTGCGTGCTTTGGCATTTTTAATACCTTTCCCCAAGTACACATACAGCCACACTTAAGACAGATCTCTGGTAAAAAACTGAGCCCTGAATTTTCAGATGTGCAGAGCACCTGCAATTCCTGTTGACATCAGCCGGAGCTGCGAGGCTCTCGGCACTTCTGAAACTCTGGTCTTACTTTATAGGTCACCACAGGCATACTCATTCTTTAATGAGCAGCTAGCATTTTGATACACTTTAATGTGATAAAGGCGCAGATGAGGGAAGCAGAAAAAAGGTGGAGAGAGTTAAACTATTCAGAAAACCTATTAATTCTGCTGTTGCCATATGCCTAATCAACCCTGTGTTTGACATTGCTCAGCTTAGCTGACACATTTCAAGGGTAGGTATACACTGCACATAAAGTGTATCCATAACCACCTCTTCCTCTCACATAAAACACCTTGTTTACCTGTGTGGAAGCGCAGCTTCTTATAGAACAAGTCCATATGTGCGACTCTTGTGCTCAGTGTAAGGATAACAAAGGCTAGAAGCCACTGAAAAAGCAGCTCTCCTGGGTAGCTGTGGGAACTATACATGACCTGCAGCTACAGAGACAACTGCACACCTGGAAACAGATAACTAGCTGGTTCCAACACCGTAGGCCTGGCTCTCTACACTGGAAGAAGCTGATGACCAGTAGATTACAAAGGAAGAGGATTCCTACCCTCTCTGGGAAGATTTCTCCGTGCTCAGCTGTATTACTGTGCTCATTTTCCAACCCATCAGTTAAATCCTTCTTTTTTGATATGCATCTTGGGATATTTTATGACCTTGTGACCCTACAAAATGACCTTCCATTTGCCCAAAGCTATTGTGTATATTCAACACTACCTTAGCCAGCCAATCCTCACCTTTCATTGTCAATACCTTCATTTGTATTCAATTGTATTCACTTGAGTCTCACATAACAAAAAATGTTAAATTACATTGTCTTATAATATTATTTTACTAATATTTAGTAATGAAAGGCAATCAGTTCCATTTCAGACTGTATTGTATATTCTATGTGAAAAGGACGGTCTTCTGCTTTTCTGAGGAAAAGAGCCTGTCTCATTATTATTATAGCACAGGTCATGCACTTCTCTGAGGCTGTTGTAGTAGTGTTTCACAAACAAGGCAAGAAATAAAAATCTCAGAAGTTCCTCCAGAAATAGTATCAAAAGTGTCACACAAGACTACTTCGAAGGTGAAATTCACTCTAGTTCTAAAGACAAAACAATTTTATGGTATTCTTGAATATTTTGGCATTTTAGGAAAGACTTAAAAAGACTGGGTGCTACATTTATTATCTTATGGAAGAGCAGGCCAAGAGATGACTTAACAATTCCATTGTGGTGAAACAGAACAAAGCAAATATTAACAGAAGGGGCAGAATATTTGCTTTTGTGCACTGAGTTTTGAAAGCACTTGTATAGTGAACCTATTTTTGTTGATTTGTATCTGGATAATGCAAAATTATATTTGATAGGTTCAATTTTGAACCTACATTATAACTTAAGAAAATCATGTCAAGTTGTGCTGATGATGTCAGCTAATTGGTTTTATTAGTTACAACTGCTGAATGGAATTCTTCAAGGGGAAGAGCTTCCATTCCTTCTCAAGAATGAACCTCCTAGACACAGTCCTTTCTTCCAAGTCCACACAGACAGCAATCTGATAGACATAATGCAAGCCTTGGACCTAACTAGTCGATGTTATGATTTGAATGTCATTTTCCAATGACTATATTCTCACCATGTTCTTCTGGTATTAAGACTAAGCTCTTACCCATTTACCCTGGGTAGAAGGGCTGCTTTGCATCCTTTGAAGCCACAGAGCTCTCATGACAACAACTCCACCAGCCCAAGAACTGAAAGCCCGTAGGGTAAGACTAATAGGTCTCACAGGGCTATCATACAGGTGTGTCTCCTGTCTCTAGATCTGGAATGGGCCAGAGTGCGATACTGGCACTTTAAGCTTTCCTACCTATAGGTCTGCAAGCTGGAATAATTTCAGAATCACAGCTCAGATTTCTCTTTCAAACAGCGATCCATTTAGATTTTTTTCTGGCTTCTGTGTATCTAACAATGTTTTTATTTTTGTCGTGTTCTGAGGATGAGTATGTGTTCCAGCATATACAAAAAGACAGCAGACTTGCTTGGTTTAGGAAAATTACCATTGCTACAGATAAAGTCTTACGTATGATAACTATTTAAAAGAACAGAAGGCTCCCATTCAACTATGTTCTGAAAAGATACCATGCATGCACAATTAGGCTGCTCAAACTGCTTCACCAAGGAGTTCAAAACAAAGACTGCCTGAAATAAAAGGGCTGTGAGGGTTGCCACCGCCTTTCAGAGCTTCTAATGCAACACCACCCCTCTCTTGTCAGATATCCACAGGTGACTCTCGAGAAGAATCCAAAATACAAGAAACTTCATATTTTGATTCATGATTGCCCTGAAGAAGAACAGTATCATATGCTGAGATGACTAAAAGTCATGGAGATTTGATAAATAATTTATGTATCACTGTCTTGATTCTATATGATTAAGGGCATGTCAACGTAATGTTATAATGCATAATGATAGTTAGGTTAATGCTATACAACAGTTTTTGCTTGGCTTTTCAGATGCGAATTATACTTTCCTCAGATTTACAGCTTATAAATGAAGTTTTCTTTCCAAACATGCCTTTTTTCCCTCCAAATAGATGTTTTGCTGATATGTATCACTCTCCGTCATCATTGTTTTTGCACAACACTTACACTTTGTGAAATAAATGCAAATATGACAATGAAAATTAAGGAGCACAATGGTAAATAAAAATCATTAAGTAGAGCCTTTTCAGTATAAAATGACTCTTATTTTAACCTCACCAAGAATCTTAACACTCAGCTAATGAAAACTCAAAAATAGTTTCTTAAGTTAGGTAAACAGGCACACAAGCTAAAGAATTCCCTCAAGTCACATAAGGAGGCAATAACAGAAATAAGAGTAATGCCCATAGATACTGACTATTGTGATTCTTAGCTTTAACTATGAAGACTGATGTCCTTGATATTAGTGCAAATATCAAAAAGACTAACAACTGTAAGAAGAATTACTCTATGACAAAGGACTAGTGCTGTCAAAGTAATGATATTACAGCAGTGTATCAACAGAAGAACAGCCATACCAAAATCTATCTAATCCCCTATCTTATCTTCTGTTATGGCCAATAAGGATGCTTTGGAAGGATTATATATCATATATTGGTATTTCTCCAGAATAGTCTTTCACCTCCTAGCAATCTGTACTTTGGGGACTTTCTGAGTCAAAGCAGTACATTTGTATTTACTATTTTTCTCTCAGAAATTTGTTTAATAGTTTTTTGAATCATAATGAATTTTTGCATGTTCAATACTAAACCTAAACATTGAGGTCAGGAATTCCACTGCTTACTTTCTTTTGTGTGAAAAAGGATCCCTTCTGTTTGTTTCAAATTGAACACCCACTAGTTTCCTTTAGATTCCTGTTCATATTAGAATAATACTATTTTCATTCTAATTAGTATATAAGTTCCTGGTACTTTGGAACATATTAGCACAAGGGTAGGTGGTATGTTTGTTTGTAGTGAAGAATCTATTTTGGCTTTTACAAAAATTTAATGCTTCAAATAGATTTGGTGGGTAGAGCTGAACGGGCTCAGGACACTGTTTTTTCATAGTTTTAGCCATGAATTCTTACCCTGAAATCAAAACCTTTTTTATTCTAGGAAATCTCTGCATTTACCAGAGCTGAGAGCTTTTTGCCAAACTTAAAGCTTAACACTGAACACTTAAAGCTCTTTTCAGTGGCTTCAGAGTGAATGTCCCATGATAACTTTCTACCTCAGACTGACTTAGGAGGAAAAAAAAAAAGAAAACACAACAAAAATAATTCAAAGTTCTTTCAAAACATGAAGTTGTTTACATTCTTCTTCCAGTATTGAAAGCTGTTACACTGGAGTAATGGTTTCAGATTTGAGAATTGAGTCATCTAAATCACAAAGGCTTTATAGAAGTGGGACCAGAAGGATCCTACATCTCCAGAACAGAGAATAAAACATTGCATTCCTTTGCTGTAATACACAATTCATTAACAAAATGCTTTTCTCCCCCCAAGTTATGGCAGGGTCTCTGAGAAAATAGTAACCTCTAATGGTTACTTCTAGTTTCTCAATTAACTTAAGCTTCAGAGGTCTGTGCTGCAGAGTCACCATCCTACCAGCAATATTTCTGGAGACAGTCTATGCAATGGAATTTCCATTTTTATCACTGTGCTTTTTAAAAGCTTTCTGGCTAATTAAGTACCTGCAAAGCATGTGTGTCATTGTAGAATTAAATATTTTTCCAGTATCCATTTACACAATCAGATAGTGGTTTTTTCATAGACTCTCCACCTTAACACAATTGTACATGGTATTTTAGAAATAAATCAGAGTGCATGTCTATATTACAGTTTAAAAGTAGGTCTGCAACTCACATAGGTATAGCTGAGCTTGCTTTGAACTATCTAATAAGACTACTTATAGCCCCACAGCAACACAGCAGCCACAGCAACACGGGAGCTCCTACAGGCAAGCTACCACATATTTACTTATGGCCTAGGAAGGTTTTGTAACCCAGATTGAACTTTTTTCCCATGTAACTACACAAAGATTGTCTTCCAAGGAATGCTACAGGGATTAAAACTGAATCAACCCTATGGTACTACAGATAATCAGATTAGGAAATAAATGAAATATCTTCAGGCATTTTGGGAAAATGACAATAGACCCCGTCGCTGAGAACGTAACAATCTCTAGAAGCTATCAGTTTGTTTTTAAATAAAATATTTAATAAAAAGTAATGTTTGAGGGAAAAAGAAGCTGTTTGCTAGAGACAAGTAATGGTTTTAGATTAGGTTTTCCTTTTCAATCTTCACTTTTAACAGTGTGGCATTTGCCCCAAAGACAGTACTCTAGTTTGTGTTATTATCCCTGGGAACTACATGTCCCAGACAGCAGTTGTTTAATGAAAAAGTTTTTATAATATATTCATGATAGTTAATGTGAACAAATATTATGTCCCAATAAAATATATCCTTATCATTGCCACACAAGTCATTCATCACTCCACTATAAGGGAGTTTCTCAGTAAGTCACTCCAACAACATCAGTAGAAAATAAATATGTATATATATACATACACAAACAAGAAGTTTGGATTTTTTTAAAGCCTTATCACTGAATGTGGTTTATAATGTAACTTGCTGCTAAATTAAAGTCTACTCCCTCAAGGACTCTTATGTCTCTCTCAAAATGTTTTTAAAGCATTTTATTCTCCAGTAGATCACTACAACGCCATGTAAATAAAACTGATTAATAAGAATTCAGTGAGGAGAGAGAGACATTTACCATAAAACCAGGAATGCTTTGAGCTCTGTAGAGATTCCTTTCTGCCACACACAGCTCTGCTGGAAACATTCCACCAGTCCCACAATGCACATGTTTTCAATTACAAACTACAGATTTTATCAGGGTTTAAGTTAATTATTTTATACCTCTGAGATGAAAGCAATTCATGTTTTAAAACAAATGTACATATCTTCCTATTTTAAAGCAAAAATATTTGTACTTCCCAAGAATGGGCTGTGAACACTTTGGAATGATTTTTTACTTTTAACATCATTGCGATAGGGAATCTATTCCTCTCTGGTGGTTTACCTCTCCTGAATTATCAAGCCTTCACAGCATAATGAGATCAAAATTACATCTCGTGGCAGTCTATTATGCTCTTGTTATTTACAGGCTTTTTAGAAAAAAACAGTCCGTGCACTACCTTTTGTAAAAATGATCCAGTATGCATTTTCTACCCACTGCTGTTTTCAATGTCCAAACTGTATCAAAGTAAAACAACCCAAAGGAAATGAAGCAGTTTCTGTCAACATCCCCAGTGCCATATGAAGTATACATCCAGTATAATACTTGAGATTTATATGTTAATAATATCGGCTTATATTTAATAAGTAAATCATATATATTGTTTTATAAAATGAAAAGAATCATCAGTTATCACAGATAAATCTCTAAAATATGTTACTAAACTTTATGCCAAAACCAAAATTATAACAGTGCAGAAATGTTGTATTTTCAAAATTCAGTATTAATACATATAACACCCTGTCCAACAAATCAATATTATTTGGTCTCTCTTCTCTGAGAGGAGAGTACAACACCATGACATCATACTGTTTAAAACTAGTAAAAAAATTTGTCCAGCATTGTTTTTAAAAACTGCACAAACGCCAGAAAAGATGAATAAGAATTAATAAAGACTCCACTTCCATTGCCGAAAGCTTATTTTCTTTAAGGGCATTTGGAAAAGAAAATCTTCATGTTTTTGAAGCAGAAGATACTAGAGGTCTGTAAGATGGGAAAAAACCCCAGAGACTGGAGTTCTATTTTCCTCTCTTGTGATGGAATTGCCACACAGCTGCAGGCAAGTCCACACTGCACACTACCACCTATCAGTTTATCAGTCTTTGAAAGAGAAGGGATAATGGTTGCTGATCTGATTTAGTAAAGCACTGTGAGATTTACATAAAAAAAATGTTATGTATGACTGTAAAACAGACAGTAAATATCCTAAAGCAAAGGAATGACTCATCAGCAATGAGATAATTTGTGGCAAACACTCATGACTTTAGCTAATTTGTTGCAGAAAAGAATAAAACCATAACAAATATTATCTGGCCAAAATAAAACTGAACACAAAGGGCATCCTGGCAATAATTTCTGCCCTTCTAGTTTCATGCTAATTGTCATGTAAATTAGGAGAGTTAAAATTACACCAGCGGGGAAAGTAAAAGGTTTCTTTTGTTTCTTGAGTGACCCTCAGAAAAGTGTTCCCCACCTGATTAACGAACATTGTGTTTGTTTTGTGGACAATAAAATGTAAAAAGTTTTCCTTTTCCTGTCAGCAAATGATGAATACATGTGGAACAGATTATTTAATACCACTAGACCACCAGGGAAGAAGATTTAGGTGAGCAGCAGCAGAGCTGTACCATTTATTTTTATTACCATGCATTAAAAATTACGTTTACAGATAATTGTTTTTCTCCCTCCAATAAACCAAGATAAAAAAAATCAAGGAGAATATTTAATAATACCAGACCACCAAGGAGGAATTTTAAAACTTGATTTTTTTTATTGACAAATTAGATTCTCTTTTTCTTTCTTTCTTTTCTTCTAAATTTCCAATTATTTTTAACTGCAATTTGTGGAGAGAAAATTCGAAAATAGAATGACAAAATGAGTTTTCATCTGGGGGAGTTTCACACAGATTAAGTTGTCCCTTTATAAGGGTAATTAGCTAATCAAATAGTCCCTCAACACCAGCAGTTTTATAACACCTGTGCAGCTGCCCACATGTTATATAATGTTTTGCAGATGTAAGTCCTCAAAGGTCTGATCATACAGTCCTGTTTCCTAGTATTCTTTGTCATTCCTGCTCCTGCTGAAGTCTGATACAACTGCTATCTGTTTCTATGGGAGTGTCACTGGGTATAAAGTTGTTGAACTTACTTCACTTTCCTGCCAGGAAAATTGCATTTTATATAAACCTCTATTTTAGATTTCCAATTCCAATTTGAAACTGAAGGATTGTGAGAAAGGTCATTCACTTCTGTGATGCTCCTGATGCTAGGAAACCCCCAAAATACTGGAAACATAAGTAGTCAGTTTGCTTATGTGAGAACTCCAGATGATTTATCTATAAAAGGAATTTGGGGCCAAATTCTCAAGTCAATGCTCATTAGCTAAACAAAGCTGATATGGGCATCAAAGTCAGTAGTGATTTTGCCTAAGTAAAAACAGCAAGCCCGTCAGGATCTGATAAGCATCTGAATGCCTCAGATTTACAAAAGGAAAAAGAAATTAAGCCACTGAATGTTTAGCTGTTTGTCTATTACAGTATGAAAGGAACCAGATGTTAGAAGAGGAGTCTATGCTATTATGTAGTGCTGGTCAGGTTCACACTATTTTCTATTTGAAGAAAACAAACAATTCTGCATGCACAGCAGGGCCATAAAAACATGCAGTGACACATGAATGTGCAGTGAACTTTTTCAAATGCGCACTGACTTTTTGAAATATAAATGTTGGCTATTCAGCAACCACCTACAGCTCCTACGGCCACTGCTTGGATCTGTGTTTGATAGTTCACAAAGTGGCTATAGAGGGTTTTTTCTTATATACAACTTTAGAAAGAAATATATATGCCTGGAAGTCAACATTTGCTACATACATTTTCAGTTCTATTGTGATTGTTTTATCATCAATATACACACCAACCAACTGTTAGCTTAAATGAGAACTACACACTCTCTTGGAAGGGCTTACAAACTTTCCTATGTTGCTCACACATGACCAGAAGACTCAAGCAACAAAGTAGGAACAGCGTGCAGTGACATACTGCTTACCTTGTTTGTGTCTAACAAGACAAGAGACCTGGTCTGAACTGCTTCTGCCTTCACAGCCAACTGCTCCTGCCATTGCTGCTCAGGAGAGTATATGGCATGGTGTTCATCACTGCCTGTTCCTCTCAGTACCAGCAGATGTTCCCAGAAGGAGAAGAAAGCCCTGCTCTAATGAGTACAGTTCATTTATCAATCCTTACACCATTTTTTCCCAGACCTGGTTCTGGTCTTAACCTCCCACACACATGAAACTCTTCAGACCTTGCCTTCTTCCTCTTTCCCTTCTTTCCCCTTCCAGGAGACTCAACAGATTGGATAGCAGCTTCTGCTTGGAAGGAAAAAAAGGGTCCCAGAAAGGCTGAAAGGGACAAACAGAACCATATACCTGCCCAATCACCAACCACAGAATCAACAAAAGTGCATGCCCTGAAACCTATTGAGTATTTCCAATCCCTTTTCCCTAATTAACTCCTTCAGAGCACTCGTTGCTCTTACATGACTAAGCTCTCCCCCAAAGCTCACCTTCACACTGTGGAGGTGATTTCCTATGATTTCTCAAATTGAATGCTCTGATTTCTCAGACCCCAAATTCTCCAGAGCTCTACTGACTCCATAAGTCTTCACCCCCACCTACAACCTTCTACAATTCTCCCCCTGAAGCCCTACTGACCAATGTCTGCTTTCAGATACCCAGCAACTGAACTTCCCTTCCCCTAACATCCTTAGCCTCCTTAAATCCCAGCCTTCGTTCTGTTCCTCCCCCAGAAGTCTGTACCACAGTAAAATTGAATTTTGCCTACATTGTTGGTACCACTGAGGAGTCAATCCAAAGCTCACTGAAATCACTTGAAACTCTCCCAGAAAGTTTAGGGGGTTTATTGTTTTTATTAGGCCTTTAGCTTTGATTCTAACCTTCTTATACTGGGGAAAAGTCAGTAAGTTTGTGCTTTTTTTCTATGCTGTTTTCAAAACCTAGAAGAGGAAAGGGAATATGTTGGCAAAATATCTAAATTTAAAAAAGATTAATAAATTTTGATAAGATTCACATATTTAATTTGCAGGCACATCAGAATATTAAATCTAAAATTGTATGCTTTTTCTCATTTTTTTCAGCTATAGCTAAGAGGACAAAGCAGTAAAAATACGCATGTTCACAAGCCATTCAGTATTACTTTATGTGTTTGTCAATAAATATGTTTAGTAACTAAGTAATGCAGTTAAGTAACAAACAACAGGAGAGAGAAAATATTTTTTGAATGAGGTTTGAAATGACAGGGGGAGTGAATGAAGTAAGAGGAATGGGACTTACATATGCATATCAATCACAGAAAAGGCTTAGTTATGAACATGAACAAGGAGGAAAATACCAATTTCTCTTCCCTCTCTGGATATTATTTCATCACAAGCAGCATTCAAAAATTATTCAAGGTCTCTAACAGCAGCAACAAACTGATTTTTAAAGGGACACCATAAATGCTCTTGCAAAATCAGGTTCAGCTACTACAGCCACTGGAAGTTGTTGTCACCTGCAAAGTTAAAAATTAAAAATCAGCCGAATCAAAAGGCTGAGCTCCTCCCAAACAACTACAAATCCTAGGGCACAGAGTCACGAGGCTTTCTGGCTCTTCAGGTGTTGTAAGGGTTCAGTTTCAGATTCCTCACAGAGCAGCAGTCTCCTTTTCCTTGCTGCTCACAGCAAGTACAAGAAGCAAACAAAAGAAATGCAAATCTTTCTGGCCACAAAATAAGCTAAAACCAGGAGAGGCAAATAGCATATCAGTTGCCCAGAGCAACATCTAGCTGATGAATGAAATAACGATGATGGACAACAAACTCATCCCTATTCCCAAGGCAAATTCTCATTCACTAAGTAAGTTAGTAAAATCATCAATATCATTATTACATTTACCTTACACAGCAGCTGCACTGTCCCTGCTGTTATATTTTATTTCGATTACTTCAGTAACCAGTAGTTATTCAGAAGCGTAGGCACAAATATCAAGGGAGAAAAAGCAAGGTGAGACATGGTAGATGGGCTTACAAGATAATTTTATCCAGCATTTGTACAAAGTGGATAGTGAAAATGTTTACTATGATGTTGACTCTACTTCCTTTGCCCCTTGTCTTGAAATGCAGTGTCTTTCTTGGCACAGGAATGGTGTTGCTAGTACTTTAGTTTTGCCTGTTGAGTGACTGAACATAAGAATAAGTTCTGGCACTGGAAATAATTTGTTTCTGAATTTGTAATGCTAATGAATAGACATTTATATAATATTCATGATGCCTTGCACTTAGCACTTAAAATTCCTTAAGATTCAAAAGCACTTTACAAACAAACATAAAAATCATATGTAAGGGTCACTCACATCATTCTCCTTAGAATATCTGCTTCCTGTGTCATACCACAGAAGACATTTTGAACAAGTCAAAAATAACATGAGTGAAGTATTATTGTTTGAACTGAATTTGGACATAAGACCTCCAGATGAACTCATCTTTCCTTACAGAAAGTGTTGTACGTGGTCAAAGCCCTGCGTTAAATACTCCCCAGAAAAACAACACATACAGAGTCAGAGCACTTCAATATAGACTTGCTCCTGAGCACAGTAGTTCAATACCAATAGTACCAATATAGTATAGTACCAATAGAATAGTACCAATGACTGACAACTTGCTTCACAACTTGCTTCAGTATTATCCCATTTTCATCCTTTGGCAATATTTGTACCATGACAGACTTAATTAGTGCACAAGCACAAGACCTCTTTTCATAATTTTGAACTTAGTTGGATATAGGTAGATGAAATTCAAGGCAACTTCTAATTGCATGAATAAGCAAAATCTCTCTGCCAGTTTTGGACTATATTCCAGATGAAATTAAAAGTATTTCTTTTCCTGTTAAGGCAAAAAAGTATAGCTTAAATCCCAATTGCCAATGTTTTCTTTACCTGCTACTGTGTTCCATGCAGTTTGGAAGCATCTATTGCATTGCTTTCTCTGGGAAGATATTAAGTTTTATCCGTAATTTCTGTAATGCAGTATATGTAAAGGAGTTTGATTTATGCATGCTGCATGAAGAACTCTAGCCAGTCCAACGATTTGTTTTCACTGACATACAAAGGAAACCATATTTGGTAAATTCAGCCTCTTTCCCTTGTTTTGCTGTTTTAACTTTATAATTGTCAGGAACAGCTGTTGCTGTTGCCAATCACCTTCCTAAAAACTAACAGGCCTCCAACGGACAAAACTCCTATTCTCCTGCTAAATTTGTTTTTAATTATATTACAAGTAAGGAAAAAAAAAAACCCAGCTGTTAACACTGACTCAGAGAGGCCAAAAGGAGATGTAGAGCAGATATTAGGAAAAACTTTAAAAAATTCTTATAGTTCATCATGCTTTAGTAACAGATATTTCTGGCTTTGAATGAATTCTGAAATATTCTGAGATGACAAATTAAACAATAGCCTCTGACTACCACTTTCAGATTTTAATGCCTCAAAGTCTGCTTCAAAACCACAGTGTATTAACTCTGTGTTTGCAGCTAAAGACTAAGTTATTTGTCATAATAACTTTACAACTTTGTGTTTCACCTTGTCTTGCCTTGATTGCTGAAGGTAATAGGGCCCTGCTTTATTATGCCCATAAATTGAGTCAATTGACTTATCCTTATATCCTGTTTCCTGAACTTAATGAGAGATTCTGCATCATTAGGAAAACACATCATCCTACAACAGGATCAAAAGCAAAGGAAGCCTGATAATAAGTCATTTGGATTTCAGAGAATGTTCACAGGCAAACTTTCAGTGTTTTGACCTGAGCTAGGACAAACAACTGGCTTTGAAAGTAAGTTTGCTGATTCCTGTGCTTACTTTGCAGATGGCCCAGAAAACACAGCCAAAACTGAACTTTTTCTGAATGTAAGGTGCATTCAGCTGAGTATAAACTCTGTGAAAGAGTTTGTATGAAACGATAAAAAAGTTCAGAAGTCCAAACAATCAAAAGAAGAAATCAAAACAACAAATTAAAGGAGCTGCTTCCAATAAAGTCATAGAATTTTTTTTCAACTTTAATGTATTTTCACTACCAACACAAAATGTCTATTATGTATTACATTACCATCACGATATTTGAATGTAAAGGCTCCCATTTTATAATCAAAATAGGAGAACAAATCTCTTAAATCCTAGCAGATTGAGTTCATTGGGCATCTGGGCACATGAATAGAGCACTGGTACCACACCTGAGTAAAAGGATTCACTGGCACAGAGCAGGTCACAGGAGAATGCAGTCCCCCTGCTTGATTGATCGATCACTGATGTGTCACATGGCATGTGCCACTGTTTTGCCCATGTCAGTACCCACAGTACATTCTGCATTCCTAGCACCTTTACAGGTTTTCTGTGGTTTAAATACAAAACACTACCATCCTTATCATCTTGCTCCTGCTCAGAAAATATAAGAAAATAAAAACTGCATTAGTTTTGCAACTGATGCTCAGATGTTCTCAATGCATAGGAGTGCATAGGAAGTTGCTCAAAAGAACTTTCAGTTGTTGATTTTCCACCTGTTGCCATAAAGATGGTTTTATTCACACACAGATAAAGTCAAAACTTAAAATGGGAGTAAGACCTAGAAAGAGAGAAGACTGTGTTTAATAGACAATGTTTTCGTCAAAGCTGAAAAGCAAACAGTGGAAGTATTACAGATAAAGCTGTTTTCATGCCCTTTTCCAGTTTTTTCTGAATAGGAAATTTATGAAATTTCTAATGCAGACATTAAACTAACCAAACTGCAGTCTTAATGCTTCAATATGATTTGAATATGTAGTCCCTTGAATCCCTGGTCTTGGGAGTTCACACATTACTAACAGGTATTTTTCATTCACTGTTATCTTTAAAGGATAAGGATACATACGTACAAAATCATGTACAACTTACATACCTTAATTAAAATTATAAATTATCTATAAATTTAAGGTTCTGACACACCCACTGAACTAGAGAGCTTGAAGTTAATAATAGATGCGATTTTTTCAAAGCAGTAAGGACTGACTGCAACATACTGTATGGTACACCATACCTGACAATCCAGTAATACTTATGCCTGTTAATGATAAATTTTCAATCTTAATTCTGTCTTTGCGTTTGTGGATATATACTAACCCATTATGACAACCTACGTGATGATTTCTTTTAGAAAAGATTATTTCTATTTTGATTTAATTCAGTTATGAAAGAAACAATCCCACAGTAGAAAAATAATAATAAAAATGCTATGTATATTGTCTTGAATTAATCTAAAATCATGAGTAGGAAGGTTTTCCTGCAGGATGGAGTTTTATTGTCAAATGGAAGTTCCAAGAGAATACTTCTGAGACCCAGGGTTCCATAATATTTTTCCACTGCAAAGCACATACAAAAGAATTTTGTAGACATGTTATCAATATGTGGTAGCAATAGAGAATGCACAGTTGGATGCGTCATGGAGCGGTGCAGGAGACTCCAGTCTGCAGACTAATGACTTCTCTTCAGTATGCATATTATTGACAGAGTAGACCACAATGGTCAATTGTGTCAAGGTCTACCTAGTCTCTCTTTAGTGTACAGATTCTTTACACTAAAGCTCATAAAACCTCCTGTAGAGTTGTTACAGTCTCTCAGTAATGACTTTGTTTCAGATCAGCCACTGTCTTGCAAAGTTACCATGTTCCGGTCATCCAAACATATTTAGCATCTATTTAGGTGTTCTGTAACCTCTCTCAAATGTGACAATCCCTATTCTCTAAGAATTACGCATTAAAAATTATACTCTGCAAGTATATTTTTGCTGTTGTTCTTTTAGGCACTACATAAGAGAGACAGAAGTTACAAGACACTGTAAGTGCTCTCTTGGCCACAAATACCTTCAGTAAACGATTACATCTGAGGGAGATGTTGTTCCTAGTTAAATAAAGATTAATAAATATATTAATTGTATGTCCAAATGTTGCATAGTCTTGTTATTTGACCGGTTTAATGGTGCTGTGGTTAAGGTTAATGACAATTTTACATCATGCAGCACATCCGTCACGCAGATGGCTTCATTTCACTATACAGTTTTATAATAGCAAAGAATATGTCCCCTTCTAGGAACGGCCTCAGATCCTGAGTGAATCCATGCAGATCATTTAGATACAAAAGGTGAATTCTTTTTTTTTAAGTCTAAAATTAAATAAATACAAATGCCAACAAGCAGATAAGAGTTAATCTTTCTTTGGAGAGACGAAGAGCTTCATATGTATTGGCTGCATCAATTAAACACTGAAATTAATACTGAGAAAAATAGCTGTAAAACTCTACTGCAGTAATTTACACACAACAAAATCTGAAAGTTAGGCTCAGAAATTTACTCATGACCCTTACAAAACCGTTGTGCAGAAGTACTTTCTGCTGAACTGCAGAAACAAACTTTTACCTAGAACTCCAAAGACCTTTCTGGAATGTCACACATGCCCCATTGCTCTTGTGATTAATCCCACTAACTGCAGGACAGGGGAACCTCAGCTCCAGCCTGTTATTGTTTCCAGGATCCATTAACAGGATGCAAACCCTGGTATCCTCTGGAAAAATGGAGAGCATTGGCTTTCCCTAGAGGTGGTTAGTGCACCTCCTCTGTGCTTATGTATTTGTATGTGGATTGAACACAAGCCAGTTATTTCTGCAATCATCATACCAGGAACCTTCAAGGAAAATAAATGTGCTCCCTGTTTGTCATGACAGAATACTATGTAAGTTGTGTAAGCCAATTTCACCTGCCTTCATGAACCCCACTCTTTGTTTATGAGACAGAAGGAAATTGCATGTGCAAGGAAAAAAGGGGTTTAAGTCTATGAATTGTGAACATGAGTGGTGTGCAAAACGTTCATAAATCAGGCCTTTCTTTATCAGAAATGCCAAACAAACTGTATTATCTTTACACTTGTTTCTTTTCTTGGAAATACTTTACGGATGTTTAAAGGGTGTGGAAAGGAAGAAACTCTTTCACTAGAACATTAACATTGGCAGGCATTCAAATTGCTATGTAAACTTACTGTGACCAATTCTAAAAGTCTCTTAGCTAATATTATGTAGTATTTTATATAATACCTCCCAAAGGATTCAGAGGAGAAATTTTGAAGTAGAAAAACTAAATGACAAGTCTGATTTTTGTACTGAACTCTGAAATAATAAAGTCTGGGATAATTCCTCCTCAAATAGATCTGTGTCATCAAATCCATATCCAGCTTTTGTGGAATTCTTTTTCATGCACTAACATATTTCTAAGTCCTCCCCCATTGCCTGACACTTTCTTTGGCTTTATAAATGGCTATGGACGAGGTTGCTGGTGAAGATGTAACTTTTTCAGACTACTATGGTCAGGCCTAGAGACAGCTTGAATATTGGAACTGAGCTCCAATCCATAGGGAGCCAAAACACAGAGTAACTGGGTAAAGTGTTGACAGTGTTACTAGCCAGACCAACTGTTATAGTTTCATTAGATAAAGTTTTTTCAGGGTTTGTCACTTCACTGCTAGGTATAGTATGTAATAATACTTGCCATGATAAACCTCATGAATAGTGAATATTTGCATAATGATAAATACTACTAGCTAAATCAGCAAAGACCACTCAGCTGAGGAGAACTTCCAATTCTGTTTGATAAATGCATAAGATTCTTTCTCTTTTTCTAGAAGCAGGAACCATTTCCCCCTCTACTATTTGCAAATAACATCCTCTTCACTCTTCCTATATTGTATATATAAAAGCATGTAATTTTTGACTATTTCCTAGAATATAAAGGTTGCTATAAGTGTCACAGTTCACAGAGGTATTTGGAAAATCCACTACTTGTAGTACTCCTTTCAGAAAAACTAGTCCTTATTCACAGTCAGATCCAGAACTTTCAGCAAAGCCAATCTAATTGTTTTGGTTTTATAAATTACTTCTAGCCATTTGCACAGCTTTGTTTTCACCTTTTTCCAACCTAAATGATGCCAAATAACAAGTCCAGAGTTTCTAGTCACACAGTACAAAGCTTTCACATTAATTACAAGGTACACAAATGTTGCTTTGGCTTGACTTAGGTTTTTTTCTTAGCCAAAGAGACATATTTAAATCTCTGCAATATACCCTGGATACCTTCCTTTGGCTTGATGGCTTACAGGAAATAGCTTTTAAATACCAAGAGTGCACTATAGTTGTCCAAGCTTCAAACACGGATATGAGATTTGTAACAGTTTTTATCATCTTCTAACATGTGCCAAAGAGGAACATATTGAATAGCTTGAAGCGTTGGAAAAGGAGAGACAACGTGAATCAGTGCCTGCATTAGGTTCTGAAGCTATGTGTGAGTACTGGCTTTGAAGAACGGTCACTTACTGAAGATTTATATCTTGTTTAAATAAATATTCAAAACAACTGTACAAAGGACTTCTCTCTCATCGCCTTAAACTGCATCCTTTTAGCTACACAGAGGTGTATCTTTCTGTGTGAATTTCCTGTGCTCCGTTCAGTATCCTTCTTCTTATGGAAAGACTTCACGTATCTATAGCAGCAGTGTGAATAAAACAGATTTCCACTCACCAGGAAACGGACAGAAAGGGAGCTGGCTCAGGAGGTCACTAGAAGTCCATTCCCAATGCTCTGTTACTATTTCACCTCTCATTAGAGGAGGGAACTAACACTCTGAAATACTGAAATATTGACAGAATATTGGTTGCAGACATTTTATTGCTTCAGTGGATAGAATAAAGTCTCACCATCATCATTATCATGAATACTGCAGTAGTATTAAGTTCGACCAGCACACCTTTTATCTCCCCTAACTGAACCTACAAAAGAATATTACCTCGTTTTTCAAACTGTTGAGAGCATTTGAGAAAAGCAAGTTACCTGCTCTTTAAAATTCTTACCAATTGTGTGAGGTTACCTCTTTCCATAAATTTTTCATGCATGTCCAATTTCTGTGGTTTACTGAAACTTCAGATTGTGAAAAGAATAAAGCACCATTTGTCAGCAGAAGAGGTGATGGAAATGCCTATCTATGGCCAGAATAAAGTACCACCTACTACTCCATGCAGCAAGGATAACTACTAGGAGATTATCAGTGGTATTAATTTCAGAGAGTAGGGTGTTGAAACCAACTAACCGGAAAAGAATGGTAGTTTCTTTTTTTCCTTTTTTTTTTTAAAGAAAGCCTACCTTTTTAAATAATCCAATCAGAAACTTTAATTGCAGTCTTGATTTTGGTAGCTGACTTGTCCATGGGATGCTCAAGTTTGCCATACTTGGCAAGTGGCATAAGAAAAGTAAGAGCAAGCAAAATACAAGAAAAAGATAGGAATAAAGAATAGCATCTGTACCAGAAAGGAGTTCAAGGAATAGAAAATAGGGGAAATTAAAAATCAAAACTTTCTAAATAGTGATTTCCTAAGTGGGCTTTAAGATGTTCCTCAATAATGGTTTTACCTCTCCCTCCACAGGCCAGACATAGTGAGATAACATTTTTTTAAAATGTTGCTAGACGATATTCTTAGTTGTAAGATATTTTAAATGAAATTCTATTATCTTAAATATCATTTTGCAGTATTTCACATTGCTTTTACTTTTAGCACATAGACTGATAAAACTTATAAATAACAGAAGTGTATTTTTTCGAGGTAAATATTCGTTTAATTGGTATATAGCAGGTTATCCCTGAAAACTTAGTCACCTTCTCTGATTCATGTGAGTCTTTCTAGAAACTCATAGGAGAAAGACATTTTAATAAGAGGACAAAACATATCAGGTATCAAAAAAGGAGAGATGCAATGTCTTTTTTTTTTAGTTTTTTAAATTTACAGTGTTCCTTTAAAAAACTTCCTGCTCACTGAAGAACACAGGTAGCCAAAGTCTTAGGATTTTTCTGTGAAAACTGTGCAAGTATTTATTTAAAAAAATTATCATTTTTAATCATTATATAAAGTTAAAAAAAACCCACCTGTTTTGTGGTAGGAAAATTAAAAAAGAGTCCAGAGAACACCATTGAGCAGACCATCAGCAGAAACCAATTGCCTGCGATGGCAAGCCTTACAGAGAATCCATACCGCAGATAAACAGACAACCAGCTAGGAAGCAACTTCTGGCAGCAAGCCAGCTGGATTTCTGATGCTTGTCCACCAGGGAGCCAGCTAGATGGACAACAGGCCGGTCACAGTAACCACACTTCAAAAGCCAAGAAGATGAGGAACGAGGCAGTTTGTGGAAATGGCATTTGAGGAGCTAAATAGAAGAAGGGAAGAAAGCCAGTTAGCAAGACACTTGGAAGCTTAGGCGAGCCAGGAGCAAGCCACTCTGTGATCCATACAAGCAGCCAGAGAAAGAGCTGGCTGCCCATCAAGTGATGAACAGGGATACTGAGGAGCTTGAGAGCTTGCCAGGTCAAGAGCGTAGAGAGCCTAGAAAAGAGGTCACACAGCTGTTGACAAGCTGGTTGATTGGTACAAAACCTGGCAAGAAAATAAAAGCTCACCTCCCTGCCCATTTTCTGTTGATAGCTGTGACAGAATGAACATTCCTGTGGAACACTTTTGTTCCATCAAACAGGCATCGTTCTATTGGAAAAAATTCTGCAAGCTCTATTGAAGGAACATTCTGTCTTTCTTCTAAAAATACCTATTGGTCATAAAAGATGTTACCCTTCTGGATAACTAACCAGTCTGTAGGACTACTTCAGCTGCTTTCTTCCCAATAATGGAAGAAATGCCTCAGCCAAAATTGAGGCATTGACACAAAAAATGAAGTTCTGGATTTCAGCTCTATTGAACCTAAAAACTGAGGGACTTTTAAGTAACATATATGAGAGCAGATAACAAAATGATGCATTACTACGTGAAAAATAGCCAAGAACAAATGGGAAAGAGCCAAAATATAGGAGTTCACTACAAATATGTAAGTCTCTACTGCTTGTATTTTCTCATTTCTACAATATTACCTGTAAAGAGGCCTAGATTGCATTTTGTTGCAGAGTAGTGAAGATTGAGTTAAAATAAAAAGCTGTTTTCTGCCAACTCTTCACTTCAGCAAAAACAATAGGAACATTTTCTGGCTGAAGTCCAAGGTTTTCATGCTTTCCTGAACCAAACAAGTACACAATGTTAGCAAGGGTGAGAAAACTATTATTATTATTATTTTGCTAGAAACAGCTTTTTAAGTTGCAGAGAGTAGCTCAGTTAGGTAGTAATACTTCTAATACCATATAGGTTTCATTGAACTCAGCATCACAACATGTGATAGGTGAGAAACGAGTCTGGTGAATAAAGACAGCATTATTAAAGATTGCTGAACAGATCGACTGTTACAAAGACACTCTTGTATTCTTAAGGTAGATATATTTTCCATGCCCTTAGCCAAAAAAATCAGTGGCATTGGGGAGGTGAAAGAAAGAAATATGCTTGGCAAGAGAGGGTGAGCTGTGTTCCAAGCTTGTATTTTTTATTCTCATTCTGACAATCACACTTACTTAAGCTGAAATATTGGACCATAGCGCAGATTTTAAAATATGATTTTTGAAACTTGAACTCTTGACTCATATTTACATGAGAATTATGACATTCTATCCCTTAATGCTAAGGCTTGCCCATTACACTAATACTATACTTGTGTTGTTCAGCTGACCAATCCCAGCACAGAAAGTCCCACCACACAATGTAAAATGAGTGATAAATTACTTATCTCTCAGCACAATTATAAGCCATAGCAACAAATAACAGATCTCAGGCTATCCAGTTCCTTATTTTCATGAAGCTATATCAACCTTATATTTCTCAATATGAATTTGTTTTACAGTTCATCAATTTAATTCGTGTTTTGTCCATCAGTCACCGAGCTCAAATTCTCTTCTTTTTCTTTTTTTTTTTTTTTTTTGTCAGCTTCTTGCAGCCTTGAGCCAAAACTTTTAAACTTTCTATCCGCAGCAACCATTCTAGCCTGGATTACATCCAGCCTTTTACTAACATCTGTCAAGTTAATATTTGTGGTTGCAATGGAGTGGAATAGAAAATAAAGATGGATGGCAATGGATTAACCCTAACACTTCTTTATTACACTGTAGCCATTTTATATGTCTCTCCTGCACTGAGTCTTACTAAAGTTTCCATACATTATCTTCCCCTACCTTCGTTATCACCTAGTAACAGGAGATAAAAATAATTATTTTCATTTAATGAGGCAAGTATTAGATCAACATTATCAGTGACACAACTAAGATTCTTAAGTCTGAAATGCAACCTTCTGCCTATTCCACATAATTGTGCATGATCTGTTTCAAATGCGTTGAAGCTCATAAAAATACTTAACAGGAAAATATTTTTGTCTGCGAAGAGTAAGAATAAAATCTATATATAAAGATTTTATTTTCAAGATTCCAAAAAGTAGTACTGATAATTTTCACTTCTACTATGAATTCCACCCAAAAATCTCACTTCCTTTTATAAAAATTAATTAACCCCTATGAGGCAATTCTTATAGACAGGAACTAAGGAAGATGATACTAAACAACCCACACAAGCTAAGCAGAGGACAGATCTCCTGACATTTTGCTTGTTTGCCAAACTCAAAGCAAGGAAAGAAGAGTGTAGTTCTTTGATGTGCTAATGAAAACTATTTATTGCAACAGCCTGGTTTTTATTATTATTTTAATGTCTATGTCTGTAGAGTTCCAAGTGCAGCTTTTCTTCAGGCAAACTCAGTGGTCACTGAATTCAGTATGTGTTTGTATGCAGCCCTTTTACTTAATAAGAAAGAAATCCTTCTTCGAGTGCATGGTGTAAATAACTGGGTTTTTTACCTGACGGAGTCATAAATGTGGAATATTTGAAAACTTGAAAATTCATTAGCTCCTATTAATTTGCAGTAGAGTCTCTAAGCTTTACTTTTCACAAAAGCTTTGTACGAGGAGAGCATTTGCTAAACTTGCGCAGGTATGGCACGTAAGATGGATATGACAATGAATTACAGCTGAGCTGTTTACTGACAGTGGAAAAAAATGAGCTTGGAATTAAGTTTTTTTATTGATTATATTCCATTCTGCACATAAAAGTAGGAAGTTAGATAACAACCCTGATCACAGAGTATTACAGATGATAAAAACGTCCCAAGAGGATTATTAAAAAGTACTTTGGTATTTAAAATTGTTGGGTTTCTTCCAAGCTTGGTAAGACACTCTGCCTATTACTTTCATGAAGCAATTACAGAAATACAGCTTGGCCTAATGTTCTGAATCAATATATGTGAAAGATAGAAATTTTAAAAGTGCTTGAAGTTGTTTTCTTATGTAAGTGCCTAGGGGACACGAAGAACTTGATTAGTCAATATGTATGCTAGATTTTCATCTGGAACCAGCTTTTAGGAAGGAAAATTCCTCCTTGAATTTGTTCTTATTTTGTGATTACTGTGTTTGAAACACAAGCTACAATAGTGTCCAAAATCTGCCAACATACAGTGACAAAAGAAGACACTAAAGATTGTCTAATTATCATTTGAAAAAATATGATATTAACCAAATACTACTAAGCCAATAAGGAAGAAAAAGAACACAAAAGAACAAGAAAAAGCTGAATTGTTTTAATTTAATTAATTCTGATTGATAGAAAGATAAAGCAGTCCTGCATCTCTAGGTTAAAAGCCACTGAAGTAGTTAATAAATTCTGTTCTGATTTGGGCCACATGCTACCTCCCTCATTTCTTGCCAGGAAGTAAAAGTCATGGATTTAAAAGACTTTGTAAATTAAATGTAGATACTAGTGATGTCATTGACTATTTTTTTAAGCATTTGTCCTTATGATAAATATATTAAATGGAGAGCTGGTTTTTCCAGAGAGGGTCAAGCTGATCTTGTTGATGTATTTTTGAAAGTACCACATAGACAGGCACATCAGTAGAATTTGCAAGATTAGTAGGAATCTACAAGTAGAACTCTCCAAGTAGGACAAGAGATCCAAAGCCTATGTACTAGGGAAAGACTGGGCCACATCAATTTTCTGATGCTTCTTGTCAGTCTATCTTCACAGAAAACAAAGTAGAATGCTCCCCACAACCCAGGAAGTCATGAACACATAAAAGCAGTTTGTCGTCTCTCAACTTACCCACAACACTTCAGACAAGTGCCTCCCCATTCCACTGATGGCCCTTTGCAAGAGTAAAAAGTGAAAAATTTCAGTTACTGGCTATGCCAGCTAACCACCATCGCCTGTGCAACTCTTACTGCCATCAGTATTTAATGAAGCTGTTCTTTGACTGAGTTTTAGGAAGAACAAACATGAGAGAGCAAAGTTCCTGAAGAAAACAATGCAGAAGAAATGGCAACACATTAAAAAAAAAAATCATTGCTTATTTTGTGAGATGGAAGCATTCTTCCCCTATCAGCATGTGAATGTACAGATAGACTGTGTATGCACACATACGCTTGGGGAAACAGTATCACGGCTCCCAAATCTGTACCTTCTGACAAGTTTAAAAGATTCTATTTTAAGTTGCAGAAATCAAAGCTCTTCAGCAGTCTGTTCTACCTAAGCCTTTGTGAGTTCTGTGCGAGGCTATGTTAAGGAAGGGAGCAAGGAAAATAACAATTACTAACGCAACAGCAGTGAGATTGGGAGAAACTCAAGTTGTGGGCCATAAAGAAACCTATGTAGTCTCCGCACTTCTCAGAAACTTTACTAGATTGATTTTACCACATATACTAAGGGATCTATCTTTGTATATTGTTTCAGAGCAGAACTGATAATTGTGTCCCTCACCAGTTACATAAAGACCACTGTTATAACACTAAGTAGCTTTTTAGGGTCTTAGATTAAAGGAAGTAAGTTGCTCCTTCAAAGTTCTGACACGGGACTAAAAAAGAAAACAACTTTTTCTTGCATCAATTTCATCATTTGTTTTGACATCTTCTGTACTGATTTGAAGGTTAACAGATTCATTCATAGCTAGTTATGAGTTCAGTTTGATTACTGAACTATTCATTGTAATATGTTTGCCTATTATTATTTTAATAACATCCATTAAAAAGTGTGTTAAACTAGATTTTTCTTACAAGTTTTCAATCAAACGTAAAAGAAAAGATATCTGAGAAGGACTTGCAATAGTTGTAAAATAATAAATTTTTCCTGGCAGATATCTCAAAATAATGAAACTGTTGCATCTATTTTTGTACTTGTATAAATTGATGCTTTCTACATTTTAATTTAATTTAAAAGGTTTTCAGATTATTTCATGTGCCATAGCTAAACTGGCTTTTTTTTTCTGAAAGCCTAAGGTAGTACTCTCAGAATCGGAGAGATTTAGTCACATCTAACCATCACAACTAGAATATTTCTGCCTCTACCACCTCTCAACAGTGTGGTACCAGTTCTACAGTGATCTCCTGTCCTCAGAAGTATGACTCACTCCAGTGAAATGATAGATCTTCATAACTGTAAAGCAAGACAAGTTATTAAAGGGGACATCTTACTGGCCTTCATATCAATGAGTCAGCTAATATCTAGCAGCACCTAACTCCCTACACGTTCCTCCTTCAAACTGCGGACTTGTTATTCTTTCAGTTTTTCACCGTTTAGAATAAGAATATTTCAGCTGCCTACTATAATCTATTTCATTTGCTATAATAGATGTATATGGTAACTATCACTGGTCGTGCTTTGGTTGTAAATCGATGAAATTATTCCAAACTTTGGAAAGCCAGCTCTTCATCATTCTCTGCAAAGCATTTTTCTTTTTTACAAAGTTGGGTTATTGCCAGGAAGTCTATCCTCCCTGCAGCATCTGGCCTCCAGGTTCTCTAAACCAAGAACCAGCCAGGCAGAATTAAAATAAGGTGGCTGATATTTATGAAGTCCTCTGCATGTAAGTATAACTTCTTCAGTACATCTCTGCCAGCTTCCAAATATGACATAAAAGAGAACACAGAAAAGTTGGAAATATTTTTCTTCACTGTATTTTTTTTAACCAGAATGGGTGTGGCTGGCTGTCTTCAAGCAGTTCAAACACAGCAGACAGAAGTTTAACCATAGTCATGAGCCAGACCAAGGGTATACATGGTTTTAGGCTGGCATTATTCATAGTTGAAAGTAATGGAGATTGCGCTGTAAATATTTATCTTGCTAAAAATGCTTCCTGAAGGTTTTAGCACCAAATCCTCAACTAAGGGAGACTGCTATCGCAGTGATGAAATTCTACCGAGGTGTAATTTCTAGGTCTGTTGTCTGTAATTCCTCTGTTGACTTTCCTATTGCTACTAGGCAGTGTCATGCCAGTAAAAAAAAAAAAGCAGGCACAAGATGAAAAATTAAAGTCCATGAATATGCGGAACACATCCTTCCATGCCCCACTATTCTGCCAAAACACCTGGTGAAGCAACACCACCATTATTCATCAAAGTTACACCCCATTTTTGGCAGTGAGGGCTTTTATTGTATTTAGTTATTTTAATTGAATAATTTTAACTTTAAGAGGTACTTAACTTCACACACAGACTGACTGAAGTTGGAAGGGACCTCTGGAGATCATGTCCAAACCCCTTGCTCAAGCAGAGTCACTACAGCAGGTTGCCCAGGACCATGTCCAGATGGCTTTTAAGTATCTCCAAGGAGGGAGACTCCACAACCTCCCTGGGAAACCTGTGCCAGTGCTCAGTCAAGCACCCACACATCCAAACAAAACCTCCTATCTTGTGGGCTCCTGTTTGTGCCCATTGATTCTTGTCCTGTCACTGGACACCACTGAAAAGAGCCTGGCTCCATCTTTACACCTTTCCTTCAGATGTTTATGGACACTGTTGAAATCCCCCCAAGCCTTCTTTTCTCTAGGCTAAACAGTCCCTGCTCTCTCAGTCTTTCCTCCAGTCCTGTAATCATCTTAGTGGTCCTTTGCTGGACTCTCTCCAGTATGTCCATGTCTCTCTTGTACTGGGGAGCCCAGAACTGGACAAAGTACTCCACGTGTGGCCTCACCAGTGCTGAGTAGAGGGGAAGGATCATCTCCCTTGACCTGTTGGTAACACACCTCCTAATGCAGCCCAGATACCCTTAGCCTTCTTTGCTGCAAGGGCACATTGCTGGCTCATGTTCAACTCGGTGTCCACCAGGATCCCCAGGTCCTTTTCTGCAAAGCTGTTTTCCGCCAGTACTGGTGCATAGGATTATTCCTACCCAGGTACAGGACTTTGCACTTCCCTATCTTGAACTTCATGAGGTTCCTGTTAGCCCATTTCTCCAGCCTGTTGAGGTCCCTCTGGATGGCAGCTCAACCCTCTGCTGTATCAGCCACTCCTCCCAGTTTGGTGTCATCAGCAAACTTGCTGACGGTACACTCTGCCTCATAATCCAAACGATTACTGGTGACATTCAACAGTATGAGGCCCACTATTGACCCCTGGGATACACTGCTAGTTATTGGCCTCCAGCTAGATTTCGTACTGCTGATCAACATCCTCTGAGCTCAGCCTTAAGTTCCTATTTACATATGAACTAGTTCCTGTTACTAAAGACAAGATCTAAATAACATTGGAGGTAGGCAGGATCGTTCTTCTGCAGAATCATGCAAAAAAGGGCAAGAGTCATAAATCACTGAAAAATAAAATTTACTAAACCCTCTGAGTAGTGCACAAGTTTGTGTATTAGTGTTATGAGATATGATGACGAAGGTATAAAAGACAATGATGCATCACCAGTGATGCATTTTTAGTCTGAGAAAGTGATTTGTCTTTCTTGCATGAATTTTAAAATTTGCTACAGATCATTTCACTAAAATGCAAATAGCACTTTGGGAATAAATCTAATAGACACTTTTTTGCAACCATAAACACTGGTTAAAATCTATTTTCAGTTACACACAAGTAACCTGAGGGGCTTTTGAATTTCAAACTAACACTTAAGAAGCATATTATTAGGAGTCACAAATTCTTAAAGTGTCTTATTAAAATGAAATTACAATTATTTACTATTAAAATGAAAAATATTCATATTATTAAATTTTTATATATATATATTAAAATTAAAGTTATCTCAATTTTAGTTGCTTAAATACTTCCCAAAATGGTATTTCTATCTTGTCAGTAGAACAGGATTTTCACATTCATTGAGATTCTACCTCCACAAATGACATCTGGTAATCAGTTCTTCAGTACTGAAAGAATGAGTTAGCATGCAGTGGTAATGTAACACGTAAACTGCTTCATTCTGCAGCGTAACTGAACTCAAACTGACCCAGTGGTGCTGAAATGAAAATTTACAGCTTCCAATCAGAGTGGGATTAGCGCACACTGTGTGCTAAGCTCTGTTGCTGAGTTTACAGTTAGGAACTGAAGCATTCACAGTTTCAAGATTTACCTTTGGATTGAGTTGAATTTCACATATAACTCACATGCCAATAAATATTTACGGAAAGTTTAGTTAATTAGCTGCCTGGTCACAAGAAAGCAAATGGCAATCATTATGAGCAGCCAAAACACCAGAAAATAATATGGTGATAAACAATTAAACCATGCATGCCCTTCCCACAGTGGAAAATGTGCCAGGATCTCTGCACTTATTCACTTAAAATTACTACAGAAGGAAATACAATTTGCAATAGGCTCTGCTTCAAGCAATAAAGAAAAGAAACATTTCACAGCTTAAGTGTACATCTACAGCACTAAGATCAGGAGGCTATACAAAAAGCATTAGTGAAATTTCTCTTTTCACTGCTTGTGATGGAGAGGAAAGGAATTACTTCTGTTGCATCATAACACTTAATGATTTTTTAGTGAAGCAGAAATGGCAAATTCATTTTTGAAGATGCAAGTAACATTCTGTCTCCTCAGTGTTGTGGATTACTGTCTAACTAGTGATGGTCATTTTGTATAGGGCTTTCCCTACTATATTAATGTAACTATTTTTTGCAGATGTATTGTTCTGTAAATCTTTTACACACAAACACATGGACACACACCTGAAAAAGATTTGAGACTGCAATCATTATCTTTCAGGTCAAGGAATACAGGCCTGAACGTAGGAAAGAAGACTTTTACTGTCCCTTGTAGAGGCACGTTCTTCTGTCTTTAAGCCAGACATTAGAGGATAATATGACACCAACATATATGTTAATATTCTCCTCCTGACTTGAACAGAACTTATCCTTAACTTCTGACCTTCCTAAGAGTCCAAAATCATGTCAAAAACAAAAACGAGTCCAAAATCATTTGTCACCATGGTTGCTTTCAAGTATCTTCGCACTACTGGCAACTTCATTCATAAAACTGAGAGCATTCATTCACGTTCCATGTTAATAGACAGTTACATATGAAACTGATGGTATTAGATATTACTAGTAATACTAATAAGGTTTTTTTTTGGTTGATACATATTAAAAAAAAAGCAATTATCAGTGACTCAAGAATATAAAATCAAAATCACATGGTACTGTCAATCATTAGTTTTGATGCCACATGAAATTTTACTTCTTCTCAGTTACATAAAGAGCAATAACATGTTCTTATGATTGTGATTCTTTCTTAAAACTCCATCCTTAAAGAGAATACCACTTTCCACAATTGTTATATCCTCTCTTCCATATAAGTAGTATTTCATTAATCCGAGCAGTATAATTTAAATGAAATGCTTTCCCATAAAAATCTTGCCAAATGGAATTCCATTTTCCTCATTTCCTGTATCTTTGACAAAGAAAACTGTAGTCATTTCTAAAGCCTCTTATTTGATATCCTTAGCACAAAACCACTGAAGGTGTAAGACACACTCGGTTTCAAGCACTGCTGGATAAATTGCTGCTACACAATTATCAACACAAGTAAGTTTATGTTTGTCTATGACATTCATTGCTTTCCTTGCTATCCCTAAAAGCTCATGGGTGTCTATACCATATCCTCTTTAATATGAGGAAGGTATGTTTATTTTTTCATATTATGTTATTTTAAGAGAGATTTCCTTTCAGGTACTTTGCTCATTCATTCAAATCTCATAAAAAGTGTTGGAAAACACACCGCGCATTTAAATACTTTAATGGAGGCAGTATTTTGAGGAGAGTGAGTGGGTGGGACCAGAATCTATATACATAAAGGAGGTTTGTTACCAATTTTGTCATAGATTTGTTTTTGTTTGAGCAAGTAATTTACTACTCAGTGCTAAGTACTGCAACATCTATAAACAGATAAAACAACGAATTATGAAGTAAGCCTTGAACCCTCATGTGTATTCAAATATTCAGCAGCAGACACAATGGAAATATTCAGGCATGTGGAAACCATACAAGGTGCTTAAAGATTATCATATGAAATATAAAATCTGCAAATTATTCATATTCTGTTACTACTGTCTTTCTATAAAATTTACTGTAGGTCAGCCACAGGTCATCAAAGTCAATGAGGAATCACCAGGGGAAATGGTCTATGGTCAAACTAGATAATCATAACCATTTCTTTTAACCTTAAAACTCTATGAATCCATTTTAAAGCTGTTATAAATCTGAAGAGTTACATTATGACTCATGACTAATAAACACAAACACATCCATTTAATTCTCTTTTAATACATTGTAAGTTGTTACGTACTAAAGAAACCCAAAATGAATACTCACTGAAATAAACAGAGCTACAAATACAAAATTTAGATATTTTATCATGTTTTCAAAGCACTTTCTTCCCATATGAAATGTATTCCGCATAGCAAAACTCAGCAATCTTAAACTGTATGTGCATCATTTTCCTCTGTTCTCAAAGCTTTTTGCTTTACTTTTACGTCGTGATCGTTTTACAGAGTGGAATGAACAGGGTTCAATTACTGATTCCTATGGGAAGTGGCTTCTATTCAACTGTGAACAACTCTGCTGAGCCTGATTTCTGGTGTGTCTTTCTGCCTTTTCTTTTTTAACCAATTATTTATGCACAGCATTTTCATAGTGGGCCCTTACCAGACCTGTACAAATACTTTAACATGGATGCCTTGAATTCTCGTTGTTGCAAGTTTAATCAACACCTTGTCATGTGGAATCAAATTAATTTTAAAAGGACCTAAATAAACACCATTTAATTGTTCATATTATCAGACAAGCAACTCTGCTCATCTAATAAGAAGTGTATATCTGTGTTCCTACCCTCTTCATTGGGTTAATGGTGATTCAATATATTTAGGGCTGGAAGGTACTTCTCTAAGCTTGAACATTTGAATGAAAAATGGGCAATTCAGCTACATCTCCCTCGGCAAAACAATCCATTTAATCAGTGTTATAGTTTGTATCTAGACAGTAGGTTTTAATCGGAGTATCTATCTACTAATTCTAAATAGGAGGAAGTAGCAGGAGTAGAGAAGGGAGTGAGATTCATTGTATTATTGCTGAGTCAGTTTATTTCCTGTAACTATCCATCATAGCAGGAGAAGCAGCAGGCAGATGCACATTTACTTCAGAGGAGATTACTTTTTTCCCTGGGGATTCTAGTGTTGGATCTAGACAACATCTGTTCCACCACTCAAAAAAAGGTTTAGTATCTCCTTTTGTTTCTCTCTGTATAAATGTGCAACTATTTTAGTCTATCATGTGGCTATATCCTCTAAAAGATGTTATGGATTGGCGCTGAAATTATGGGTTTCAGTGACAGGTGGAATAAAAGTCGCATGACTTACACAGGCAGTTAGGATAAATGAATATGATGGTATCTCCTTGTCTTGTACAAATATAGAGTAGGCTTGTGAATAAGGGCTTTCAGGACTGGTGTTTTCTTTTGAAAGTCTTTCTACTATATCCACCATCTCTGACCCACCATTGGATCAGAGTGTGCTATGCAGTGACACGGTTACGAGCAAACATACAGCTGCACACATATACATTCATGCATCACATTATTATACAATTCTCTGATATTGTAACAAACAATGTAAGAAAACCTAAAAGCAACAATTTTAAAGTGACTTGCTCCATCCAGACAACTTTAGATCTAAAGCTTAGTTTCATTCAGTAATCACCCCATGCAAGTGCTTGTCTCTTCCCATTACATCTGAAGAGAGAGTCTAAGTACCATACTTTTACAAAAGTGCCTGAAGTGAGACACTATGAATCCTGTCCAAACAGAACAAAAAGGCTAAGATTTGGCCTTCTGGCCATTAACTAAAGAAATGCAAATCTATTACTTAATAAAACATTTCTAGGACAATAAACTTCTGTCAATAAGTGGAAGAATTCAGCTGAATTTAATGGAAGATGCTTCCTAAAGCTTTGTATTCTAAGATTTTTTAAAGTAAAGTTTCTTAAAATACATTCCTGACATCACATATTTCATACTTTTTTTTCTGTTGCATGTTGCAGCGAAACGGATTCTGTAAATTCAGAATAGTACTTTGATCTGCAACATGTAAAATTCAACAAATAAACAGGATGAACAAAAAAGTCCAAGAGAATAAAAGGCGATAGTTTTGTGTGGTTTTCCTCTTTGTTTTCATACTGCCATTTTGTCCCAGAGATATCAAATAATTTAACTTAATTTAAAAATGCTGAAACTATATTTTGAAGTCATCCTTTCAAACAGATTCTATTCATTGCAGAACACTCCTGTAAATACTCCTCTATAGCTTTTCTTCAGTGTCAGGACCATTGTTACCAGAAGTCCTCATCTGTATATGATCTCACAGGAGCAACATACGCAGTCTATGCTCGCACATGAATGATTGGATTAGGGACACTTAGGGCCTTGTTCTCCAAACTTTCACTGATTGAGCAGCTAAGTCAATGAAGAACATTACAAGGGCAAGAGTTTGCTGGATCAGATTATAGAATTAGCCAAGACTAAAGAGAACTGCACAGACAATATAGGCCAAAAATCATGGTTATTTAGAAATGCTTGGAAAATTCCAACTGAAAATTGATTTGGTATATTTTTACTTCTAAGAAAAATAACTAAGCATAGTAAGAAGATATGGAAATGGCAACTAATAGTGGGTCACTTTACCTTTAGTAATAATAATGCCCAATGTACACATACCCTACTTCAGCAAAATATGAAAGCTTATTTGAAGTCAATGGAACTACTCAAATTGCAATTTTAAGCACATCTTTATGAATGCTGTTAAAGAAACACAAATGTTTAAGATCATACGATTATAGATTAAATCAATGACAATAATGTTATATATGTAGGCATGTTTGCATGTATACACACATACGTATGTATGTAAACACACCCCTATATTTATATATATGTATGCATACACAAACTTTTAATTATACGACATAAAAGCACTTGGCAGATAATATTTAGAACCATGATGTCTCTAAGTGTTATTCCCATTGTGAATATGTTGATTTTTGAGTATCATTGGAAAATACTCAATAGGAATGCTTGCTATTTTCAGAGCAGATCATAAGAATAGCCACGGCAGGTCAAAACAAAGGTAGCCTGGTATCCTGTTTCCAGCAAAAGCCAATAGTAAGTGCCTAGCGAAGAGTATTAAAACAGAGCAATTATACAGCATTACTTTCCCTGAACATTCTTCCAGCTCCTAGCAATTTGTGGGAGAGACTTCCTGAACTAGAGGTAATATCTGTCTTCAGTAGCCCTTTCTTCCACATATTTATCTAATTGCTGTCTAAACCAAGGTAAAATTTAGCCTCCACAATGTCCAAAAATTTTCACAGCCAAATTAAACTTTTTGAAAATGCATTGCCTTTGTTTTAAGCCTGTCACCTTGTACCTTAATTTCATGCCCCTTCATTTTTGCATTAGAAGAAACAGTCAACCCCTATTCCTCTTCTCTCTGCCTCTCAAGATTTTACAGGCATCTATCATATTTCCCTTCATTACCTGTTTTCCTAGCTGAAGAACCCTAATCTATAGAGTTTTTTCTTTTATTGTCATTGTTGTCTTATTTTACTTTTCTGGTTCTACTGTGTGAATTTTAGCTGAAGGGGTCAGAAGTGCAAACAAGTATTGAAGATATAACTGCGTGATGGTTTTAACAATGGTTGATTCCTATTCCTTTCCTAATAATTCCTAATATTTTATTAAATTTTACCATTCCCCAGCGCTCAACAGATGTCCTCACAGAGCTAGCTATCATGACTCTAGTATGATGGAGTTATCTCTCTCTTGAATGATAATAATCAATTCAGAGACCATCCCTGCATATATAAAACTGGAAACATTTTTTCCCATGTTAGTTGCTTTACATTTATCAGCATTTAATTTCATCTGTGCCATCATTTAACCCCAGCCGGCAACTAAGCACCACACAGATGCTCGCTCACTCCCCCCCCGGTGGGATGGAGGAGAGAATTCGAAGAGTAAAAGTGAGAAAACTTGTGGCTTGAGATAAAGACAGTTTAATAAGTAAAGCAAAAGCTGCTCACGCAAGCAAAGCAAAACAAGGAATTCATTCACTGCTTCCCATCAGCAGACAGGTGTTCAGCCATCTCCAGGAAAGCAGGGCTCCATCACATGTAACGGTTTCTTGGGAAGACAAAACACCATCACTCTGAATGTCCCCCCCTTCCTTCTTTATATATGCTGAGCATGACGTCATATGGTATGGAATATCCCTTTGGTCAGTTGGGGTCAGCTGCCCCAGCTGTGTCCCCTCCCAACTTCTTGTGCATCCCCAGCCTGCTCGCTGGTGGGATGGGATGAGAAGCAGAAAAGGCCTTGACTCTGTGTGAGCACTGCTCAGCAATTACTAACCTGAGTTATCAACACTGTTTTCAGCACAAATCCAAAACATAGCCCCATACTAGCTACTATGAAGAAAAATAACTCTATCCCAGCCAAAACCAGCACAATCTGCCAGTCTTTCAATATCATGTTACCTTTTACTAACAGATTTCATTTTTAGTAACATGAATAGCAAACTTCTAGTTATACACAGCACCACAGATAGATAAGCAGGGGCAATACATGAAGAATTTTCCTGTTCTTAGAGAGATCAGGCATATGAAAATGGATAATCAAGTCTAAGTTAGATACCGGTATCAAGATTTGAGTATGCCAATTCTGCAATCTCAGATTATTCTCAAAAACACTTGATTGTACTTCTCAAGACCAAGCCCTTTATTGCTTATTGATTTTTGACAGCCAAGGAAACTGCTTCAGTCAGTGCCTGCTTTAGCTGATCAGCCTAATGTAACATAAGCCTTTGTAAAACTTAATTGATTTATATTAGCAAAAACAGGTCCTGATACAGACAGGGTTCCCAAATTCTCTTTTCCTCACGAACACATAACACAATTCAGTATTAAAACAATTCACAATGTTAAATACTCATAGCTGGTTTCTAACTAAATTATCAAAATGTTTAATCAGTCTCTGAGGATCTGTTACATGGTCCACATCTCACCTGAGATCAGACAAGTATTTTTTAATAAATGGATATGGATATAATAAGGTTCTGGACTTACTTCCACAGAATTTATTTTAAATTTTCTAGAGAATATAACCTCAAATGGGGTAAAAAAATCCTGATACTAACTTGTTTCTGGTTGCTGGGTTGTTTTTTGGTTTTGGTTTTTCTTTTTTTTTTTTCCCAGAAAAAAGGGAAATATTGAAAATTTTAAGGCAATATTCAAGAACAGCACATTTCAGATTCACAGTTATATATCTGATACAAACACACGCATCATAAATCTGACCTTATAAGCACAATGGGAAAAGCATCAGATGAAACTTCAGTAGCATTTTCCTTGTTTTCTTAGATCTCCTAAAGAAAGATAAATTACTTTTGCATAACAGTATTTAAATCAAAGCCCATTATTGTCAGATTTCCCCCAGCAAAAAGCTGCTGAGCCTATTGTTTTCAACATCCTATGACTATTTTCTTTTTCCCGTAAAATTAAAATGTTCAGGAAGTGGTCTCAGTGCTTCAGTAAGTGGTTTCTTTCTCCTACAAATCAGTGTTGAAACAATGTTTCAGCAATGCTAGGAAAGCATTTGGCTGATGATGATACGGTGATTTGAATGAGACTTAAAACTGAAGTTGCTACTGATCTGAAGCACTTAAAAATCAAAGAAACTATTGATTCCAAAGGCTTTGTATCAGGTTCCAAAATAATTCCAACTTTCATAACACTTTAGTGTCCATACTGCAACATAAATAACATATTGTTCTGTATATTTCTGTTTTTAGGTCTGCTCAAAAATGTGTCTCTATGCATTTATTATTGGTTTTTGCTGGTCACTAGGTGTACCTATGAACTGCTCTGCACTACTCTATCAATCTAAAGACTTCAAAGGTGAACACATATGTAAACTGTTCTCTGCTTAAGTTTTCTTTATACTGTCCAGCACTATTTAAATGGATATAAAAATAAAATGAGAATCTGACTTACTGTGTTGGTGCCCAAAGGTGCTTCTTTTTTCCCAAACACATATTCTTGGCAGTCCAAGAACAGTTAATTAAGGGTTCTGATTCTCGGTTATTATTTTTCTCACAAAAGCAATAGAAATGTAAGATAAATACTACCTCTTCACGTAACACCAAATTTATAATTTATGTTACGGAAAAAAAGGAGTAGTTTACTTTTTAGTAAATGTTGTACTGTAACCATTAAAAAAGAAAGCAGGCAGGGAGGAAGACTGCTAGAGCACTGGTGTTAGAAACATGCCATTAGGGCTAATGAATGCATTTTGCAACTATATGCTATTGGCTTTCCCTTTAAAAAAAAAATCAATACAGCAATCCAGGTGAATATTTTCTAACATAACTACCTTTGGACATTGTATTTTTCATTTTCTAAAGGTTAAGTCAGTGTGTAAAAAGCCACATTCATAACATAATGTGGTTTTCTTTTTTCTTTGCTTCCTGAAAGGAATAAGCATGCAGAGCATTTATAGAAAAGGTACCACTTAAGTCACAATACAAAAGGACTTTTACTGTACTTTGACAATAGCATTATAAGTGAACAGGAGGAAAAAGTGAACCTTGCCACTTGATGACGTCAAATGTCCAATAATTGTATGTTTAATCACTTAAGTTTGCTTTGATATCATCAGAACCAGATGATACGGTCAAAGGGGAAATAATTAGCATCTTAACTGATAAGGGTACAACGCTAGGACAGTAGAAAGCTATGAAATTGGATTGGATTCAAGATGAGAATTGTTTTACTATGGAAGTGTAGTGATCTCTAGAGACTACTCTTCAATTGAAAATGATTTTCCTGTTTATAAATATACATCACTTGAGGTTGGGTTGTTGGGTTTTTTTTGTTCAAAGTTATTATCTTTTGAAAATTATCTTGGCTCCCAGGAGTTATTGGACTTATTTAAGATGACAGCTTTCTCTTTAAATTGAAATTCAAACCTATTTGCAATTATGTAGTTTTATTCCCTTTCTGACTTCAACAATTAAAAATAGAAACATAGGCATTTCATTGAGATGATTTAGAATTTTAATCCTACAGTACCAAGGCATAAGTTTGCTAGGAAAACAAATCTTATTATGGGAAACTTGAGTGTTAACTGCCAGGAAATAACCAATTTTACATCACAGCTGTTGACAGTTTGCTTTAAAAATACAGCAAAAGAAAAACCATTATTACTTATCTGTAAAGATGTTCTATGCCCTTTCATTAAAAATAGTGCAGTAATCACTGAAAAAAAAATTCTTGGATACTATTGGACAGATTCTGAGCCTAGTTACAGAGTATGGACTGTATAGGCATACACTTAAATATAACATAATAGTCATATCCTTTTAGTCTTGCTCAAATAAAAGCAAGAATAAAAGTTATGCAGTCATTTGCTCCCAACATTTCTACCATTTCCCCAAAAATATTCCGTCTTAGCAATTATCAATCCAATTAACTACAGGTGCATAAGCTTGTAGACAGAATAAATGAAAGACGGTTCTGAGATTTAGATAGAATGAAGAAATGGGGCTTCAGGTCTTAAGAAAAGCATATACATATAAATACATTTGATGCACATATACCTCGTGCCTGACAAAAATGTTCTGTTATTTATTGTAATAAGGTGTTGAAGTAGTATAACCTGGAATCACAATGTGTATCAGAGACAGGGCTGATCCAAGTCATCTGTATACTCAGCGAACTTAGAAGTCTACCCTCCTTCAAACTCCCAGGAGGAGAACAACACAAGCCTTAAAAGCAGACAGAATTTTTAGTGTCTTATAAAGAGCTGAAAGGATCCTGTTTTCACAAATATTCAAAACCCTGATAAAAAAGAGTGCACGTGCTGCATTCAGAGAATTAATTGCATATTATTAACGCTTCATAGAACACCTACTGGAGAAATGCCCAATGGAAATATTGCTTTTGATTTTTAGCTGTTAATATTTTTTCCACAAGACTCTATTTTCTTCATATTCACACACCTAATAACTGCAGTGAATCAAATTCAACACCAATTTACATCCTGCACTAATCTACTGAATTGAATGGCCCAGTTCCAGACCTGTTATAACTGAATGTGGCCAGCAGAGTTTCATATATTTCCATCAGGACTGGATTCAACCATTAGTCTATAAACAGCTCCTGCAAGACACATTCATGTAACATTTTGTCACTATAAATAGCCAGATAAAAATAACTGTTTGACCCAAGTGTCCTTTGTGGATTAAGTTTTGGATAGAAACATTTCCTCCCATTCTGTTTGTGATTGCTTGAAATAAATAGGTTTTTATAGTTTGTGTATGCATGCAGAAAACCAATTAAACAGAAGCCAAATAGAAATAAAATCTACAGGCTGTTCCAAACCACCACCAACATCGATTTCATCAACAATGAACAGTTCTCATGAGAGAGTCTACAGGTAGCAGCCAAGTTGATAAAACTTGGTACACAAGGCACAGATCCAGCTGACTGTTATTCACTGAAAAATATCATCCTTCAAGAGCCAAACAAGACTTTGAACTTGCAAGTTCTCCATAAACCTAACTAAAGCAAAAGCCACTGTAATACCTAGAAGCGTCCTGATAAGCAGAGAGAACGAGAATTTCAAGTGGGAACGAGAGAGAACAATGAGGACTGAAAGAAAAGAACTTCAGATAAATTGTTTCACAGGATCCCTATCTGACTGCACAGTCTGGAGCTGCTCTGTGCTGGAATTTTTATAGAAGACTTTTTAGACTCCACTGCTTCATTTGCTGCAGAAGACAGAATGGTGCAGGTGTATTCTTATGTGGAGTTACAGTAAAAATTCATGTGCAGTGCAACTTCAGTACTTAGGAGTCCAGCCACTATAATTGTTACTATCCTTCATTTTAGTGAGTCAGACTGCATGTGACAGAATTCAATCTGATATTTCCAAAAATATCTTCAGGACCTCACAAGTCTCCACAAAACAGATTCTCTACTTAATATGCTTGCAGTCAGCCACGAAAAAAATAACCACTTTAATGATGCCTGGGTTATTGTTTCAGAAAGCTGTCCTGTAATGTTTGGCATCTCTCACTTCAGATCTTTTTATCTTCTTTGCCACAACCAGAAATATTTGTTACATTATGTGGGCTAAGCTATGTAATTAAAAGAAGTAAAAGTTAGTAGAAGCAGAATGGATGATTTTTTGAAACCTGCCCTAAAGAATTAGATGCTATCACTGGCTTACAGAGTTCTTATACACTGGGAAAGTCATTCAAAGCAGATTTTTTGTAAGTGATCACCAAATGTGTGTTCTTCATGCATGACAGGAGTAATTGAAATCAATGGAAATGGTGCTTTTAATGTGTTACTATATTACTCGTGCTATTATATAACACAGTGCTATTATAATACCAGATACTCAGAAAAAACAAGCCAGTACTGTTAAGCTGTGCACCTAGAATTAGTAGATTCTTTTGATTCTTGTTTCCACATGCCTCAGTTTTGCACCTGTAAAATTGAGATAATGGCACTTTATCTCCCAAAAGTTTGGTTAAAATAAATTAATTATTATGAAGAACACCAGTGTGATAGCAAAGAGCGCTGTGTAAAGCTCAGGAGGGAACTGATGTTCATATAAAAAATTCTAGTAATGTGCTGCAAATAAGTGTGCCTACTGAACAACAAGAAGAAATTAAAATTGCTTATTAGCTAAGTGTAAATGAACTGTAACTTAGAGTAGGCTGTTAAAAGGGCAATAAAAGGTCCAGGAGCTGGCATGATAGTACAAAACCACCCTGTGAAGATAAAAGGACACACCTCAGGAATGTAAGGATCACAGACTGCAGCCTTTCTGCTTTTCTTTTCAAAGGCAGCCACTTAAAAGTCAAGTGAAAACTGAAAGAAGTATACACATGCAAAGTTTTCATATTTCCAAACAAGCAAACACCACATACAAGACCACTTTCAGTGGAGGGACTTTTTAGAGATGCAACTTCCAGCTGTGCCTTTTTCAAGTTAGTCTCTTTTCCCTATTTTCTACATGTGTATTTTTATAAAATATTGGCTACTGACCAAGTCTGACACTTGGATAAGATTTCTATTTATTCTTGAAAACTTGCCAGAAAAACTGAAGCCAGGGGAAAATTTACTTCAGAACTGAATACAGCCTGCAGGATTTGGTGTTAGACAACTAAAGATTTTCTCATGCATAACTCCAATAGTTTTAAGTACCCTTTGCATCAACTTGCTAAAAAAATAACTAACTTCTATAGAACCTCTTATGTGACAGTGAAGTCGCAATTTTAGATGGGAGAATATAGAATCTTGTACTATATCTAGTACAAAAAAGGGAAATCTTGTCTCCCCTTTCCCCCTTGACCTTGCACATTTCCCTGCTTCCTTCCCTCAGCTCTTGCATCTGGCTGCATGATCCTGCCTCCGCCTTCCTATCAGCTCTGGTGCTTACTTACTTGATGCCTCAGGAAGGCCATCTAACTCTCACTACCAGCAACACCCAATTCCTCACCAAAAACTATCCTTAGTTACAAAGAGACATGGAATGAGCATTTCAACTGCCACAAAGTTAGCAGTAGAAAAGCACATTGAAGCAGGGAAGGAAGAAGCTGGGGCACAGGAGAAGAACATCTCTCTTTTGACAGTGGTGCACTGGTATGTCAGGTCTTGCTCCACCTCACTTTGTTTCACTGGTATTAGCAGCAGGGTAGGCTGATAATATCAGTCTCCCCTGCTGTCAGGCATGTGGTCACCTCTTACCATTTTGTCTGCACAGGTGAAATTTAATAATATGTATGTATGCAAATTTAATTATTTTATGATTAAATGTATTAATAATTCAGATCAAAACTAAAAGAAGCTTAAAACTAAGCTCCAAGAGAAATAAAACATTATGGAGCAGGAGCAGGGTTTGGCTTCTGCTTTTTGTGTTTGGTTGTTTTTTTTTTTCCCCCAGGAAAGTCCATGGCAAAACTCCTGTTTCTTGGAAAGGGTTATGGCTTTGTTCGTACCAGCAACTGTGTAACAGTCTTTACTAATAAGCAGATGAAAGTCCTCCCAGAACTTTAGGATAATCCATTTCCTGTTCACCTGCAGCAGAGGACCCAATAAGAAAGCGGGGGGTGATGACAAGTGCTTTAACATCAGTATTAACCCTGTTGCTCAGCTCATCAGAAAGTGTTCTCTCTAAGACATCATAGCAATGGGTATTTTGCTTTTTTTTGTATCTGATTTTCTAGAAATCATTCTATTTTGTATTAACATTGCATCCAACATCCATTAGCCTACACATCTTTCAGAAACTACCATAATTGTTTATATTATATTTGTACATATATATTTATATATAAAAAGGTAATATTATATTTTATACATATATTTTTATATATTATATACACAATCCTAATTCATCAAATACTTACGACTATTTCTAAAATCTAGACACTCATTTAGGACAAGAAATAATGAGCTGCATTGCTTACAAAGGCTCCTACAATACAACAGACAACAGTTTCATTAAATCTTGCCTCCAGTGTCTAAACAATCTGCAGACAAGTCTAGTCATTTCATAGCTCTTGATTTTGGAGCTATAAGCAGAGCTTTGCAGTCGTGCAGAGCCATATGGTTTTTTTAGCCAAATACAGTGTGAAAATGGATGTCGCAAAACATTACTAAATGAATCAGCAAATTCCTGTATTCCAGTAACAGAGCTAGAATGGCAAAACGGGCAGCATAAATACAAAAATGTGTTGCTGTCTATATGATCAGTGGGAGAAAGCACAGAAAAATAATTTAGCTTAATATAACTCTTTTGAAAACGATAGGAAATTGCACATTGCAAATTAATACTGGCCTTAAATTCCTAGGGTTTTCTCCTCACTGCTAAAAAGAACTGCTGCCATTGTTTGGGTGGGGGCTGCTTTGGGTAATTAATATATGTTAACTATATTAAAAATATATATAATGTAGGTAAAGTGCTCCATTTTTTTTTAATCAAGAAAACTAGGTACAGACAGCAAAAAAATTCTGACATCACTTAATTTACCTGGTGCCTTGATTGCCTCATGTGTCTCTCAGGGTCTTTCACACCTTTTCTCAGCAGCAGATAAGAGACAAAACATGTATGATGTTCAATGAACAAATCAGATGTGTTTCAGTTGCTAAAGTTCCTGACTACATGAGTCAACACAAAATGGAAAACAAATGCCAAATGGCATAGAGAATCATACAAGGAAAACGCCATCTGCACCTGAAGCAGCTAGTACATTCACCACACTACATAACTCAAATACTACTGGGAAAAAAAAACATTAGAAATGATTGTGTCACAAACAGAAGTAAGCACAAGGGACTGAATGGAACTGGATCATCATTGTATCGAGGGGATATCGTATCGAGAATATTCTTCAGTTATGTTTTCCTATCTTTCAATATCTTTCACTTCCCAGGGAAGTGGTGGAGTCACCATCCCTGGAAGTATTTAAAAGACGTGTGGATGTGGCGCTTAGGGACATGGTTTAGTGGGCATGGTGGTGTTGGGTTGATGCTCGTTGGGTTGGACTCAATGCTTAGAGGTCTTTTCCCACCTTAATGATTCTAAGATTCTACGATTCTATAATATGCTAGTTACTCAATGTGACACACTGTAAAGCCATAGGGCATGATGGCTACAACAGCAACTAATCATTTTGAAAGTCTATTCACAAATTTTAAGAGGAAGAGCTCTGTGTCAGTGCTAATGTTTGCATAATAGCATGTAGCATAAGAACATAGTGCTGTGGAACCCTGACTCTAATTAAGCAAAATACCAAACAGAAAGTAATTGAAATCTTTTAACCTGGCTAAAAATATTTTCTTTTAAAATGTACTCTTCACTTCATGGTCCAGATTATAAACTATATAAATACCAAGAAAGAAAACTGCCTTAGAAAGGTAACTGTGATAAACTAGAGAACATGGACACTGGACTAAATGCACTGTAGAGCAAAGATGAAAAGAACTATAAATAACAGATACTTATGGATAGATGAGAGTCACATTGTTAAGTTTGCCAGTTTCAGAACCACACAAGAGTATTTTTTTTTCAGAATTTTAAATTCTATATAATAAGAGATTCAGATAATTTAAATACTCTTGAACACCAATTTGCTATTGCATTGTTTGTGATACTGATTTAAATCAAATTCTCTCTATATCACAGCAATAGGAGGTAGTAGGATAGGTGATTCTGATTCTAAAACTTTTTCTTTTCTGCTTGGGAGCTTTTAACCAACAGTGGTTCATTCTTAGTATTTATTGCATGTATGATTGTTCTCTTTTTTGTCAGCTTTTTATTGTTTTATCAAATATTCCTCAACCACAAGAATTTTTAGGGCTACTGCTACTAAAATTATGAACTTCTCTAGAAGAAAAGGCTTTTCTTAAAACATCTTGTGTTGGAAATAAAACTAAATGATCTTTTATGATGAATAAAACAAGACTAAAAAGGTATAGCCTCAAAATATGAGGAGGCAAAACACTAAAAGAAGACACAAAAATTGTATTCTCCCTTGACAATAATATATATTGAAAAAGTAGTCACTAACAGTTGTCAATGGTAACTTACTGGATCAATTCTGCTAACTATTGTTAACTTCCTTTACCTGAAAATCTAATTCATTAAAACTGCTGTATTTTTTGAAATCTGTAACTATCATTTACTAAAATATTATAGATTCCATGACTATCTCATACTATTTGCGCATAAATAACTGTATTTCTAAAATAAAAGGTTGGGTTTTTCTTCAGAAGTCCCAGAGTCACATTATATTCACATACCTAACAACAAGGCTATTAACAGCAAATAGGATATACTGAAGACACGTTGATTCTATATTGATCTTTGACAATTTTTAAAACATCACAACTTTAATCAATGGGTAAAATATTATTTTAAAAGTTTTATGTTCAAGTATAAATTCAGAATTTATACTGAATAAGAATTCCTTGCAACTATATGTGTCTTCCAGATTAAGAACTCACAGTATTTTAACTAAATTTCACTAGAGCCCTTTAAGGCAAAGTATCATTACTTCAGCCTTCACTGATGACATGGAAATTATGTACAGATCAATGGGGCACCTAAAATAATTCATACATACAAACTCACTCTTCCAGTTGGAGTCTTTTGGCTGGACCGGAGTTGATTCAACTCAACGTAGGCCCATTCACTTCAAAAGAAGGGCAGTGATTAACACTACCAAAGGGTTTGGCCATCCCCTACATTCTACAACAATGACATTGATGCATTCATTAAAATATGAGAGCAGGATAAATCTCCCATTTAGGCATCAAATTTGGCTGGCTATTCTGTGGGACATCCTAATTATCCATGCTTGTGATTTTAATAACAATTTGTTTAGAAGTGAATGTGATCTGACACATCCATTTTGAACACAGATGAAAGCTGAGCTGGATACAGAGCTACTGCAAAAGTACTGCAAAATACAGTATCTCATTTTTTTTGAGCTAGTTTTCTGATTCTATTTTTACTCACTGTGATTTACCACCAGTATCCTCTGGGTGATAGTTAAGGAAACAGATGCTGGGAATCTCTGTCCCTTCAGTTCCTGAGAGGAGAGCTCTGACTCACATTTGTGCCTAGTCTCTCCTTTGTACTCACACATGCAAAGGGTGGTTGTGTGAAACTTAAATTACTGCTTGATTTCCAGTTTCTCATTGCCAGTTTCCTCAAAGTTTCCACTTACGTATTTTACAGTTTTACCAGTTTCATTTGAGCAGCATTTTATTACACATTTCCCCTTCCAAAACCTGAACTGCGTGTTCCCAGGATAAAGTTAAATTCTTTTATTTTGAAGTGCTCTATTTATTTGGGATTTTCCAATGAAACTGGATAGAAAAAATGTACAAATCTGGGACAAAGTTGAAATTAATTTTCAACAGATGTTTTAGTCTGAATTTTTCCTCTACCACTTTGAACAAATGCATATATAGAACATATATAGAACTATTGAACAGAAATAAATACAGCTCATGCCTGTTTATAAAGCTATCATGGAACTTTCCATTGTCTGTGTGCAGATATGAAAAGGCTTGCTGGCTTTCATTGGTAGACTGCGGTACTTAATACGGTGCAGGAAGAACACTTCTAGATTGAAGGTACGGGCAAGACAGCAGCAGTGTTCCTCCCTGGGCAAGAAAAGGTACATATCATTATGACCTAAAATGCAAGTGTTATTATTTTGAAAATGTTGCCCAAAACACAGCCTTATAGCAATGAAGGAGTTAAATTACACGCTTGATTTCATTCATAGAAGATTTCTATTTGACTAGAATTAAAAGCATGGTACAGTTCAGAGAAGAGGTCTAGTGTCATTTAGCAATGAGTTGCCCTGGCAGAGTTTCTAGGAGAAATAGTCACAATATAATTAATCTGGCGGAACAGCTGGATACACAGACTGCAATTAATTTTGCTCTGAATATTAACAGTTCCACAGCAGTTGAAAAGAAATGATATCAGTCAATAGATTTTTGAATTAAGTGGGTTGTGGGCAATAAAGCAAATTATTGTTGATATTGTAAAACTTGTTTAAATCAACCGAATGATTACAGTAAATCCACGTACTTAATAAAACTGTACTAGTACTCATTTATACAGGAAAAAAAAAGGAGATTCACATTTCAGCTTCTCACTAAAGAGGCAAGAAAAGTTTTAAATAAACCATCAGACTACCTCACTCATTACACCGAACAAATGTGGACTGTTTACTGTTTCGTTGTTCAGTATGTAAATAGCCTATTAGAACAGTGCATAACTAATATCCATACATCAGAAACCCGTTTCTTGGTTATCCAGAGATATAGGCAGTATGTCTTTAACAGTTTCTTTCAGGGAATATTTCTCCAATAAGAGCTGGACTTCTAAGCAGATGGTCACTGCACAAGGAACAGTTGAACAGTGGCACCCAGAGGTGAAAAGTGTACTGCTGCTGAAGAGTTATTCCATTTGTTGTAATCTATTTCTCATCTTTTCCTTCTGTCATTCCCATCTTTTCTTTTCCAAGTAACAAATGCCAGAAAAAAAAGGCTGCAATTTGGAAGAACATACTCTAGAGTTTAAAAAAGAAAGCCCCTGCTTTGTAACAACTATTATAGTTGGGAACACATTTTAGAAACACATTTTTCCTACATATTTTCTCTAACAAAGAACAGGATAAAAATAACCATGGAAAAGAGAATATTTTCAGATGCATCTCCTCAGATGGAATTTTGAAGCCACAAAGCCTTGTATTCTCCCTAAATTCACCAGCTGAATTTATTGTGCAGGATTATAACAGGAGTTTGAAGATCCAAACACAAAGTTGGTGGATTTTAGGAAAAAGGCTTGGGTTCATAGTACAAATAGAATTATAGTTGACACAAACTGTCCGTACTATCTCAGATGCCTTGACTTCAGACGTTTGGTAAGACCTATTGTATCATTGTCCTAAAAGCACCAGGCTGAGAGCACCACACCTCTGTGATAATCTCCCTAGGCTCCTTGGCAAATATCTATTTTTATATATGCATAAATGCATATATGCATCATATGCATGCCAGTTATTCATTTCACAAAAAGTTTAATCAAATTCAAAGAAATGGTGTGACTACCCAGCATCAGTCTCAGGAAGGCCCAATAAAATGAGTCCCATTGATTTTTAATTAAAAAGGCCATACTTTTGCAACTTGCAATGAGTGCCTGCATCTTTCAGTTAGAGTGGGACTCTATCTGGGCTGAGCTGCACATCCACACTCTCTAAAGATCCTCCAAAAAACCTTCCACTTAAGGGACCATAATAGGAAGGGCTTTTGGCAAGCATCTGCTCAACAGAGAAGAGAAAAAGAAACAGGTGTTTGTTTTGCTTGCATTTTAAAGATAAACTTTATTTCTGTGGGTTAAATGGATTGGGTGAGATGTCCAGAATGTTTCTAATGATTTTCGCTAGTAGCAAGTCCTTTGGTCTGCTCTGCTCTTAACACTGGTTGTTATTAGTATTGCTATTATTATCATCATCACTATTATAACTATCATTACTTATTATCATGTAAGGAGCAGTGGTAATGTGGTGGGCAAAAAGTGAAGCTCACCTTTCTATATCTGCATCTCCAGCCCAGGCATGAGGAAGGCATTTCCATAAACTCCGGACAGAGGCAAATGTTCCTAAACTTGTCTCTATATCCAGTGTTCAGAATTGCACTAAAACTACTATCCATACAACAAACATCAGTTGAGGTCAATGTCCAACAGTTTATAGGGTAGGACATTTCTCCACATCTGCCCTTCAACCAGGATTTTAAACAAATATATGAACGCAAATAAGGAAAGGCATTATGGCTACATTCAAATTGATATCCTCCCCCCTCCCCCCCGCCATCCCATCTTTATTTTCCTTTCTCTTTATTAATATCGCGACTATTTGCAGAAAAAATTTGTCGCAAAGGTTGCAAGGCAGTGACACGTTGCAAGGATCTAACATGTCTAACATGCTGCCATTGAACTGAGAGTGCAGGGCACAGCTCTGCTGTCCAGAATTGAAGAGGCAGCAATACCGTTCTCAGAACAGTGATCCCATAATGATCGCTAGCACATGATCACATTATAAGAATTGTACCGAGTAACGCTAAGCTTATTGCATATTTTATCTCGCGTGAGTACTGCACAGCACTCACACCGGCGGGTACAGCCGCTGCCGCAGCACCCCGCCAGCCGGCAGCCTCCCCCCGCCCAGAGGGGCGGGGGCGGGCGGCGGGCGGGTCGCGGCGCCCCCTTGCGGCCCTGGAGCGCGGCCGTGGCGCGGAGGGCAGGGCCCCGCCGCCGGTGCGCGGCCCCGGCCGCGCGCGGGTGCGGGCAGCGCTGAGAAACGGCGTTCTCCCGCCGGTGACAGCTGTAAAGCTAGCAGGCACCGCCGGGCAGCTCAGCTTCCACGTACAGCTCGCTGCTTGCGAGAAGGCCTAAATAAAGGCACCGTTCGAATTCCTAAAGAACATTAGCAGCAGAACAGCTCAACTCTTTTAAATGCTTCATGCAGAATGTCTGATACTTATTATTATGTGTTATTACATTTATTTTTGCCTCAGATGTCCAGAAAGTATTTTGATGGTCCTAATTACGATCATGTTTGGCTGTTTCTTGTGTTCAATTTACGCTCTTCTTGTACATACAGGCAGGCATCTGGCTACATTGTTTTTGAATTTTAGGTTCTAGTTCCCAGAAAATGTCACCTTAAAAGTGATCGATTCCTTTTGAAACAAAAGTTACTTAAATGCATGGCTGGAAATATAAAACTTAACAACAATGTTTAGACCACCGTTCCTCTTCCAGAATTGCACTGTAAAGAAGGAGGTGTAAAAATAAATAATATTTATTGCCAGCCAATAAATAAAGGCAACACCTTTTAATTTCATAAAAATACATTGAAAGAGGAGAAACATTTTGTCGAGGGGCAGAATAGAAAATCAGTACATATTTCCTTCTAGAAAAGTAGAGAATTTCTGTGTTCTATAAAAGCACAGGTATGCTATATGGGTGGAAGAAAAAACAAAACAAAACAAAAAGAGCAAAAGAAATCAAAATATCAGTCCTATCGCTACCGATGAAAGACACTTGGAGAAAAGCTGAAACAGAAACGAATATTCTTGTTTCAAGGTAAGTAGAGTACAAGAGATGGGGAGGCAAATTCACCCTTCCTCCATTTAATCTTTTAATTTATAGACATCCCTTTAAAATGGACTGCTTTTTAAAAATCTCTCAAAGGAAAAGACATTGCCTTAACCCCTCATGCCTTACCGGCAGCACCAGGCTGATGAGGCATCCTTAGTCATTCCGCCCCCTGGCCCTCACACTGTTAACTAAAGAGATCTTCTCATATTTAATTGCACATGTTATGCCTCACAGCCCAAACACACATTTTTCTATCTTGCAAGCACTGCAGCTTATTCTGCTTGGCTGTGACGATACAAGCAGGAAACAGATATATAGCTTTGAATTGGGGGGTTAAACACCAAGAATTACTCCTGTGAATTTTCCGTTATAATCGTATCTGCTGCTTACGTGCATAGCTAGAAATAAAATGTTCTGAGTATCTCTTACATACACCCCAAATGCCTTATCCAGAGAGCTAGTGAGTAGCCCAAACTTCTGCTGTTGCCAATGAAAGATGGGAAGCATTAACTGTCTGCGTATATCACCGATATTAATATGTGGTATAGATTTTCAGCATTTCTGGCAAACTAAACTGCCAAACAATCTAATCGATGGTCTATTTATCTAGCCTAATTTCCCACTGCTCCAGGGGCATATAGAGGAGCTTTCCATGAAGTACAATTCTAGAATAAGCTATCTAGCTTGACACAGCAGTTGGCAAATTTTCCCCAAAGTATGACGGATTATATCCCCATTTAAAACATTGAATATAACGTGACTGTGAATGTCATTATTCCTACTGTTGGCTAATATCTTGTTTAAAGCTTGGTACAGGAAGACATTTAGTTTTCCATTAGAAACTAAATACTCTTCTGAGAAAACTGTTGATGGAACTCTGCAAGAGGACTAGCCCAGATAAAATATCACACACTGCATATTTAGGACACAGACCTGAACTGGCTGTGTCCTGCACATGCAAGGAGATCATTTCCATTTCTAACTTCAGTGGCTATAGGATTAAAAGGTTACAGAACACTTGAACAAGGTTATTTGACATAATTAAACTATGCCAACACCATATAAGCAAATTAAATGGTATGACTGGACATACATGAGTTTTACAGTAAATAAGGCAATTTTACAGGTTTTGTTACTATTTAGAAAAACATTCTAAGCAAAGATCATTACATAAAGCCTAAAATTTGAATTTGAATCTACATTGGTAGATCCTCAGCGTATGCATTATGTAAATGTATATAAGTGCATTTATTTAGTAAAATCAAATGATAGTAGTCTGCTGACCATCTGATTTTAACTAACCAATACACTTATCAAAATGACAGTATTATTTTCATAGCTGCCTGAATGTAAAAATAAGTTCCTTTTGATATATAATGTTTATATTAATCCTTTTAAACATTTGCTGCCTTTCACCCCATAGGTGATCCCTGCAAAATGTGTCGAGTGATTTATTAAGGTCTGACCCAGCAAAAGTGCAGAGAAGGCTCACATCCCACTGGCTTCAGGAGCAATTAAGGGCTTCTCCTTGCACCTTCCAGGATCAAGCCCTGAGGATTTGGCAATCCTTCTGAACAGTTTTGTTCAGATTTTTGTATGCTAACTTTCTTTATCATGCTTTCATTTTGCACTGAGGTCAAATAACAGCTGTATCCAAAACCCTCTTACTGAGCAAAATTTTCAGTTAAGTCAATATGAGTTTGAGCGAGAAAGGAATGCAGGCATGAGTAAAAAGTTTGTCACAGCTAGCTGTTACATGGCAAAATTACTTAAGAGTTTCATAATACAAATATTTCACATTCTAGACCTGAAAAAATTACAGCTATCATAGATAATAGTTAATAAATAAAATATAGCAAAAATATTTCCACTATAATGAGTAGTTTGTCGACCTAAAACTAATATTCACCGATCCTATCTGTATTTCTTTCACAAGAATTTCACTCTACTACAAAACAACATGTAAATCAATGGAGAATATTGGAAAATGTAAATCTATAGGAGTTCTTTTACTACTAAAAAGAAAACCCATTCTAATTTTTCTTGTTTGCTGTTTGCCCTCATACTCCACAATTTTCTCTTGTTTCTTTGATATTTTAAAACATGGGTTTAGGCAGTCTGTTAAGTAACAGTGCTGATGAAAATCCTCAAGGCATTTGAAAGGATCCAAAGGATTTATCTGCATCCGATTGAACTGACTGAGTAAGTAATATAATAATTCTTTTGGAAAAATATATACTGCTTTTTAGAACACAATGTAAGACCACTCAGTATTATAACAGGTAGTCTAATTTGAACACTAGTAAAAAGACAGCACAGCATTCTTAAATTCCAGAAAAAAAGTGTTGTTCTTTCAGTTGTGTCTTTGCTAACAATTTGGAAGCATCCATTGTATTACTACTGCAGTGTTATTGAGCTAGTTTTATTAAGGCAAATTTATAGCAATGTTAGAAATTAATACCACTCTTATTTCCTCCACTGTCTGGCTTTATTGAATGCCATGGGGCATATTAATCAGTAAAGCCAAGTAGTGCATGAAATAAAAGTATAAATTAACCTGTAACATGAATGTAAAAAGGGGCTTAATAAAATAGAAATAAATAACACTTTAATGATAATCAACCCCGCCTGGCTTAACCAAGCACATAGTGTAAAAATGCTAAATACAAAAAAAAGTATTCAAATAAAGTTTAAATCATGATGCAAACAACATAATTTACAAAGTAATACTTAATTCACTGTATTGTTTAAACACACATAAGATTGTGCAAAAAACTACCTTTCTGTCCTGACACTTCTTCATGTAAAATTCCTGTCAACTTTGGGAGGAGGCCCAAGGCACAATGACTATGAATTTCGCATTCTAAGAGCCTATGCATTTAGATGTAACCAAAAAAGAAGTCTTTGCATAGTATATTTTGCATACATCCAAAATGTATCTCCAAATATCAGCTAAAACCAGAACAGTCTCTTCAAGCCTGTTTCACACAGGTGAACTGCACACAATGCGTACAGTGATTTATTAAGGGCTTGACCTCGCAAGTGTGTGAAGTCATTTTAACCTGTCCTTAAATTTATGTTGTGGTATTTCTAAAGACAGTGTATTCTGTAGTACAATAGAAGGGGTTTTTTGGGGGGAAGTCTCTTCTCTCCAAGGTCCAAAAAAACTCTGTCCAAAGAATTACTCCCAGTACACAAATTGATATATACAAGTCTTTGCAAAATCAAAGATAATTTTGTACTTGTAAAACAATAGACAGCTCAGCTTTTCTCCACAGTTACTGTACTTCCAGAGCACAAACATTTGGCCACATTGTCATACATAATAACCACATATATGAAAATACATGTATTTGCAAAAACAGGAAAAAAAAAAGGTCAAAATCTGTAAGAATCATAAATCAACAATGTGTATGCTCCCTCTGCTGGCTCTGCTGCAGAAGTTAACCATGAAACACACCTGCTGTAATTGCTCTCCTACTAACAACACTGACATAAATACGTAGCAACCTCGCTAGAAACACCAAGTAACAAGAGGAAAGGTAAGATGAGAAATTCTGCATGAGTGACTGCACACATAACAATATAAACATGATACTCAAGCAAAGGTTTTACAAATACAAATGTATAATATATTAGAAATACATTGGAGTTCATTGCATCACAGTTGTGGTATCATTATGGAGACATACTAATATCAGATGTAGCCAACATTTAAAAGATACTGTGAGCTATGCTTGAGACACTGTTTGGGTGGAGCTGTAATGTTGCAACCAGTATTAATTTAAATTTTTCACATTTGCAAGTTGTATAAAACAGGGTTGCAGGCTGGTTACATTCAAGTATATCCAGAGTCCAGTAGCAATGGTTAAGGATCTTATTCTGCAGAAAATGTAATGGCACTGAACAGGAGGCAAGTTTAACATTTAGTCCAAGTAAGGTCCCCATACTCTTAGGTGATGTTTACTAGGAATTCTGTCAGCTAATGAGTTGAACCATCTGTAGCTGTTCCCTGACAGATGTGGCCAACTCCCGTGCTGGGCCACTACATCTTCTGACACAGAGATCTGTGGAGGACTCCAGTGACAGCGTTCCGAGGGAAGGGCAGAAAATGCCGACACCAGGTACTCAAATGTGGTAGCTCTTTGTAAATAATAAAGCAGCTTTTTTTTGCCAAAGGGCTTTCCAAACACATTCCTTTTGACTTCAAAACTATTGCAAATCTTGCTTCCCCTTCATCAGCCATGGTATCAAATTCAGGCCCAACACAACATCAGTGGATGTAAAGGAATTACATGACAACTCAATTTAGGCAGGTTTTTTTCTTTTTTTTTTAAATCAAGATTTATGCTTAAAATCTGGATTCTTCTAAGTTCACTGAGCTTAATCTATTATACAGATTTTTAAATGCATAAATTTCAGAGAGTTTTATGAGATGCACATGGGTATCCAGTTCAGAATACACTAAGTGTATATTATCTCAGTGCTATTATAACAAGACATGTTCTACAACAGTAAATAAAACAAACTGTTAAATTTATATCTTATCCAGTAAACATGTGAAAAATAAACTTTAAAATACCTTTAAAAATGGGTTTTAACAGAATATTTTTGTATCATTTCTGTCTTGTGCATGAAGTATTCATTTTGGACAAGAAATACATTTGGAGTATAAGACCATGATAGCTAAAGGACTGCCAATCCAAATGGATATTTCAACATAATAAATATTGGTCACTGCATTTAGATTATTGAACTCCACATTATTTTGTTTGGAAGTCAAATACCTTGGCAATTTAACCTCAGTGCTGACAGCATTATAGTCATTAGTCCGAATAAGCAACTTCTTTTTTAATGACAGTAATGGAGTTCCCATAAAATAAAATAAAATAAAATAAAATAAAATAAAATAAAATAAGATAGCATAAATATGGTGTTTTAGTTACATACCGATACAATGTTTATGGACAGTTGTTTAATTTAAAGCACCAAAAAGGGAAAACTGAAGCTGGAGAATGCCACGTGTTGGTCTCGAATTCCAAGTGTGCACCTAAATTTCTGTGACTGTCGCGACTGGGCAACACATGATAAGTTCTTTGAAAAACTAAAACCTTGTTGAATCAACAGTTATGTAAATGTCCAGAGACTACCAATTTGCAGAATATCCCAAATCATTTAAATAATAAATCAGGAAAGAGTGTGAAAGACACATTATAAAATCCACAGTTAAAAGAAATCAGTTAAGTTTCATACTTGCATTTTAATGTTTTAAGATATATAGGTTTTTTCATTTAAACATTCCCTATAATATTAAATTAAAGCAACTGTGTTGTAACAGCACACAGAAAAAACAGAAAGTGCATATCTGTCACAAACACATTGTCTATGGAAAGTGGACCAAAAGGAAAGGTATGATGAAAATATGACAGTATATTTCAAGTAGTTACATGCAATGAAACAGACATGCACCATGGGCCCCTGAAATTCTTTCACACCTATTAGAATACAATTTATTTTAATAACAGAAGACTATTTCTTGCATAGGTTAGTATTTCAAGCATCTTTTTTAAATAAATTGTTTGTGTGTCTAAATCTGTTGATTAAATCATTCCATTTTGTATCATTTCCATGATACAAAAATCATTCCATTTTCTTTATTCCGCTGGATTGGAAACATCCCTGTATTTTTACAGCAGTGTAGCCCATATGCATTAGACTGGAAGTAAGACTGTGACAGCTCTGCTTACTGCCTGCAGCTGTCACTAACACTAGATCTATCTTCACAAATATTATTACAAGTGTGTTCATCTGAGGTGTCCTTATTCACAATAGCTGACCTTCATGGCTATGTCTGACATTTAAAAAGAAAAGTTCTGCTTTACAACCTTCAGTGTGCCTTCAGTTATAAATTACTTGTAGAGTATTAGTAATAATAATTGATTTTAGCAGTAAGTAATAGAGTTATAAACAGCTCCTACTATTTAATGAAAGAAATGCTTCATCTTCTGGTTTTATTTATTAGTATTCAAGAGCCTTCCACAACCTCACTGAGATCAGTTATTGCTTAATTAAACTAGAAAAGATGGTCTGTCAATGACTCTTTGTTCAAAAAAACATAAAAAATATTAATTATTTTTTACATTTCTTTACAAATGTTCTTAAGGTTTGCTTATTTTTCTGTTCTGTTGTGAGCTTATTTGAATACAGATAATGCATGTGAATAATTAATTGTTTGAATTTTCCTTACATGTTAATAAAATACAGGATTCTCATCTTAGTATGGTGCATCAGTTACAAGTAAATATAATCAATGAAGAGTTTTACTCTGTGTTGGCCACACCAGAGCTCCCCTTGGTGTTCACAACTGAATCAATTGCAGAAACTGTCTAAGCATCTTTTTTGCTGCTCACAAGTAAACTCTACTGCATTTTTTAAGAAATTCAGTTTTCTAGCAAAGTAAAAGAGCACCTACAGGTTCATAACGCATAAGAACTAATGTTCACACATGAGAAGCTAAAGACTAAAAGACTTCACTGGCAAATGGCCTGATGAATGATGCAATTACATCAATAATGGCAGGAAGGTTTCAAATAAACAATACCCCGTTAAAATCCGACTGGAAAATGAGAGCAGCTACTGATTTTATTTTGCCTTTTTTGTCACCAAGTAGTGATAACTGACAAATAAAACTTAATGTCACTTTATTGTGATGCAAATAAAAATATACTGTACACTTACATAAATGTCAAGCTTGAGATACTGTCTATCATCTCTCACCACTAGCTGGCACCATAGCTTTAAAAATGTAGTGATGTGTCTCGTTTATCTCTTACTAATTAACAAGCCAGCTACATAATTTTCAACAGAAAACAATTATTCAAAGCAAACAAGAAATATTTGGGGCTATAAACTAAAGTGAGTCTGAAAGCAATATTCTCAATGATGACCGGTAAGATACACCCTGCAAAGGGAAATGGATAATAGCTAACAGACTCGGGGCTTGTTTTTATTAGATGAAAATAAACAGTACTGTGGACAGATGGGAGAGTCTGATATTTTTGCTACTGGCTGGGAGATCATAGAGGTCAATATCTTGGATTATGAAGAGGATGAACCCCAATAAACTGCCTCCCTTATTGGGCTTTTTATCCCAAATAAACTCAGAGGCTACTTCAGGTTCATTCCCAAAGAAGCAGTTTTATTGCATGGGCTAATAAATTTCACAGAATCTGTCTCCTTCACTGGCTTCCCTCTTCTCATTAGAGCCTGCTGCTTTCATTGTCTGCTGGCTGGATGCAGACGCCCTAAGAGGCAGTGACTTGGTTTCCACTCTGACAGCAGTGGTTCTGACATTGCAATAGACTTCACTGCCATGTTCTGCTCTGATCCTTTCAGACTAGTCACTATGGGCTGACCAGACACCCACACATCCAGACACACACAAAGTTCAAAGCAGGGGTGTTACAAGCTAGTCATCTACTGCTCAGCCTCAGAAGAGACCAAACAAAAATTCAGGCAATTGTTGCCAACTGTCTAAGGATTTACAGGTTGGGCAAAGAAACCCATAAATGTTCACATAATACCAAAAACAGAGCACTGTTAATGTACAAATACATCATATTTGTGGCCAATCTGTCAGCTGTGGTCTGAATAGACACTGAAATATTTCTATAACGTAAGAAAATCCTCTCTAAAAAGAAATTAAAGCGCTCTCCTATTGTAGGGCAGGTTCTCTGCAGCTGTCCAACCAAAGTCACTCTGAAACCTGGGACATACAGACAAGATTTCTGTATCAGTAAGGCAGTCACCTCAAGAGAACCCTGCCATTCTGGTCTTGGCACCATTAAACAGTATAGCTCATAAAGTTACACATATTCTTTTTTACAATCTTCCATAGGACCAGAGAGAAGATAATGTACACTTTGAACAACAGTGCTATACATGTTACAAATTCTGCAGTTGATTCACTAAAATATCTAGCTGATAGCTCTCTCCCTACAAAAAAAAAAAAAAAAAACACCACAGAATAACATATACTGACAGCTATGTAGGAAAAAAAACATTCTAATTCTTACTCTGAAAAAGGTCACCTCCTGTATAATTTTATAGTGACATTTTTGTCCTACCTAACAGGGAAATGGTGAACCTCATCTACATCTTCACTACTATCTAGACTGGTTAGAGTCTGCCATTTGCATACTACAGTACCACTGCCAGGCTAGTCTTCAGCCCGCTTTAAGTACTTCCCTTTCACTCAACTGAACAGCAGAACAAAAAGCAGCTTACACACACCAGTACTGAGGAGATTATGCATACAGACTGCACCTATGCTTCCAGGATAACCACTGAAGTCATGAAAGTGCTGTTGTCTAAAATGGCACAACCAGTTGTAACTAACGGATCGATTTGGAAGACTATGCATGGAAGGACTTGGGTTAATGAACACAGTTATAATATATATTCAAACTGGTATGGCACAAATTCTTACCTTCCCAAAGCAAAAGAAAAACAAAAAAACCCAAAAGACTGGAAAGTAATGAAAGGAATTCACCTAGATCAAATTATTTTGATGTTTTAAATCTCTTGGAGTAGCTTCATATTTGCTAGTGAATTTTATCCTTCACTGATACAGATATTTTGTGTTTTGTAAAGCCTTATTTCAATCCCATATTGGCCAGTATGCATACAAACATTTCTTTGCTAATTTTATCTTGGAACAGAAAAGAACAATTAAGAGAGGTTATTTGTTTCTTTCCTACTTAAAAAAATGCCATCTAAGGAACACAGATTAGGATCACATTTGTTCTTTCATAAGAGGAAACTTTACACGCAACATTTCTTCATTGTATCTGGACTTCTCAGATTTCTGCCGCTGGCACGTTACACTTGCAAAGTTCACTCTGTAGCCAAAGGTTTTGAGTCTTTGTTTCGTGCAACAAAAACTGTCAATAAACAACAAATGAGTTGCCCCTAGTGTTTTAACAAAGCAATGGGAGCTGACACCTTTTTGCTGTATATGCTCCACAGGATAAACACGCTGCCAACATCAACTAATCGTAATGTTAAGAACATGGTGGGTTTGCCTTGTTCCAAAGTTATTTTGAGGTCATTCTGGTAGTCCTGCAAATAGTCAACAGGGCAGCCTCTTGTAACTGAGTCAATTCCACAGAATTCAGGACAGACGGCAATGTGAGACCAAGGATCATAAACTGGAGAAAACCTAGTGAATGCAGCAGAGAAGCTTGTAACGGCTGTGGTATAATAAAGAAGTGTTAGAGTTAATCCACTGCTATCTGTCTTTATTTTGCTAACCCACTCAAGTGGACACCACAGCATTGAGACTACATTAATCAAAATTTGGAATGACCTGCTTTTCATTGCAAACTGCAGTTATCTTTCTTTACTGATTGGCCTTGACCTGTCAGCTGCATTTGGTACTGCTGACCCTGGGGGTTCTTTTGAAGAGCCTGGAGTACTATGAAAGGTTGTCTGACTCTGTTCTTGCTTGGTTTAATTCATATTCTACTCAAACATACCATTTTATTTCCAGTAGAAATTGCTCATTTAATTGCATTGTAAGTTTTATGGGGTATGCCCCAGGCTGCGTTCTTTATGCCAAGCTTCTCAGTATTTATATGTAGAATGGTGGAAAAGAAAAAAAAAGTCACTCACAAAGCTAGACCAGGCTTCATAATACCAGTAATTTTCACTGCTTTAAATTGTATACAAAGCTGTTTTGGGAATAAAACAAATCTATATGTCACCATCTGATGTTTATTTGACAAATGCATTGTTTTTAACTTAATACTTTCAAGACAGGTTCATCCTCTTTTTAGGAATTTAGCGACCCTTTCTTCAATGCTAGTATATACTAAGTCTAGTAAGAGACCTATATTACAACTTCGCATCTAACCAACCCCAAAGTTGGTTGGATGAAAGCCTTAGTATTACAAACCCAAACAGCTCATACTCAAGAAACGAATATTCTTTCAGATAATACTATTGTAGTGGCACCAAAAGTATTTAATGTCTTTGTCTGCAAAAGGGATTCAGATTTGATTCAGATCCTGATTCTTCCCAAAGAAATAAAGAAATGGTGAAGTATAGCATTAATCTACCTTACTTGTGGTGTTTGCCAAAACATACAGGATTTTAAATCTGACACTGCTTAATCTATATAATTGTTAATCTATGTATGAGGAGATGGTTTCAAATATTATGACACACATAAACCACTACCTTTATTAGTAAAAGACAAATTGTACTCTTACAACTAGCATTTAAGTTTGCCAGTCCACTTGGACGCTGTCAAAATTAAGAGAAACGTTACATGATTTAGGAATGTAGTATCACAAGAAACACACCAGGTAAACTTTAATTTTTGTTCATATCTTGAATGAATAGATTATTTCAACAAATAGGACTGAATTTATGGCTCAAAATATTTTACTTTGCAATAGAACTGATACATTAAATCAATATAATTGTTATTATGAAACTGAAAAATTTAGATCCATCATTCATGAATAGTCTGGGTCCTGGTTATCCAATCAGTTTTGTAAAGATCGACTCCTTCTTTACCAAGGACCAACTGCAGTGGAATGCTGTGTAAGGATTAGAAATCTGTGTACAATTATAGAAGTCCCAGATTCAGACCTCAGAGCAAAATACTACTGTGGCATTGCAAGTAAAATGTATTTATTATAATCATTACTTATTAATATTTAATTAAATTTACTTTATGCTACATCAGTCATCTTATTTTAAAATAAAAAGTAGAGACTGAAGAAAAATACAAATTATAAATATAAAAATAAAATTATCATTAACTTAAAAATTTTTACAACATATTTTTTAAAATAGACAATAGTAATAAAAACGGAAGATACAATCAAAAATTGACAATAAAGGGAAGCCTCAAAAAGAGCAAGGCTGCAGTTCACTCATGGGTAAAAACAAAGTAAAAGACAATGTCTATCGAGAGATCAGAAAGCAACCTGGAAACAAAACACCTCCAGATTGTGGAAAAATGCAGCTTGGAATCTGAATTTTGAGCTAGGAGATATCATTAGTAAAATGGATGTAAGCTTTGGCGGAAATCTTTTAGCATATTACATAAATATATTTGAGCAAACTCTATATGGACTCAAGTGTTTATTCTGTTGTTGCATGCTCTAATTTGATACTAATTCCAGCTGAATTAATACCAATTACCTTATGTATAAATACAATCACAGAAAAGTCCAGAGTCTGAAATTCACCAAGCATTTATATGGAAAGGAAACTAAGGGGCTTATTTCTTTCCGTAATCTCCATCAATGAAGTTCATCAAGCCCCTTCTTTCTTACATAATTTTTTCCCGCTATATATAATTTTTAAGAACATCAGAAAATTAAAAAAACCCCAAACCATTAAGGTATTGTTTCTGATTAGCTAAGAGCTAATGACTTTTTTACCTTGCTGTGCCCCACCTTGACTTTTTTTTCCTGAACAAAGTCTGTCTGTTGAGCAGTAATTGCTAGGGCAGTATTGCCAAAGTAATAAAACAAACTGCATTAATACTTTAACATTCAGCTTAAGTGCAATGGTAGCACACATATTACAAAAAAGGAAAAACATACACCAGTTTTTTTCAAATGAAAAAACCATTGCTTTCTACTTTTGATGAATGTCACAAATTACTGATAACAACATGTGGCACCAGAATAGAAATGAGCCAACAGCTGCAGAGATTTAAGTAATTTGCACACTGCCTGTTGTCTGGTACCTCCCCTGCTGGAAGTTACCATCTTCAGAAAATAGTAAGGAGACGGGAACATGGGCCTACACTTCAGCTGCTTCAATTCACAATCCAACATGTTAAATCATGGGATGTAGGAAAACATCCTCAATTACCATAACTGAAGTCATAACCAATCTGCCAGTAGTAAAAAAAAAAAAAAAAGTATTCAAATTCAGCATTATGAGAGCAGCATTTTGCCAGACTTTATTAGAAACACACAGATTTTTTTCCCCGGGAAGTAACAATAAGCAATTCTGTATTATTTGAATTTTTCAAAATACCCATAATTCTGTATGTATTTATAGCCCAGTTCCTCCCAGAATGGTTAAAGCACGGCTGATCGTCACAACAGAGATAGAACTCGAGTCTACTCCTCTTCCCAAATCATCCTACCTAGACTGTGACCTTAAAAGACTGAATTCTTATTTAAAAGTAACAAGGTGGCAGTCCTACAGTGTTATGTAGCAAATTTCCTATGCAGTCCTCAGCAGAAACAGGAACACTCACAGAGCTCTAGGAAGAGCAGCAGCGTCCGGGAGAGTCTCAGGAAGGCCTGAGACAGTTTTGGCAAGGTTTGAGGAGAATTTCTGCACTGGTGGTATTCATACAGGGGTAAATAATATGGGTTCTGGCATACTAATATCATTTATGTAAGGCAGACAAGGAAGGAACATGGCCCCTGCTATGAGGAACTGAAGGTTTGAGGGACAGTTATCAAGCTAAGATAATATCTAGCAGCGTGTAGTAGGGACATGTGCATTCCAAAAGAAACTGTATTTAATACCAAAATATTCCCTTCTCCTCATTACTCTTCACAGAGAAGTAATTCAGCAGCAGCTGTTTTGGTCCAGTAATTAGCTTTCGTTAGAGTAAAGCAGCTTGCTCCTGCAGACATATAGAAGTCATGCTAGAACGGACTAAAGTTTATGTTCTATTCTTACTGGAATACCACTAAAGTAAAACCCTAATAATGGGGTGAAACATGTACAGACATTTTTCAGCTTACATACTGCCAATTCCCTCAGCATCCTAAGACCGAAATGCCTGTAAACCACTTGGAAACATACATGCTTGTGTTTTAGTGTAAATGGGATCTCAGGTACAGATTTCACAAAAAAAAGACTTGGGTTCAAAAGATGAACTGTAGACAGATTTTAAAATCAGTATTGACAGATTTAATCCAAAGGTCAAAACAGGAAAATCCACCTCTAGTCATTGAAGCGAACAAAACAGAAAAAGGAAGAGCTTTAGGCTGGTGGCTGATGTTTCAGCAGTGCTGCAGTCATGTATAATTTAATACTCCATGACTGGCTAATAATACTCTTCTCTGTGTTCCTATCACAAGTTTTGCAATAATGCTCAAGATTTGTAGTTGCCAGCCGCCAGTTTGGAATATTGCCTCGCTGCTCCAGGCCTAACATAGTAGTCCTAGTTTTCCACTGGGATGTGCTATATAATTGCATCAGTCTGCTTTCTGAAACTCTTGGGAGGGTGTTAAGCTAAAAAAATAGGCAAGACAGAGGCTTTGTTTGGGCACAGAACTACAGAACAGAAGAAAAAATAACTAATTCAGTTAATCCCATAGCTAACTTCATGAGAGGGAGGGAATAAAACCAACAGGTGTACTGGAGGGTTAACACACGTCCATATGAGGACATAAAAAGCAGTTAATTCTTGCTTAGTTAAAATGGCAACTTTAAATTACAGAAATAGCCAGCTGCGTGTTTTTTATATTTACATGTTACAAGCATCCTTCTTGATTTTTAAATAAAATATTGTATACTCATGGACACAAAAATATAAGAAACTATTTTTATCATTGGAAATTCTGTGGTACAACTACAGCTAGTATTCAAAATGGTACAGCCCTCTTGGTTGACTAAACTTAGAAAGAAACTCCAAAGTCACAGAGTCGCAGATGATACTTCTTCAAGTTGGTCCCACTGAAGCGAAGCAATCAGACCCACTTATCTGCATGTTTTGAGTAACAAGTCTCTGAAATGACACCCAGAAAGAATATGAAAATGGATAATACCTGCAAATTACTTAGGCCTGTTTAGATTGTCGGCCTCATCCTCAGCCAACATAAAGTGCAAGGAACGTACATCAGACAAGAATCTGATTTCATAACTCTAAAGCCTTTATCCAGATTTTTTGTACACTTTGGGGACATTGTTAGACAGTTCATTAAAACCCTTACACACCACAAAATCAAACTACGTCTTAACTATATCTGGTACAAGATATTGTAACCAAGCCCTCTGACATCTGGATAATGTAGATTGATGAAATACATGTTAAATGCAGATGATACAACTACAACAGTGTTATGGTTGCAAACATTAAAAAGGTACTAGTTTTTATATTACATTTGACCAAGAGTGATAGGTTTCAGCGGAAACTCCACAAAAAATACTTGTCTGTCATTTTTCCAAAAGCAAAATAGCAACATTTTAAATCTGGATTGTTCCCATTTACACAACGTAGCTTGTTTGAAAGTTACAGCCTTAAACATTAATACATTTTTATGAATTAGATAGTTGACCTTATGTTAGATTTCTCTTGCATAATCTATCTGCTTATATTACCATCCTCTTATTAACACATAGAAAATGATTAATTGTATGGCCAATGAATTCAAACCACGTGTGTCCTGAAGGCAGAAATGTCATCACGTTATATATTGCCATAAATATTTCCACTACTCAGCATTTTCCAACTGTGTTTACTGCACATGACCTACAATATTTGGTAAACAAGCATGTGTAGCCATTTCTGTGGCAAATATTCTAGCATTACAAGGCATTTTTTTAAATCACAACACAATTTTCCATGGAATACATCAGTTCATACACTTGAGGTCTCTGAATGTACAAATGACTAGCTACCAGCTGCAGTTTCCTCACCTTTGGCTATATTCTCCCAGCAGTTTCAATATATTTCTCTTAATTAAGTGATTTAATCTGCCACAATGAGTAGATTGGTTCTTGACAATCTCTAGAGTTTTATTCTACTTGCCCAGCATCTCCACTGAACTCCTGGTATTGGTCAGTACAATAATTTTAAATGTAGTGAGAATGAATTACAAGATACTTAGCAGAAACTATTATAATACTTATGACATTGGTTTAAATTACAACCACACATATTTTAGGACATAATATTTTGTATTTAGCAATATCTACTTCTAACTTAACACAAAATTTCTATATTAGGAAAGAAAAAAGAAAACTTGTATGGAATTCATTATGAAAACTTGATCATTTTTTTAAAACAGATATGCCTTAATGTTCCAAATGCAAACATTAGCACATGTGGTATTACACTCTGAAATTTAAATTTATTTTGGCAGCTTTTGAAAGATGTAACCTTTTCACGTATGTTTCATGCTATATATAAAGAACTGTACATATGTCCTTGCATCACAGTAATCTAAAAATCTCAAATACATGTTATTAAATGAATAAAATGTTTCTCAGTAGCAACAGACCAGAAAATAATTATGTAAAAAATCAATTCAATGTATTTTGAAGTATCTGACTTGCCAGGGGGGTGTAATACTTAAAAGTGGAGTACAATTTACAAACAGATTAAAACATAGCATGCCATCAAAAAGCATGATCCTAGCAGCTTAAGCATAGCTGGGAGAGTAAGTACAGGAAAGGAATCATCTATGTAGCTGTGTTTTTAAAAAAATCTTCTCTGTGTCAGTCCTTGGTAAAGTAGTTGTTAGGGTAGCTACAGTGTATACCATGTAAACAGTTAAAATTATGTTTGATATAAATCACAGTCTGAAGAATGTGTGCAAATTCAATTTAGAAAAAAAAGTGACAGGTTTTCATGTTTAGCAGTCAGAAGAGGCATTTTGAGTCACACAAATCCAGTGCCAGATGTAAAGCTAACTATTGGCTGAACACTGACCATGTGTTTGAGCCGTGCAGATATGAAAACCCCTCCCAGAGCCAGATCTGCATTGCAGGCAAGGAAAGAACAAGATTTATTTCCCCTGCCCTACTCTGTTGCACAGATACATAGGCAAGCAGGAAATCCACCTGCAGTTCCTTGCGTTAATAAAATGTACCAAATGATACTTACTATTTAGCTAGTTGTACAATCACTGCTAACGAGTGTTTTCTAAATTTTAGTAACAAAGAATGAACACTAAGATCAAGTATAATCATATACTGCTTTTTACAGTTTTGATTTCAAGAACAACAGATATTACCTGCTACATCCTCCATTTTTCTTCTTTCTTCTCCATATCAAGTTTTTTTCTTCCTGTGTAGACAACATGAACCCCAATTAAAAATTATTCTAGAAATCTTGTATTTCTTACCTTTTTCCCAGTTGTGATGATTTTATGACACAAATTTTAGCACTTCTGACTCCTCATGCACTGGCATCTCAAACACAATATATTAAATTTCATTTTACCTGGAGTTTTCAACTGTAAGTGGCTATCACATTCTTTTTTCCCCTAGCAATACAGATACTCCTTTCTATTTGATCATTTAAAGAAAATGTATGTTTGCTAACAAAGAAAATCTAGCATGAACAAAGCATATTGCTTTTAAGAAAGCCCTAAATTTACCTTAGAGCCTTGTGTAAATCAAGCAGCATGGAATGTCAGGCATACAACACTTTATCTCAAGTAAGCTCCTTAAATACGATTGTTGACACTTTAACATGACACCTTTACATTTTGTCTAGGGCATAATTTTGCTAGTAACAGAATTCTTCCTATCCTAAGATCTGGAAAATAAATGTGAAATTTTTGTGCACAAAGTTACAGAGCCAACTATGTTATAATGGCATCTCAGCAAGCTATCTTCCTTCACTGCTAGAGGTATTATTGTTTGGTTAGTCCTAATATCATCCCCAATGCACACTTCTTCCTTCATTTTTTGTCAGAAGGGTTCAAGCAAAAAAAATTTTAAGAAGAAAAGTCAGATAAAACATAGAGAGAGCAGGTTATGGAATAAAACAGAGTCTAACATGTTCAGAATTAATTAGCATCCAAAGAAGAGCAGAACAAATGGGAAAAAATATTTAGGAAACTATTCATTTTTATAGCAATCCAAAATGCAGGATTATTTTCCATATACACATCTGGTACAAATATAAAATATTCTAAAGAATAAGTATTTTATATAGAGATACAATTTGTAGAAAGAATTAATCCCGTGTCCCTGAATGAAACCAAAATATACAAAGGGAAAGCAGTTTAAAAGTCTTTTTAATTGAGTTAGTTGCTAATTGTTTGATCTCTCTCATTTCCTGGATCACAGGTCTGAGATGTAGCTCTTGAGGAGTATAAGTCATGCAAAATTGATCTAAGGTCTCTGACAGATGGAGTCTAACGGAGATAGTTGCAAGAGTTTGGTGTTATTTCCCCAAATGTTTGCTGGAGATTACTAAACGTGTACTAGGCTGGTGGACAAGTATGTGTGTTTTTGCTTCAAACCAGCTCATAGACTGACATATTACTTCAAACGCACCTTTATCAATTATTAAAGTTAATATAGGAGACTGTAAATTGAAGCAGCTGACGTATCTACATACATTCAGTGACTTCCACGGGAAAAAAACAGGCAGAAAGGGGAAATACTATCTCAAACCACTGCAACTAAGTCCTCGAGAGACTGCCAGAGTTCTGGGGCAGAAGACACTTGAATTGACACAATCTGAAGTGGAACAGATCTTTAGGATTTGTTGTTTCTGGAGTGTGTGTGTATACAAATGTATATATGTATACATATATGTGTATCTATATATAAAGAGTATTAACAATTTCTGAAATAAAGCAAATACTGTAGCATAATCATACTACTAATTCTGATATCAAGAATCAGGTTATTGATTCTACACATTTTTTAATTAATGAAGTAAAAGGTTTTCATGCACCCTGCAGTGCATACAAGTACAAGAAGAATTGGCAAAATGTTACCAGACTTTACACTAATATATTACCCTGTCTTCATTCAGCAAAGCTCAGCAATTTAAATCAAATTCAGAGATGAAAACAATTGTTTCTAAATGAAAATGATAGCAGAAGCTGCAGTTGCTTGCACAATAGTCAAGTGCCTGCAGTAACACTTGCCCATGTTTAAATATACCATATTTCTACAACGCAGAAAAAAGAACTGAATGTTAAACAATCTTTTGTGCTGAAGCTCTCATGAACGTTTTACTATACAGCACTCATGCCTTCTTACCAAAATTGTAGTTTGTGTCCTTTTCAAAGTATGAAACTTAAACAATCTAAGAGGCTTTGGAAAATGTATTTGGTTCAGTTAATTGGCTCCATTAACATTACTATTCTGGAGACTAGAATTCAAGATCAATTTCATATTCCCATCCTAATCTCTGTGTGACACTAAAAAAAAATAAACTTTGGACAATTTCACCAACAATATTTACATATCCAAAGATTCACTTCACAAACAAATGCCATGTAAGAATCAAGCAATAAAAACCTCCAACAAAACCCACAACAAAAAAGGACAACAAAGAGAAACTGACATTTCAGCCACAGAAACACACAAAAGTTAAAAGCCTTTCCCACTTTTTTTTGAACCAGGTACAAACTACTGTTCCCTTGGCTTAAAAAGAGGAGAGCACATGTTTGGAAACACTGCTAAGGAAAAAAGAAAAGCATGTTAGCCATCTGCATAGATCACCAATACTGCATCTGCTACATAATATGAAACCACATCTGACTATGACACTGCATCAGCCAGAATAGATACAGGTGTATTAAATGCTACATTTTCTCTTAAGGAAATGTGTGATCCAAAATGCGAAGCAATATTCTACCAGATAACAACCAACCTGAAAACACTTTACTAGCAGAAAATTGTTTGTCTGAAATCAAAATTATAATTTTTCATCTAAGACCTCAAACTTGTGGATAATTTTCATCAGCAACTGTGAATCTTCGTGTAATGTGCTTGTCTTTTATGTCAGTGCAGTAAGCACAATATTATAAAATTATTACATTCTGTACAATTGATTACACATAGGGGAGGACAATCATGAACTGAAACTATAGAATTAAAATGTGATCTGCCTATCTGGCTGTGCAACCAAATGAGACCGCAAGACAATCAGCCTCCATGAGTGACACTTAACTGTGAAATGAATGACAATCAAACTAATAAAGGCATGGTATTCTTCACATTCGGGGAGGCAGCTCCTGTGTAAACTACAAGAACCTTTGAAACTAAGAGACATATTTAGCCAGTACTGTTGTCTCATAGTATTCTCACCCTGCGGGTAACGGGGGCAAGAGAACAAGCAATGTAAATGACACATATATGAAGAATTTTAGTTGAAGTAAAAAATTTAATTGTCTGGTTTACTTGGTTGGGAGAAGGAAGATGAGAAATTGTTGGTTTTGGCCTCAATGCAAAGAATATCTGGAGGCTGCTGAGACTTCCAGTGAGTTTTACTTCCCAGGAAGTCAACTACCTTCTCATGGAGATCAAAATGTAGGAATATAAAAACTTCTTTCAACTTATGTACATAACAGTAGCAAGAACATTTCTAAATCTATTGGGAATTTCTCTACATATTAAGAAAATTCTCTTTAGTTAGAGAAATCAAACGGGTTTTGACACTTTTGCATAAATGAAAGATGCTAATCTGAAACTCAAAGATTATCTTTTCCATATTTTTTGTAGGAACTGCAAGGTAAAGATATAAAGAAATGAAATTAGCAGCTAATACTGAACTTCAGTGATTTATAATCCTTTCAGTCATGCATTTCATATGAGGGGTACTCACTTACAAACCTTTCTGTAAAGCCACATCAACTGATTTGCTCCTTTATATAGCATAAAGATATTTTTAAAGGGGGTAAGTGCCAACACCTCCTGCCTAGGTTAAGTCATCATACTGAAATAGCTACTGGTACTGTGAGAGGATAGAGATAACCAAGACACAAGAAACTTTAAGGGTAGGTCTTTATAATGCTGTTTTTCCAGATAAGGAAAAATTTGTTATGTATGTGCTTAACTATGCTTTATTCTATACAAAATCCTTGCAGAAGACCCTTTCTTTTAAACTCTCTATGCTAGTTCATGATGACAAACACCATTAAAAGATACAGGCAATGCCTCTGCTTAAGAAGCTATGGAGAAGTTTTTAAAACATATTGCTTGAATGTATTTTGATATTCAACCAGAAATACGCTAACCTACGCTCACTTTCAAAGAGTGAGTGCTAAACAGTCTCCGGAGATCAAAACTTTTCATTGCCTCTTTGCAGCGTCTCCAGGATAAAAACAATACGTGGAGACAAATAACTTCTTTTAGAAGGTCCTGGGCGCCTCAGGCATACCCTGACACTCCTGCAGAAGTCCTCTGTAAGTACCACATCCTTTCCTTTCCTTTCCTACAAAGTATTTTAACCCGTCTGATTATGTCTCCCTCAAGGCCGGTATTTCGATGGCTCCCCTTTCACACAGCAGCCCCCAGGGGCCTCAGGCAGACGAGACACCGACCTGCGAGCCGCGGGCTGCGCTGAGGACTCTGGGCCCGCGCTCGGCAGAAGGCGGGGGCGAGCAGCCGTGGCGGGGGCAGGCCGCAAGGCCGGCGGGACGCCTTACGTAGAGAGGAGAGGCGGTGCCCGCCTGTGCGCACCAGTCACGGCTGCGCGCCGGCGCCGCCACCCCCACAGCGGGCGGCGGTTAGTGCGCTGGGCCGGCTGCCGGCGTGGGACCGACGAGGGCGGGAAGGCGCTTAACTGAAGGCTGGCACGGTTATATCTTATCTTCTGTCACCTCTCCTACCCTATCCCCACCTTCCCTCTCCGGCTGCCCTCGCTCCCCTCCTTTTCCACCCTCTCGGCGGGGAAGGGGCCGCTGCGCCTGCGGCCCAGGGCGGGGGGAGGGGCGGCGGGCGCTGAGAAGAAAGCGGTAACGGCCGCCGCGCGCGCGCGCGCGCTCGCGGCTGCCAGCCCAGTCTTCCCCTCCCCCTCCCGCGCTGTCGCGCGGTGCCTGGAGCCCGCCTTCCCATCACGTGACACCCCCCCGCCCTCCCCCTCCTCTTCCTCTCGGCTCCATATTGATACTGAAGGAGGCGAGTCTGGTCACAAAATGGAGGTAACTGCCCGCCGCGTGGAGGGAGCGGGACTTGCTAGGCTAAGCTGAGGCAAGGGTGGAAGGGGAGGTGTAAGCGGCCTCCTCCCCCCGCGGCAGTAGAGCTGCTTTAACTCTCCGCCAGAGCCCCCGGGCGGGAAGGGGGAGCGCTGGGTTGGAGGGCACGTCGTGGTGCCCCTCGCGGTTCCCACTACTGCCCCGGAGCGGCTGCCGTCTCCTTGTAGCGTTTCTGCTGCGCTCCAGACTCGTTTTTGCCTGCGACATGGTGCATTAGCCCGCAATGGCGGCCGCTGGCAGGAAGAGGGAGGATGCGGGAGCGACTGCGCTTCCGCCGTGCGGCCCCTCGGGCACAGCGACTGCGGCCGCCATTTCACTGCGCTCCAGAGCATAGGCGGGTGGGTGGGGGAGGCCTGGCCCTCGGCTTGGCACAGGACTGTGGGTAGCAGAGTCCTCCTCAACTATCCTGGGGGACACCGAAAAGCTTAGGTGCGTATTCGGGCGACAGTGGGGAGAAGCGAGTTCCACACAAGCGTGTGTCATTGTTCTGTCCTGCCTGTGTGGCCCCCCATGTAAGCTACCCGGAGTAGTGCGCTAGGGATTTCTTTTCCTACTCGTTTTCCTGGGAAGAGACTTTTAAAGCATTAAGGTCGTTTAGTGCCGTGCTCTGCTTCTCGCTGAGGAATACTGGTCCCTTGCAGCACCTCCCTAATATCCCTCACCCCCTTCCCGAGGGGAGTTAGCACGTGTAGCGAGCTTTTGCTGCGCGGGGAGGTGCGGGAAGGCATAGTGCAAAGCTCTCTCGGATAGTTTCCCATTTCCCTTTCTCCACTCCCCCAAGCACACGTGCACAAGAGCCACGACATTCGGTGGCATCCCGCCATGATCCTGGTGGGCAACACGAAGAAGCAGTCCTGCACAAACCTTGGTTCAAATTTTCTTCAACTTGAATGAAGTCGAGATCGAATGCACATGTGGGGCAATCGTCCACAGCCTACCTGGAGGGAAATACTGTCATGATATCCCTCCTTGCTTTTCTTTCCTCTCTCCTCAAAACCTAAGTTTTTTTGCTCAAATATTTCAAGTAAAGTATGGTGAGCAAAAATGGTGCAGGTCTGTGGGTTTTTCTTTTGTGTTTTTTTTTTATCTTGACCTCCTTCATTGCAGGCTGAAACCTTAGAGAATTGAGAACAGAGAAGCCAACAGGTCACGCTAGTTTCTGTTGCTACATTAAAAGCAGAGAAGAAACTGGATCCCTTAGCAAAACAGCTAAAAATAACTTTTCCATGTAAGCAATTGTTTTAGCTGCTTCAGGGCTGTTGAATAGTTTGACAACTGGGAGGGATGATGAGTTCAAAGCACTTGAACATGCTTCAGTAAAGCTTGGAAACCCATCACATAAGTTATTAAGCTAATATCTTCTTGTTTTTTTCCCAGCAGACGTTCCTTTTGGCATTGGGAATAAACTGCCAACACACTTAGAGCTGAAAATCTATTGTTTTGCTGCTTTAACTCTTAGGTTTGGCACGATACACTGTATGCACATTAGGTCCAACTTTAGCTATTTACAAAAAAGACCAATACATCTCCATAGTATTCTCTGAATGGACAGGTAAACTTCCATCTTTGGAATGTCTGTTTCGCCTCTATTATCTTACTTCTTGTCTCTGTAAGAGTTACAGTAGCATTATAAGTTCCTTTGAGTAATGAAACATCTCTTAGTGACTTTCTGCTCATTATAACTAACAGACTTGTTCTGAGACTACTTTCAGTTCTGTAGTTAAGTTGCAGTATACAACTGTTTCAATGCTAGTTTAACTCAGCTGATAAAAATGTTCTGAATATTTTTATTTAGAGTTGAATATAATATTTTGTTGATGTTAAGTATTAAAAAAGCTAATATTGACAGCTTTTTTTATCAACTTTCTATGAGGCAAAGTAGGAATAGGGCTGAACAGGGCTGTGTTCCACTTCAGCTGGTGGTATGCATCAGCAAGGAGACAACTCTCCTTAGACCATCACGGCCTTAGAGGCCATCATGGCAGAGACCATGCCCAAGAGCTTTATGTTCGCCAGCCTGGAGCCTCACTGGGGAAAGCAGCAGGTGACAAAATCAGAGAGGGATTGCATACTTTTCATTACTTAAAAACATATTTGAATAGGCTTATCCCTTTCCTGCCTAACAATTCCCAAAGTTTTATTTTGCCATACAGCTACTTTTTTAAAAGCCCCTGAATTGTTAACGTTCTTTTTCATACCTCCCCTGTATGACTTAAGGAATTGAACAGCTCAGTTGGTCCTAATACCTCCTAAGTCAAACTGATGTTTGAGTTAAAGGATTTCAAGAGCAGGTTTAATATTGTGTAGAGAGGAACTGAAGATAATACAAACACTTTGATGTTACTTCATAAAACCTTTAAAATTGTTAACGCATTAAATCGTGGTACTCATGATTTCACAGCTGAGTTTAATTTGAAGCTGGATTTTAACATGGAATTATATTAATTAATAATTTTCTCTGAATAACAGTACATATTGGTCATTAGTAGAGACCTGCCTGCTTTTCCTATGCACTATTTGCAGGAATAAAACTTAAACAAACAAACAAAAAACCCTGCACCCAAAACCACAACCCAAACAAACAAAAACCCCACCAAAATATACACCTAATCTTGTAAATATAAAATTACTTTAGTGCAGCACAAATGTAGTTTTACAGAAGCATCTTATTTAGTTGAAAGTATTCTATTTTGGCTACTGTAATAAAGTTTCAAGAAACGTCCAAAGTAGTGATGAACTGTAGCCTAGTAAGACAAATCAGGTAATTTAATGATCTCATGAAATTTGAAATCATAAAGGCTAAAGGGAACATGATTTTTTTGAACACTTAGATATGGATTCATTCACTGAGTTTTTTGTCTGAGTGCTTAGATGTGGATTCATTCACTGAGTTTATCTTGTGAAATACTTGATTTTTGTAATGATATGTACATAACTCTTAACATTTGTGAAAAGTTGGGCATGTAAATAGAGAGTACAGGGTAGTAATCAAATACATCACTTGGAAACAAAAGTAATGCAGATAGCTAGTGCTACAGATTGCTGAGGGTCAAGTGTTAAAATTTTTGATGTTGCAAGAGTAGAATCAGTAAAGGATTCTTGCACTGGTGTTAGTGGAAAATGTTTTTCAGCACAGAAAATATTTAACACATCCTCTAGTGTTCCAGTTTTGTAGGCTGCTGGATCACTGATTACAATAGGTTACACATAAGATAATTCTAATAAGCAGTATTTGCAAAATGTTAAATATTTTTTGATTTAAAATCTAGCGAAGTAGAATGTGATTTATGTAGTGGGTTTGGGTATCAAAGATGGAATTTGCTTGCCCTGTACCAGTTGTATTCGTGATAGTTATGTAAGACAGTAATCGACATAGGTTGTTTTCTACAGATTTTAGCTCTAGGTTGTACCTAGTTATTCCAACAGTTGTAAAAAGACCTTTACTAGGATAGCAAATGTTCCCTCTGCAGCTCTTCTTAATCGTGAACAAAGTAGTTTGAGGATTTTAACTCTACCCTTTTAAATACTTACTTTTTTTTCTACTTTCACCCCTCTCCTGTTTCCTCCTGTAAAGCCACACCCATGCGTTGCAGCCAGAGAAGGCCCTGCTTCACAGGAATTGGGGTAAGTACTGACTTATCCAACCTGTTTTCTAGGTTTCCTAGATCTAAAAGAAAGGCTGAGTTAGAGTACCCTTCCAAAATGGCTGCTCTTAAGGAAGAGAGAGATGTGGAAGACTACAAGAGGAAAGGAAGACGATCCTCACAGGTGAGAGGACTGCTTTTTTTTTTAATAAAAAAGTAACTTTAAGGGGTAAAGATTAAAAAAAAAAAACTTAACCATTTTTATCTGATGTATTAATTCATAGCTTTTTTCCTACCTTCTTCATCCCCATATTAGCGGAGTAACTTTAAATTGCACTATATTACAATTTTAAGGGGTGGGGTGTTAAGCATAGTGGGGAAATTTTGCTTTTCTAGTTTTCTGTTGTAACAAAACTGGTTAAATGTATGTTTGTGATTAAAGCAAGGTGTAATTATTTTTTTAAGAAATTCATGCATCCTCAGAGTATCAGCAGGAACTTGATTCCTTCCTATCTTCAAAATCCTGTTTTTAGTGGGAATGAAGACAGGTTCTTTTTTTTTTTTTTAAAAAATGAAAATGGTTGCCTAATAGTCACTGCAAATGAAAGCGAGGCTGTACTAAGTAAAAATAACTGTTTTCTTTTGCTTCTAGCAGAAATACCGTAGACTGAATAAGGTGCGTAGTATAGAGAAGATGTTGGGGCTGTTCTGGGAGGATGGGAGCTAGTTACTTTGGGGCAGGGTGTGGAAATGGGAGGGGGGAGTAAAGTCTTGATACCCTTCAGAAAATAAACTCAATTCTAAGATCAGCAAAGAGGGTATTAAATATGCTTATGTAGCTTATAACTGAGACATTTTCTGACTGTTTATTTTTATTTGTTTGCTTTCTAACGTTATTTTTCCAGGGTGCCTGAATATTTTAGGTAGTTCAACTTTTTCTGGAATGATACACTACTGCAATGTGGGAGGGCCTGTATACTTGAATTAAGATCAGAGCTTGTCCGAGTTGCATGTATCTAGTAGTCTATGGTTATTTTGTATTGAAGTACGGTGTGTAAAGTCCTTCTGGAAGGAATGTTGCAACTGTCTCACTGCTCTTGGACTTTGGATAGAATGTAACTCGGGTCGCTCAGCTGCCTACTTAAAAAGCTTTTGTAGTTCACAAAAGTAGCTTGGCCAGGAATGTACTTAAAAGCTATTAAGTTTCTAAACAAAATGTTTCACAGAGAAAGTTGATGAGGCCCCCTTGTCTGTAAGCTTTCTCGTTTCAGAAGGCAGTGTAGGGTTGGGCTGCCTGGGGGACAGAGCAGTCTCATCATACAGGTTTAGCTGCCAATAAGCATAGGTGTGCCAGGCGTTTTGTGGACACTTGCTGGTGTTCATAGAGGTACAATGCATGGGAGGACTCCACCTGAAAACAGTGCCTTTAGAGAGAAATACTGCAACTCCAAAAGGCTGATTTTTCAAAACCCCTGCCATATGAAAGTTAAGTTTATAGCAAACTCATAACAAAGGCAGTGTGTATCTGCAGCAGCGTTGTCAAAAGGTCTTGGGATTTCTGCAAAGATCAGATTTTTACAGGAATCCCGGGGGGGGTGCTAGTTGCCATTTTTTCTTCCTCTCTTACGAGTGAGGTACAGTTAGACTGCGCTGAGTGTTTGAGGTTTTAGGTAGGACGTAGGAACCAACAGTTCGAATTTGGATTGCGAGAAAGGGTGAGCAGCGGGAACCAGATGCTCCCCCGCACTGCCGGCCGCTCCCTGCCCTCCTCCTGGGCCGCCCTTGCCGGCCCGACCGCCGCACTCCCCCCCCCTCCGCCTCCCTGCGAGCTGGGGCGGGCGCGGCGGGACACTCCCATGGCGCCAGTGCGGCGCTGGGACGTGGCCGGCGGGGCGGGTGCTGCTGCGCGCGCGCGCGTTCCCGCGTCCCTGTGGCCCCGCCCCTCCGGCTCCATATTGAGAGTGGAGGAGGCGAGATCGCTCACAAAATGGAGGCGGTCGGTGCTGCGTGGAGCTTTGGCTTGAGGGAGGAAGTCACTAGTCAAGGCTGGAAAGAAAGTTCCACGCCTCCTCAGAGCCCATTAATATGTTTGGGAAGTCCCTTAAACTGCTCAGGGGGAGAAACGAAGCTGCTTGCGAGCTTGCCAGCTGCAGGCAGGCTGGGCATTCTTACTGCTACTTCCCCCTGCCCTCCCCAGCCCCGTGACAGAAGGAGCGCTGCAAAATGGCGTGCTGGCCAGCAATATTGGCTGAGTGGGAGGGAGCCTGCTGATCTAGTTGAAGCAGTGTGGTAGTTACACTAGGGAGGAAGGGAGAGATGTGTTGTGCAAGGTTGGCTGCCCAGGAGAGACTGCTGTTATAACTAGCTTGCAGCAAAAGGACTGAGAAACAACATCTTATGTGATAGAGGACAGCACTCTGAAAACCCTAGAGATGCTTATTCCCAGTGAGAACAAAATGCCTGAAAAAAACCCAATTAATTCCCTAAGAAAATATGGCCTTTTATTTCTGTGGAGAGTTCCTGTAACGTAGGTGTGTCCTGAGGATAATTTCTCTCCAATAGAAGAGAAAAGCTGTAACAACAATTGTTTTTCCTCCCATATGAGAATGGCAGTTTATGTGCACATAATAAAAATAAAAATAAGTGAAGTCCTTTCGGGACTTTTCCTTTCAGGAGTGACCTGAAGAGTTCTGTGGTTATTCTTTTAAGGTAAAAGCAGTCTGAGTTGCTAACTGAAAACCCCGTAGCCTTGAGGGGTGTCAGAGAACTGTTAAAAGTCTGTCCAGTTTTTTCTTATATAGTTTTTTGGATCTGGAGAAGTCTAAACTCTACAGTTTAACATAATAGATTTTCTTTAATATGCTTAGGAGAGTTTGAAACGCTTAATGTTCCCAGCTTTAACATAACGCAGCTAAAAATTAAGTAGTGTCAGTAGATTAAAAAAAAAATGCAATTAGCAACAGAAAATAACCTGAAGAGTTCTGTGGTTATTCTTTTAAGGTAAAAGCAGTCTGAGTTGCTAACTGAAAACCCCGTAGCCTTGAGGGGTGTCAGAGAACTGTTAAAAGTCTGTCCAGTTTTTTCTTATATAGTTTTTTGGATTTGGAGAAGTCTAAACTCTACAGTTTAACATAATAGATTTTCTTTAATATGCTTAGGAGAGTTTGAAACGCTTAATGTTCCCAGCTTTAACATAACGCAGCTAAAAATTAAGTAGTGTCAGTAGATTAAAAAAAAAAAAGCAATTAGCAACAGAAAATAATATTTCACTTAACCTAAAGCAGTTTCTATATATAATAGGTGTGTAACCCTGTAAGATTATAAGTTTGTGTATAGTTAGAAGGGAGATTTTTTTTTTTTATTACACTTTCGTAGTCCAGACCACTTGGAAGACAGTAGAAAAGAAGCTTTACTTTGTAGTCACAGGACCATTGACTGTCAATCATTTATATAATGTTCCTGTTGTAACAAAGTTAGTGCCTTAAATAGAAAGCTGTTACCGAGAATGCTGGGGCTCTGTCTCACTAAGTTTAGCAGGTGTAAGAGCAGGGATCTACTTCCCAGCCAGCTTTTCATAATCTGAGGCATTGTTTCCTGGGTATAGCCTGAACGTTGTAAACCAATGGTTTCCTAAAGCAGTATATCATTCAGAAATTCTCTTTTGCCGTGTATTGCTTCACAATATTCATTGCTCTTTAGGGTGGTTGTGTTGCACTCAAAGGGATGTACGCTTTTCTAACCAACCCTAGCACCACCACCCCCGTTATTTAAACTGTGGTAGAGGTTAAGGCACTTCACCTTCAGGTTTGAAACAAGACATGTACATGTAGAAGTCTGTGGCTGGTTTTATGTAGTTCAGCTTTCAGGCTAATGCTGCATCTAGCTAGTCTAGGTTAACCCACTGCAGCAGAAACAGTGAAGCCTGTTACGCATTTGTGCTGCAGAATTGAAGTCATATGCAGCATAGCTAGCCAGCACCTTGTTGTGGAGTGTTTCACATGCACGAAAGTACCAGCTTGCTAAATACGATTTTAATCTGGTTGCTTTTTGTAAAACTACTCTGTCTTGGGGATGGGAGAAAGTTGTAAAATAATTTTGCATAAACTCCTGTCAAATGTACAGGGATATTCCCTGCCTAACTAAAAAAAACATGCAATGCTGAAAGAGAGCAGAAACACTAATGCACTTGTAAGCCCACTTTAATTGTGCTATAGAAAACTGGGCTCTGAAAATGAGCACATTTTAGAATGTGGCTGGTCCTACGTAGGTGATATTGTCAAGAGCTTCAATTAAGTTCATTTTACGATGTTTGTTAAGGTACCAGTCTTATTCCAATTGTTGTACCCACTACTGGTCATTGATTAGTCATTATTCAAGACTTCTTTATCTGTAAGACATAAGTCCATATTCATTCACATTTAAGAGGTATTTCCCATAACACTGAAAACCACATACGTATTTCTACTTTCTTGCCTGCATGCACTCAACTTACAAAATTATCCGAGTACAAAATTTACAATTTTAAGGAATTAAGAATTGATAAATTTCTTCAAATGCATAAAAATAACCTTTCAAAACAGATGTCCCAAAAGACTAGACACTCAGTTTGGACAATAACCTTTTTTTCTTGTACCCTGTGTTCTTAAATTTTTTAGAGTTCCTCATGATTATGCGTCATAAAGTGTTAGAACTTCCCTCTATCTAGCAGTGCTTCATTGCTAATCCCTACAGAGCAATATGCAACTCGAACATAAAATGAATGTACTTCCGGGGGGGGTGGGGAGCAACCAAATTATTTAGCGTATTGAAATCTCTTTTTGCATTTGAGCATTCTTAAGTTGTTAGTTAGTTAGTGTTTTAATTAAAATCACACCTCATTAAGTGTTTACTATGCTGCTGTCTAAACCCATTAGAAGTCATTGTTTTTATGTAAATGTATTCCACCTATTTGTAGTTATAATGTGCACAGATAATTGTTAGTAATTCTGTGAAATTTCAACTCTGTGGTTTGTATTCAAAATATGTTTTTGATTTTTGATTTTGTAGGGCCATGAGCCAAAGGAGCCGGAGCAGTTGAGAAAGCTGTTCATTGGAGGTCTGAGCTTTGAAACAACAGACGATAGCTTGAGAGAGCACTTTGAAAAATGGGGCACGCTCACGGACTGTGTGGTAAAGTGTCAAATATTAGTTTGTGCTTTTGAAATATAGGTATTTAATCTAGTACAGAAATGCAGAATACCCTCTATGTTTTTGCAGGTGATGAGAGACCCACAAACAAAACGTTCCAGAGGCTTCGGCTTTGTGACTTACTCTTGTGTGGAGGAGGTCGATGCTGCCATGAGTGCTCGACCGCATAAGGTTGACGGGCGCGTGGTTGAACCAAAGAGAGCAGTTTCGAGGGAGGTAAGTTAGTGTTTCAGTTAACTTTATTTCCTAATCTTTACCTAATAATTTAAAACACTGAATGTCACTTTTTGCATTGTAGGATTCTGTAAAGCCTGGGGCCCATCTCACAGTAAAGAAAATATTTGTTGGTGGAATTAAAGAAGATACAGAAGAATATAATTTAAGGGAGTACTTTGAAAAATATGGCAAGATTGAAACCATAGAAGTCATGGAAGACAGGCAAAGCGGAAAGAAAAGAGGCTTCGCTTTTGTAACTTTTGATGATCATGATACAGTTGATAAAATTGTTGGTATGTGACTCTTTAGTGAGAAATTACTTACGGAATAGAAGTGTAACATGAGATTTCAGAACAGCAGTGTGTGGAATGTAAGATGTTGGCATAATCAACTGCTTGCCTATTGTAAGAAATGGGGTAGATTTAATGTTCCTTTTAAAAGTGTGGTTATGCCTTACAGTAACTTTCTATGAGAGTTTTACAGCATATTGCTTTCAATGATTTGATTTTCTAACTCTTTCCTATTTCACAATTTTCTCTAGTTCAGAAATATCATACTATAAATGGACATAACTGTGAAGTGAAAAAAGCACTCTCAAAACAAGAGATGCAGACTGCTAGCTCTCAGAGAGGTGAGCTTGGAGTTGTGCATGGTTATTTGATGTCACTGGTTTTCAACTGATGTAATTTAAGTAAAATATTTTGTAGGTCGTGGGGGTGGCTCAGGCAACTTCATGGGTCGTGGAAACTTCGGAGGCGGTGGAGGGAACTTTGGCCGAGGAGGAAACTTTGGTGGAAGAGGTAGATGTCTGGAATGTTTATATAGAATGAGATTTCTGTTTTTTTTTATTTCCTGTGTCAGTTGGCTTAAACACTTAACACGTGTTCAGGAAAACATTCTCATCTGTTTTGTGTTCCAGGAGGCTATGGGGGTGGTGGTGGCGGTGGTGGGAGCAGAGGAAGCTTTGGGGGTGGTGACGGATACAATGGATTTGGTGATGGTAAGTGTATCGTTCACTTCCCTCCTCCCCTCCCCCCCCAACATTATAACCAGCTGTAAGTCTTGCCTTCACCTTGGAAACCAAGTCTACTTTGGTGATAAAGTTTTCTACATTGTAGAGCTGTGAAGAGTTAAAGGTTTTTTGTTTTCCCCACAAAACGATGAGTGGAAAAAAAATACTCCCCTGTATTTACCCTTTAAATTACCTCATGTCATGAGGTCATGCAGCAGCTGTTTATGATTATTGAGAATTAAATGAAGATTCTGGTATCAGTTGAGATGACTAAAACTGAATAAACAGTGACCAGCTAACATACCAGAAATCTTTTCAATCAACTGCAAGACTTTTCATAGCTCAATAGTGTCTTTTTCATGATGAAGTTTGAATGAGTATCCAAAATGCATCTGAAGAGAACTGTGGAAATTACCAAATGGCTGTGAAAGTAGCATTTTTGTGTGTGGGGGAAAGATGAGGGAAGTAGCATGTAGTTACTTACGTCCTTATTCTATAAGCAGATACATGTAGTGATGTTGAGTTCTTTGGAACTATTTCCCAGTTGGAACTACTACATCAAAATGTCAGAGACCAGATCAGCATCTGGAATACTAAGTCTTTCAGATATGCTTTATGTGATTAGAAAAAAAGAATGTTCAGAAGCTTTGACACACATGTAAATAAAGCTGTACGTCTAGATAAAAACTGTAAACCAGAATTCTTTTGAGGGCTTTGCCTACTGAGTCATTTCAGTTCAGGGGAATAAAGAGGATGATACACAGTATTGACAAAGCCGTTTGTGTAAAGAGGCAGTTATTACATGTAATGGGGGGTGGTGGTGGTAGCAGCAAGCTTATGTCTTTTTGTGAGCCAGAATGAACTTCTAAGTATCATGCTTCAAGGGTATACATAAACTAATGGGTTTGTTTTTTGTTTGGACTAAGTAGTTCAGGTAAATTATGCAACCACAATGAATATAATACAGGGAAAACATTGTGGGACGTTTTTATTGTGTGTTTTTGTTGGTTTTTTGTTAAATGGACCTTTTCTTACCAATATTTAGCTTTGGTGTGTTTAGTTTGACTCTTGTTTTGTTCAAAGGTGGCAACTACGGAGGTGGTCCTGGCTATGGCAGCAGAGGAGGTTATGGTGGTGGTGGAGGACCAGGATATGGAAACCCAGGTGGTGGATATGGAGGTGGAGGAGGAGGATATGATGGCTACAATGAAGGAGGAAATTTTGGTGGTGGTAAGATGCCAGCTTTAATTAGACATCTATTTTTTTTTAGGCAGGTCTGAGTTGTACAGTGCCTGAAGTATGATACTGGATAAAATGAGTTGTACAATTAGGTCTTAATGCAGAATGCTATGTTACATAAGGAAAGTTCTTTTCCCTCTGGATCAGCTTTATACACTATACAACATTGTTTTGCCTGGAACTTATTTTTCAAAAAGGAGCAGCTGTAAGTCTGTGTGTGGAGGTAGAATAGGAGAATTTTTAAACTTCTGACCATTTGAGGTATGCTGTTGCTGTCAGATGGCAGTTGACATCATGTAGATCACGTCCTCCTTGGTGAGGACTGTACATCTAAGTTTCTGTAAGCTTTTTTATTGTTTGCCTGTGAAATGAGCTGCTCCAGTTATTTTTATAACAGCAGTTCTTTTGCCAATTACACATTCTAAATAGACTAACTGGAAGTCACATAATTATAATACTGTTTTACAGCCTTAACTAGTATAAACCCTTGATGAGTATATTTACAATCTATGTTAATATCTAACCAAAATACAAGTAGCCATGTCCTGTTGAATGATCAGTTTAGCTGTGTTCTACATTGTCAGTATTAATTTCCCTGCAGGGATTTCTGAACGTTAAGGTTCGTTTTTAAATCTGGGGTAGCTTCTATGGAGGCCTTTAATGATAGACAGGATGTTTCTGGTAAGGGTATCTCTCAAATACAAAAACAGCTTAGGTGCTTTACTAGGATTGTTGGAGAAAGAACAGTAAGAACTTGCAAGGACTAGTGCAAGTTTGGGGAGTTAAACTGCAAAATCTGCTGCATACTTCATTATATCCTCTGATGTGTATATGCAGCATGCCCGTTACAGTTCTCTCACTTTTTAGAGCAAATAAATTGTATGTAGTTTACATTATTGTCATACATACAAAGCTGTGGGTAGTGGAAGAATGACGGTGAAACTCATGTGCTCTTCTGAGTTTGGAGGCCTTGAATTTGGCCTGTTTTGTTAACTTCAAATTGCCTACTCAAACCTGTATGAATTTTCTTACGTAGCATGATGTGTCTCATCTTCAACGAAATAACAGTTTTTAATCTTCAAAATGCTAAGGGTCTTCTGTCATTTGTGCATTGTGAGTAGAGGTAGCATGCAAAGTGCTTGCAATTCTATTTTAAATTGTTTTAAACAATTACAATTTACATTTACATTGGATGTCATAATTAGGCAAGCTTCATGTCCTAAGTGTTGAACAAAAGTGGCTTTATAAATTTGCATTTGTTTCAGGTAATTATGGTGGAAGTGGAAACTACAATGATTTTGGCAATTACAGCGGACAACAGCAGTCCAACTATGGTCCCATGAAAGGTGGTGGCAGCTTTGGTGGCAGAAGTTCAGGCAGTCCCTATGGTGGTAAATATAGTTTCGTACAGAAAATATTTTTTTGGTTTAAAATTTGTTGTTATTCTTGTATTTCAATATACACCCTATTTTTTGTAGGTGGTTATGGATCTGGAAGTGGAAGTGGGGGCTATGGTGGTAGAAGATTCTAAAAATGCTACCAGAAAAAGGGTAGGTGTAATGCATATTTATAATGATGATTAATAATGTACAACTGTTCACTGAGAGTAATAATTTTCTTATCCTGTATTCAACAGGCTACAGTTCTTAGCAGGAGAGAGAGCGAGGAGTTGTCAGGAAAGCTGCAGGTTACTTTGAGACAGTCGTCCCAAATGCATTAGAGGAACTGTAAAATCTGCCACAGGAGGAACGATGATCCATAGTCAGAAAAGTTACTGCAGCTTAAACAGGAAACCCTTCTTGTTCAGGACTGTCATAGCCACAGTTTGCAAAAAGTGCAGCTATTGATTAATGCAATGTAGTGTCGATTAGATGTACATTCCTGAGGTCTTTATCTGTTGTAGCTTTGTCTTTCTTTTTTCTTTTTATTTTCCCATTACATCAGGTATATTGCCCTGTAAATTGTGGTAGTGGTACCAGGAATAAACAAATTAAGGAATTTTTAACTTTTCAATATTTGTGTAGTTCAGTTTTTCCACATTTAGTACAGAGAACTCTATACCAGAAATAAAATGTAGTTTAGGGTGTTTCCTTGTTAGTTAATAGAGAGGATTAATGCATTTCTCAATTACTATTTTGTATTAATTTAAAGTTAACAATAGAAACACCTATTGATTTGCAGTCTTAAGGGGTCTAGTCTCAGTGTATATATGTAACTGTCATTGACATGAGTTACATAGGCATACAGAGGGAAAACATCTGTATGTTGCATTATAGTTTGTTTAGATGTATAACTAGGATTGAGTTACTCAAATTAGTGTTTGTGAATTATAGAACTAAGCTTTACCTTAATGAAAATTTCAAATTACTTTTTGGTTTGTGCATATTTTTTTAATTTGTAGTTCTGTATTAGTACTAGCGCTTCAAGAAAATAAGGCATGATAAATATTTTAACAAGACCAACTTTAGACACATTAAAGCTGTCTCCCGTCTCATTTGAGATGTATAAGGGATAACTGCAGTTGCTTAAGTCTTGGGTGAAGAGAAAAAGAAACTTGCTTTTTACCTTTATATTTATTGTAATTCCCGAGAAGTTAAGGTGGGGGGAATCAAGTGCCTGTTTCCTTGGGATATACAATGATTCTGTTTCAATAAAACTATACTTTGGGGAGGGTGGCTTGGAATTTTCATCCCCTTCCTTTGTCCCTGTTTCCCTCTCCCTCACACCAGACTGCGCTGTTTCAATTAAATGAGGCGTCATAGTGAGAGTAATAGGTATGTTCCTCAATAACTTAATGGCTATATACTTTCTTGCATGCACCCTAGGCAATTTTCTGGACACATTCTTCTGACTGGGAGCCAAGGGTAGCACAGGTGTAATCACTGACAGTCCCAGGTAATGCGTTCCAAAAGCCCGTTCACGATGGGCTCTAGTATAGTTTTCAAGCTTTTTCCCTTGTGAATGTCTATGCTCAGCTAAGAGCTCGAAGAGAAAACAAAACATCATCTAGTTGTATTTTACTGACTAGAAACACTTCCCACAATGTAGAATGGTACAGTCTTGAGTTTCCACAGGTAGAATGATAGCGTGTTACAATTTGATTTGATGCACTGGAGTAGCAAATCTTATCAGCACATATGGCTAGAAATTGTACTTAATTCTCACTTCTGACCTCCAAATTAAGGCACTGCAGTCTGTCCTTTTCTCAGCTGATGTGAATTCTCTCTCGACTATTGCCAGGACAGTGCTTTCTGTCAATTCAGACTCAGAAGAGTAGGGACCCAGTCAATAGAAGACATACTCAGACACTTGACAATATGGTATTGGAATTACTCACACCTGTTTCACTTCTGGGTCAATGTGCAGTATAAGGTAAATGCCATTCCAGTGTAGGAATGAATCTGCAAAGATGTATGAAATGGCTCAAGGCATAATCAGTCATATTAATAATGAATTATAATTTTAAGAAGTAGTAGAAAAATGAGTGTGTTGTTTGAAAAAAAAAATTAAACAATGTTATTTAAACACTGTTATTGGAGTGTATTTAGACTGCAGTACACTAAAAGAAGGAACCGGTGTCAAGATGGTAGCCTCCAAACTGGATTTCAAAGTCTGCTTATTCTTTTCTGTGGAGTTTTAAAATATCTCTAAAGTTAAAGCAAGAATTGGTGATTTAGTGAACGCTTCTGTTGTTGTACATATTAATTTGGGCTTGGGGGGGGGGCTGTATTTCAATAAAGGCTTTTTTTAAACAACCCATTTGGAGTTTGAAAACATTGAAAACTAAACCACAACTCACTAGGGAGTGAGCCACCTAACTATCGAATTGCTTTGTACGTTACTACGCCTAGAAGATGTGTAGACTTGTACCTGGGGCCTGCATCTGATTGCAGGGACAACTGGAGGATGGGGTTGATGTCCCTTCTGACAATTGATCTGGTATTTCTAAATTTTTTTTAGAATGTATTGACAGTGTTCTTTTTAACAGGGCCTCTTGTAGCTGTACTGTGACAACAATGTTAACTTTGAAAAATAGTGTCATAATAAACTTTATGAACAAGATCTGTATGCAACCTTTTAAGAGATGGATGTAAGTGACCGCTTTGTAGGTGGGTGGGGTAGCTTAGCTGTTGTTTGTGATGTGGAAAAGTGTAAGGACAGTCATTAACCAGCTTTAAAGAACCTAGGATGTACTTCTTTGATCCATACTTTGCTAAGGAGACTCATAAGACAGGACTTCAGCAGCCTATTGAGTATGGAGAAGTCAGCATAATTAAAGAATGACAAGGCAGCAGGAGCAACAGCTTCAACTTCCAGAAAAGTGAAGGCATAAGATACTGTGCTGATAGTGAGCAGCTTTCCAAAGGCTAGTTAAATCTGCTTATCACAGCTGAAATATCGAAGAAAGTCTAGCAAGAGTTCTTCACCTTTTGGAACCTCCTTGAGTGATAGCTACTTGAGTTGACTCAAAATCAATAGGTCTAGCATTTAGACCTGAAAGGAAGGGCAATGAGCATAGGTAAGGTTTGCCTTTAAAATTTTTCATGAATTAAAAAGAGTAGTGGGAGGTTTTTAAACAAGGTAAGAGTAATTTCTTTGATTTTCAGGTTGAATGAGAAGCTGCTGCTTGACAAAATGGGGAATGTCTTGCACATCCTCTTCAATTGAAGGTTTCTGACTGGGTAAGATTTGTAGTGTATAGTAAAACACTTGTTTAACCCTTATTTCCTTCTAGGCTTTCCTTTGCCAGCCCTTTAATATCAAGGAAAGCCTTAAGTATTCCGAAAGAGCAAGTATTCCGGCACATGTCATCCAGTGTTTCCTGTTCTGGATGAGAGTTGCTTGCTGGCATAATTGCTATTCAAGAATCTTCTGTTCCTGGCAGGTACAAAATCGCTGTGTGTCTGAGATAAACGAGAGAAATGATAAATGTTTTGAAATATGTGCTCCAGTTGCTGTGGGGAGTGTACTGTGGGGGTTTTGAGAAATTGTTCGTTACCTTGTAACAGAAAGAGACGCCTTACAGAAACCCAGAGGGGTGAAGACCCTGAAGCGGTTCATCACAATTCTCAGTAGTGTGTGATACGCTGCAGCTGCAGTAGTTCTGTAAAGGCACTTTGCATTGGTTAGAGCAGTGATTTCCCTCCTAATACATTCATCTTGGCTTACCAGGTGGGTTTGTATTTATCAGTACAAATCAAAAAGAGTTCCCTTTCAGATTTTTGGTGCTTTCAGGCAGGGTAGTTTAGTGGAAGCTAATACTGTCAGGTGACGCCCAGCTGAAAGCACAACTGCATTTATACAGATGAATGGCAATAAAAGAACTTTCCATGGAATCTGCTTTTATTGCACATTGGTTCTTAACTCTTGGAACACATACTTCCTTTTCTGCATCTTCAATTGTTGCAGGTCTGGGATATTTTTAACTCCTTTTATATAGTAGTCTAGTACCTACTTAAACTTGCCAATACATTTTTGAGTCTGTGCGTTATTTTTGTGAAGTCAGTTTCTATTTTAGTGTTGGTTATGCTTCAGTTACTCAGAAAACAAAGTTGAATGGAACCCGCGCATTTCAGTTGAACCCGGGGCTTAGGCATGTTCACAGACTGATTCAAGTAGTTAAACTTGTTACCTGCTGTCTGTAAACATCCAGAAAGCAAACTCTTGCCATTGTAATGTACCATTAAAAGTTAACTTGGAAGTTGCAACGGTAACATTGAGATTTTCATATAATCAGGAGGTACTTAATGGAAATCTCACAATGACTGTGTATATTTTTAAAAAACGCCAACAAACGTTTTTGGTTAGTCAAGGTTGAGCCAAAATTTAGAACTGCGGCAGTAAGGTCACGGTCTCTCCGTAGTGTAGTATGCTAGACAGCTTGTTGCTGAGGTGACGAGCTTGCTTGCTTACACCTAGAGGTGGAAAACCTTTGCTTTTCCTCAGCTAGGCAGAGTTGCTCTTGTGAGCTCGCCTAGGCATCTGTGTGGAGCACGGGTAACGGGGAAAAGCATTAGTGTGCCTTACGACTACTCGGTTGAGGGCAGATGCTTTTGTACTTGGAGGGAGGGGGAATGTTACAATTTTTTAACAGTAAAATCTTGAAAATGTTTTAATGACAGTAAGTTTTAACAAAAACCCTTTCTAGTTCGCATCTCATTACTAGGCCTGAGTATAGAGCAAAGCTCTGCCTTTCCTTAACATTAGAGGATTCTACATTGCTGCAGGCTTGTTCTGTGCTCTGGAGGGGTCTTTTTGCACCACGTATGGAACTAGATATTCACTGTTAGAATTATTTTCACACTTGGATCTATAACACTCTCGTTAGACTACTTCGCTTAGTTTCAATTATTCGTACCCCAATTTGTTCAGAAGTAAACCTTGTCAAAGCTAAACACATCCTTAAGGAGTACTTCATCAAGTGTATCTTTGTCCAAGAGGCACTTCCAAGAGTTAAGAATATTGTTTCATGGCTAGGCTTTTCGATAGTTGGCTGCTATTGAAAATAGCAGCTGTGAATGGAGATGGAGATGTGAAGATGTAAAGTTAACGAAGCATTGGTCCCTAAGCTGTAGTTCTACAGAAGTTTGTTTGATACCTAAACCTGTGTGTTAATCTAAAAGCAAATGGTACTTCCAGGCAGTAAAAACGTATTTCCCCAAAAGGGGCCCAGGTTGCTGCAGATGTGATAAGTGTTGTGTTATTATAGAACACTGAAATTAAGCACAGCATCTTAACTTTGATATCTTTTAAATATTTAAGGCAGGAAGGGGAATGCTCCTAGTCTTTCAAGCATTGATTGTGTGATGTACTGACTTGCTGTCTTTGGTCCCTGTGTTTAAGACATTAACATGTTTTCATATAGTCTACACTGCGGTGAAATACTCACGTACCAGTCTGTGGTCTCTGACAAGTGTTTGTATCTTAAATTGTGTGGAGCATGAAAGATCTCGAGTATATCACTGAAGTTCAGATATCTGATGGATGATTCTTTTTCTGCTGTGGGTGCTACAGGTTGACATCTCTATCTAAGATTAGCTTTTTCCTGAACTAAAGTAATCCAAGTATCTCCGTAGAAGAAAAATGGCCTTCATGTAGAAGATAATATCGCAAGATTGGAAACAGAATAATATGTTATAACTGGCAAAGACTTCAAGAGCAATGGTGCTAGTGTGCTGAAATCTTAGAACTTGTGGTTAAACAAGTTTAAAAATAGCATGGAAATTTAAAATTTCAGTATAGTCCATAATGGATTGAAATTTGTTAAAATATTTCAATTTTGTATCAGAATAAAGTGTATGTTGTCAAATGACTTACAATCTAAAATGCGTTGCCATCACCTTTTTTTTAATGCTGTGAGGAACACAAAGCGGTCTTAAATCATTGCAACACATTTTGTTACAGGATCATCTTTCCAACTTGGGACAGCAAGTCAGAAAACCTTGGTTCAGCCCAGCTCCTCAGCTTTACTTTTGGTCTCCAAAAGTGGAGACTTGTCAGTGTATGAGGTCAGCATTGTGTGATGCATTAGACTTGGCGATGTCACTAGTCACTCTCAGGTTTGGGAACATACTCTGTACCTCAGCAATAATAATAAAATGAAGGATGTAGTTTGCAAATCCGATGTCTTCGCATATACCAAAATAATCTAATGTGGAATATTTTTTTCCTTAATGGTGCATTGGGTGTTTCGATGCGAGTACAACGTTCACTGTGTTCATGATATGAAAAATGCTGGTTTAAACTGAAGGCGAGTTGTCATGGTCCGAGTTACTTCAGACTGATTCTTCGCCTGGTGGAATTCAAACAAGGCTTCTGTATCAGCTGCAGGTTTTTTGTTGTTGCTCTTTTCATCCTGGTAATGGAAGAAGTATCCCTGTATTAGGTTTTAGACGTGGGGGGGGCATAAATACAATGGCCCCTGCAAAGGCTGTAAGGATGTTGTTTGCCTTCGGCTTTCGCATTAGTGCTAAAATAAGGAACAAATTGAAGTGGAGGGCAGGGGTTTACCGAGGTCTCTGTTTCATAGCCAATTTGTCATTGAAGTATTTATATTACAGCTAGAGAGAACATTTTCTCAGGCATTTGATAGCCTGGTTAATGGCGGGGGGAACCCAGGAGCTCTTCCTCTTTAGAGTCTCTGTGCTTTGCCATCAGACCTACCTGTGTATTAGAGCCACTGTGTAGCAGTGTTGAAAGACTGTCCAGGGCCATAGCTCGGTGTGCTTCCTCCTTAATGCTTATGCTCTAAAATTGCCATCCTTAAATATGGATTAGATCCTCTTGCTTTAAATGGCAGTGGTGTCGCACATTCCCCTGGTGTTCACCAAACTTGGCGATTGTTAGAGGTGTTTTCCTTCCTAGGCAGTGCTGGTGGCAAAGTCAATAGAGGCACATTGGAACAACAGCAGCAAGAAAAATATCCCTGACTGCTGCGGTATCTTTGATTTAGTTTAGCTGGTGCTTGGCTGCCCTGTCTAGAGCAAATAAACCTGCTTCGTCCATCAAATCCAGCCTCTAGGTTTTCAACCGTCGGTATTGACCATTTGCTCCAAAAAGAGGCGTGCTCTTACATTCAGCATATGTCAAGGACTGCGGGAGGGACTGATGGGCGGTTGACAAGGAAGAAGGTCAGTATAAACAAGGTAAGCAGCCTCGAAGTGTAAGTTGGGTCACCTGGATTTACGTTTCCCAAGGTCTTCTGCGAAAACACAAATGTTACTACTTGATGTAAAGGGCAAGTTCCTAGCGCTTCCGGGGATGTTGGAAATCTGAGGCTACAGGTTTTTTCATGACTTCGCTGTATCTGCTGCCTCAGAAGCAGATGTTTTGTGGGGCGGGACCTCACCTGAAAGTTTGCAGCAAGTGACACAGCATGAGAAGTTGTGTGAAACTTAATTTCCTCTTAAGGTAGGCAGGGCTGGAACATCTGACAGTCCCAGGTTTAGGTACAAAGACTTTCTTTGGGTACGGGCACTTGGCCATTACACCTGCCTTTTAAAGAGGATGTAGTCAATAGGATCATGGTTCCCGGCATTACGCTGCCCTGGAGCAAAACTACCTTCTTGGTGAAGCTGTTGTTACTGCTCTGCTTTCCTCCCCCTGCTCTTCCCTGGTTAGCTGAGGCTGTGCTGGAGGTGAAGTGTGAGAGAGCGAGTGTGTGTGTTCGCACCAGGGACTAGAGGCGCCTCTGCTATTCAGAATCGGTAAATGAGTTAACAGGAAGATGAATGACAAGATGACAAAGATTGGAAATAAAAAATTATTTGGGGTAATAAAAACAAAGCTGATTGCAAGGAGTTACACCGATACCACTGTGACCAGCTGGACAATAAAATAGCATCTGAAATTCTGTGCATAAGGGAAAAACAACACTGGTACCTACGTAATCGTAGGCCCCAAACTAGTTAGTGCTCTTCGGGTGAGAGGGCTTGGGGTCACTGGAGAGTTGTATGAAAGCAGCAAAGGGCACAGAACAGTTGAAAACAGGAGACCTTCCACAGCATCCTGTGACAGAATGATATTCATCGCAACCGTAGTGTTACGTACTTCCTTTTTGTGCCTTTTTTTTTTTTTGAGGACACTCAGAAGGTCCATAAAGAGGGAGATAGTGTGGAATTGGGATTATGATAATCTAAAATTGTTCCTTTGGCTTTCATGGCCAGCCAGGAGAGGATATGCTTTCTGCTGGATATGCAACTCCTGCACAGTTGAAAAGCTTGGGAAATAAAAAATCTCAAGACTGAATTCACCAACAGCTGTATCATTTTATTTAGCATTACTCTTTGTGAATAATGAGCTAACGGAAGGCTGGTTTCCTAATCTGATGTCCCTCTTTAAATCCTTTTTCCTGCAACATTATTAAACAATCTTTGTGGGTCCTACTCTACCCTTCTTCAGTATCTCCTGTTCCTTCTTTTAAAAAAAAAGGTACTAAAGGTCTTGCAAAAGAACTTGGTGTTTATTATACTAAATGAAGTTATGCATAATATTGTAATAAACAAAATATTCCTAAAATGTTATAGAGCATCAGTGGCAGAAAAAACATTTCAGATTAAGTGTGCCTTTTAGAAGTTTCTTACAGAAGATAAAGGAAGATGATATGGTTTTTTTAATGTTCAGATCAATACGTGCATTTCAAATTATGCATTTTCTGTATTCAAAAAATCCACAATGATCAAGTACAATGAGCCCATTTGCAGAGTAAAACAATGAGTCCATTTAAAGAGTAAACAAACCAATGCTATTTATTTGCCCAATTTTTATTCTCTTATCAATCATAATTTAAATTCCACAATGCTTTTCAATTAATTGAGCACAGGTCCCAAACAGCGCAGTTGGTTGGCAGTTAGCATGCCTTTTTCCGTAAGCTCCAAAGTAACAGCAGTGACAAATGACGCTCGCTGAGCAGCAGAGACAGATAGTGTATTTCTAGAACAATTACTCAAAAGTATACAGAATTTTTAGTTGGAAAAATGCATAATGCTGACAATGTCTTAATTAAGAGATTTTAAATGCCTTTGGAGGAAAGATCTCATGAATTTAGGTAGTGTTCAAAGAGCAAAACAAAAATTATGTAAACTTAGCATAGACTTGAAATGTAACTTTGTGTTACACAATCCTTCCCAACGGCAGTTAAAATTATGCTGAAAGAAGCATTAGTAATGCTGACAATGCTGTGCGGTACGTCTCTGGTTATTAAGCATATTTGTTACATGAAGACTTAACCTTGGAAAACTAGTGAGGATTTCCCTTCTTCAGGGAAATAAATGTGTATGGAGTTAAAAAAAAAGTTTAATGAACTGATAAATCAAAATCAAACACTAAGTATCAACTTTTATACTAAATGAAAATCATATATTAAATATAAAGCAAGTATAAATGTGTAAGAAAAACAGGAAACAAACACTATTGCATATTTATAAAAAAAAGTATCAGAAGCCATACTGTTTGTCTTGCAAGAAATTATATTTAGAAGGCTAAAATCATTTATATATATATATATCTCAAATCTATGCATATAACAAGAGATAGGAACAGTATATAAATATGGTATCTTTAAATATTTACATGTCTATGGAAACTAGTCAAAGTGGTGCTATAAGAGGGAAATGTCTGTTATAAAAGTGAGATTACAAATTTTGCATAATCCATCTGCATTACACTATTAGTTTTAAACTTGCATCTTCCATAAACTAATTCTTAAGGTTATCGTTGCATAGAATTACTTGAAAAATATTACCTAATTCTGCATTCCACCTCACGGTAAAAACTATCAGGATAATGATATAAAAATAACAACTCGGAGAACAGTAGCCAGCTGTGCTGCCCTTCAAAGTTTAGTCTCTGACTTCTTGCTTTTAGGAACAAGAAAGACATTGCCGTCTCTAGTTTGCTGCAGTGAATATTCACTAGGAGAGTAAGACTTTCCATCTTCATCACGTAGCATGCTGAAGACCTCAAGGTACAAGGTGGTTAGTTGCTTTTTCATTTGACGAAGGCTTTTGTCATGCTCTCCTTTTTCCTTAAGCAATTTCTCTCTCTCATCTTTTAGGTTACTCAAGTCTTGCTCCAGTTCCACTATATTTTCCAGTTTTCTCTTACGGCAATTTTGAGCAGCCACTTTGTTCTTGCCTCTCCTGCGTATATCTCGAATAAGCGCAAGCTGGGCTTCATTGAACTGCTCCTTAGACATCATTTCATTGAAGTCATCAACGGGGAGATTGATGATTTTTTCAACAGGAAAAGGGATCTGCAGAGCTTTTGCTCTTTGCTCATCTCTTGTGAGATGAGCTTCAAGATGGCCTGAAGGTTTATCTTTTGTGAACGGAGCTTTGGGGTGGCCTGGGCCGGCAGGGGGTTCTTTCTTTGGTGTGTTTGTACACTGCAAACTAGGTGTTTGAGTGCTTGGCCCCACGGAAGAAAACACTTGATCCTGGAACTGCAAAGAGTACACGCTAGCATTGCTCTGCGGCACACTTCCAGGAGCACTATCCACGTCTTCCATTTCAGAATCGCTACAACCAAAAGTCTTATCTCCATAGGCAGATGATTCAACAGAGTGTTCGGGCGATGCTACGCTAGAACTTGCATTCAATGAAATACCCGAGTCGGAATCATTACATTCCGGTACGGTTCCTGAGTGGTTGCCATTAAAAGCTTTACACAGTGAGAAATCAGAAAGATCAATAGGTTCACTTAGAATTTCCGTGAGTGATTGACTGATAGCATTTGTCGTTGCTGTGTCACCGTTCGCCTTTGTATCAATAAAGGTGGTGTAGAAATCCTCACAGAAATCGGAGTTTGAAGGGGACGTGTCATTTAAAGAGTTCACACTCAGCTGGCTGGTGTCTTCTGCTGGCAAAATGCTGGAAAAGGGGCCCTCAATACTATCCAGGAAGTCTGGACTGCAGTTAACATCTTTTCTCATGACGGGTAATGAGCTGTAGTAATTATAGCTGTTGTGCATCTCTGTTGGCTTGGTGTCGGGGCTTGTGATTGTGCTTACCTCAGCCAGGTTATCATTTTCAATGTTAAGACACTACATGGGAAATGCAAGAGAGAAGTTGAGCAACACGTCTCAATTGAGAAAACCTTCTATAACGCACTAACATTTAATATTTTAGCAATCAACATGCACATAAAATGGGTATTACCACAGTGCTGTAACCTAGACGACTACAACACACTTTTACTATGGAGAGGCAATCTAGGAAGAAGACTAGACACCTAAGCAAGAGTATGAAGCAACTTGTTCTGGACAAAGCTATTTAGATTAAGAGAGCAGAGCCTCTCAAACTCATGGCACGATGCTGAAGAGACCCTTTCCAGTGCTCTATGGAAGCCACTCGGAGCCCTCCTCTTCTGGCAAATTGCTAGTGGGGACCCTGGAGCTGCCAGGTCTGAACTTCTCACAAGCACCACTGCTAGGAAAGGCATGAGTACAGTGAATGTAAAATTACTGAATGAGACTTAATGAGCATTACTAGCAAACAATTACTTAGCACTCTTAATTTCCTGTTAGGCGATAGATTTTTCCTCAAAAAACAAGATTCTTTTAGAATTTACTGGGTGACGCAGCTGTTCAGTGCAGAGAAATGTAATTCTCGGTGAAGTAGAAAGAGTACTACCACAACGCCTTGCGAACATTAACTCACCCCACACACTTTTAGTTAAGCTAACATCAGCGTGAGCGTCGACGACTATTACACTGATGGGCTTTCATTGGCTACAAGACCAACGTTCTTTCCAACGGGGTGGCAGTTTCTTAACTGAAGCTGAAATAAGTGTGCCTGCTGTCCCCAAAGAATTAGGCAATTACCAAAATGATTCTGTTTCTCTTAAGAAGGGACCACACACTGATTATTTAACCAGAGATCGTTCAAGGCTTAAGCTAAGGTTTTAAATGCGAAGGCTCTTTTTTTTCTCTTCTTCAAACATAATTCATAAAAGGTGATGCCCTCAATTTAATTATCTCACTTCTTTCAGAAGATTATTCAATTACTATTCAGAATTACTGCAACAGATAATTTTGGTTTGGTTTCTTAATGTATTTCAGCACCACTGCTGCCTCTTCACAGACAATTGCTCTTGTTTCTTATGTGGGGCTTTTAAGCCTAGCACAGCAGTAAAGATTAGGAAACTAGGAAAATTTTGAAAAATATAAAAAGACAAAGGGAAAAAAAGTAGAGTGGCAGGAAAAAAGCAGTTCCTGGAAACTTTTTTTTTTTTTTCAAATATGATCTGGATTTACAGGCATTACACTGAGCATTCACCTCTTCTGTTAACAGCATAAAGTACAGCAGCATCACGCTGAAGCATGATGACATTCTATAGTAACTTATTTGAAAATAAGTTTATTCAATTTTATAGCCAAGTCTAAGGAAAATATAAATAGAAACATAAGGATAGGAGAAAAAAGTCCCTAGATGTCCTCTGTAATGCACAATTTAGAAATACAGCAAAGTGATTTTTTTTGTTCCTTTGAAATATTCTATTCATGTACGTTACATAATTAGTTCTTACTGAACATATATAAAGAGTAGTTATATAACTATACCTGACTCTTCTATGTATCTAAATATATGTTCTATTACCATCTTTACAAAACCTTTTCCTTAGATAAAAGTTGAATGCAAAAGTAACCATAAATGATTCACACAATCAGACACTGAAAAAAAAACCATTTACAATAATGCAATAATGCTTGTGGAAACAATTCCTGTTGTAGATCCATAATTCAGAAGTGTCCACTTTTTAAGCAGCTGAAATTTCAATCATGATCATGCTGTAACCAGTTGCGTACAGAGGCAAACAATGATTTGCTAAACATGAGGAAGTTCTGACTGGGAAGATAGACTGTGCTTTATTAAGGCCTTCTGATAAACAACTAGTTTCCTTCCTCCTACATGTTTTTCAAGATACTATTTTTAAAAAATTAAAGCTTATATTGAGTTATAGACATCCTACAGGTATAGAATCCAACACGATAGTCATAATCATCATCTGTTAAGATGCTATTGTACTGCATTCTCCAAAATACCATTCTCTTCCAAAATATCATGCTATTTTTTCAGGTGCCTATCACACTAAACCCTTACCTGTAACTCTGGAAGGGACAGTAATTCTTCCCAGACTTGCTCTATGTTCTGCATATTCTCCGCATCAGTAAGTGGAACTAGAACAGGTGACTCAGGTGGCTGAGTTTGATCACAGGAAATGAAGACTGGGTTGCTATCAATCTGAGCAGGAACCAGCGACTGAAATGCAGCTGAAGAAGCCTGGAGTGTTTAAAAAAAAAAAAATTAAAAAACCCAAACAAGACAACAATAACCACATTAAAAAAAAAAAAAACACTCAAAAAACCAACTTTGAATTTTCCAAAACAAAAATCTGGGTTTTGGTGTTCTACCACTTCTGCAGAACAAACAGACAGGTATTTCTTAACAAAGGCAATTTTTGTAAACTATAGGATAATATAAAAATATTGCCATGAAAGGTGTTTTCGTATTAAGGAAAGAAATAGGGAGGAAAAAAAAAAATCTAGAAACTGGCTGGCAAGGCCTTATCCTTACACATCAAACAGTCTGTATCAACACATGGAAATAAAGCAACTCAAATGCACTAACTCCAGAGAGCTGCACGAAGCCGTCTGTAACAAACAGACCAAGTCCACCACCGTTATTTGCAGTAACGACAATGGCTGCCATCAGCTGGCGTTACGCACCGAATCCTGGCTGCAGGATTCAGTAAGCAGAAGGAACACAAGAGTACCACTCCACCTCTCCGGGCACAGCCCTAGTTCAAGCCTACTACACTGCTTTATTCCAGCTGGAGTCAGCTAGAGGACAAAACTCAAATCATATCACAAATTAATATTACGCTGCAGACAAATCTTAGTAAGAGAAGACATGAGACTGATCCCCTAGAAGACCACTTGTGAAAGCGCTGCGTTGAGCCTTTTTACCTCATTGTCGTCTATAAATGGGAATGCTTCTGCCAAGAGCTGCATGCAGTCATCAAAGGACAAGGCCTCTGCTTCTGGTTTTGAAGTCTGTGCGGTCTAAATAGGAAAGTTATGAAAAAAAATGTTGCTGCGTCTTTGAATAACTGAAGAATCTTCCATTACAGCAACGAATGCAAATTAATTTTAGGTAACCACTAACATTATGTCTTCCTGTGAATGGAAAAAGGTTTAAACACACTCACAAACTCGGATTAGAGTTTACCTGTGAAAAACCAATTGGTGGCTCAGTATTTTCTGACTGAATGCGCTGAGCTGGCTGAACAGGAACAAATTCACCCGTCTCTTCGTCTAACTCCAGCTGAGCCAGCAAGGCTTTCTCCTGCTCTTTCTGGAGCTGCTCTTGTCTTTCCTTTTCAAGTTTCTTCTGTTTCTCGAGTTCATACTCCTTCTGTCGTTGACTAAAATCAAAAACTTCACGCCTTGCCCCAAGGTCTATATCTTGCCTCCAAAGGATGTCAATCAAGTTCATGTCCTGTAATAGAAATGCCTTTTTTAAGCAAGCGTCCTCCCCAGCAGTTTAGAACAATGGCAAAGCTTTTAATTTCTGTATTAAACAGGTAGACTCATGTAACTGAGGCTTATTCTCTTAATCCTACAAAATTATCTAAATAAAATATGGCTCTGTGTGACCTTTCTGAAGTGTGTGAACTGATGGTTTGGTTGCTGTGGCCTGCACACAGGCTCATAGAAATGAAGCAATTTTTACAATTGGTAAGGTAATACATGAACTAGCCAGAGGATAAATATATTCTTCTTTCCTAAGTTAGCTCATAGAAAATGTAAAGCTATAGAACGAATTATGTCACATTAAGAAAGTAATTTTTAGGAGAAAAGATCAGAAATTGAAAAGTTTGCCCATGTGAATTTTTTTCAGATGATCTATAAAACTGTAAAAGCTGACTAAAAACATGACGGCGACTGTCTGAAGTAACTATAATAGCCATACTGCAAAATGTATTTTAAAATATTTCTGTTCCATCCTGGTATTAAGTATTAATCTTAAAGATCAGCAGAACAGGGCTTCAGAGTCGGAGGACAACCTGGTTTCATAGTCACCAAGTGACACAACATCACTGTAGCACTAAACACAATTAAGACTATTCCTAAAAAAATTGTAATTTAAAACTTAGTCTAAGTTATGTTCTAAGTGCAGTTGCTTCAGAGCAGCTGAGTATAAACTAGAGATCAATAGGTCTCAAATTTTGTTAGTTAGTTGGCCTCTGGCTCAACACAAAGTCAATCATTATCAGACAGCTAACAATGACCTAAATTTCTTGGAAATCATCTACCCCTTGTGCCTGTAGTGTTTCAGAAGACAAGTTAAACTCTGCTATTTAGGGAAATCCAACTGGTTAATATTATTGGATTCGGCTACAATTTCTTTTAATTTATTGCATAAAGGGTTTTTTGGGGGGGGAAGGGATTAATGGATTGTTTTGGTTTGGTTTTTTTACTGTTCAAATATTCAGTATTTTTCAGGGCTGAAGTTTGGACTATTTTCTGCTGTGAAGAATACCTAACACTCAAAAATCATCAATTTGGATGTCAGCTGATACAGAATTTTAATACTTGGTAGCCACATTTGTCAGATGGGTAAATGGCAACAATTTCTAGCTGGTGCCTGGGAGCTTTGATTTTATGGCATGTTTCATTATTCTTAAAATTACCCTTTAGCAGCAGCACACAAAAATAATGTTCATTCAATAGGCATTCTCATCAGACTAGCACACTACAAATAATATACCGAACACTACGTTTCATTTAAACAGAACTTTACTGATTTAGTTAGCAGTTCTACACCCAAGATACATTTATTTTGCTATCATATCAAATGAAAACATTCTCTTATCTCTAAAGACTATTTTCAAATAGAGAAGCAAAGTAACCTGAACGCTAAGTCATGTTGCCATTCAAAACGATCACTTCTGTACAACAGTTACTGCAAAAAGCTTTAAGGCAAGTCCACATTTGAACAAACCAATTCAGTATTCTCATTTCTTCATTAAAAATGCTATACCATTAACACCCATATTTATACATTGCATGAACTACTTCTACCACTTACTAAAAAAATTACTTTTCTCTAAAATCAGGCAGTTACATAAAACATGTGTGTAACACAACGCAGGCATTCCCAAATCTAAGACATATTTAATACACCTTGCTGGGAGAGACCAAACTCAGCTTTAATGTCCAGCAATGAAGAAGCTGAAATAATTACAGTGGCTGCCCAAGACAATGTTTCGTCTCTCCAGATTGGCAGGGTAAAACGAACTAATTAAGTTCTGCAGTAATTGGAGATATTGCAATATGGTATAGCTTCATTAAGGGCCAGTAGTTTACCAGCTGCTCACTGTCTCCTTCTGCAGCAGATTTGAAACCGTTTCCTAGTCTCAGAGCATTTGCAATATGTTCTGGATAAAACTGCAGGATCTGGATTTTAGGGCTCACTTCTGAATTAATCATTTACAAGGCACCATTAAAAATGTGACTCAAAAGACTTTTTTTGGGTGTATAATGCACGAGGCTGTGAATTAACAGAGCTGTTTTCCTCCCCGAGTTGCAACAGACTACAGCACAAAAATAGCAGAACTGGTGCTCAGTTTCAGTTTAAATCACGAAAAACAAAAGTGATCAAAAAAAAAGAGGTACAGAAGGCATAACATGTTTTCCTTAAGAAGAAAAACCACGTAGCCTTAGTGCAAAAATGTAAGGCACAGCTATTAAATCTTTCAGCCATACGACTAGCTATATTTGTTACCAGAATAAGTAGCTTTGGGTGCTGCCTCATTTGTGGGATGAGAGATCTCCAAAGATGCCAGCTGGCCAAAAAAAAAAGCTGTGGCTGTACACCACCTCTGTGTGCGTGCAGCAATCAATTCAGCAAGCAGGATTATTTTTTTAATGGATATGCTTGCATGGTTTTCAGGATTTTCATGATCTTGGGCTGCTGTTTGAGAAATATGACAGCACTGATTGGCTCCTGTCACCATTTTTCAAGGGACCATATTTAGCCCGGTCTCTTATCTCTGGCAAAGGGCTGAGCTTTGCTAAACAGTGTTGTGCTTTACCCTGGAGAGAGATGCTTGTCAGGAGCACCTTTTTAAATTTTATTTAGCTGTTGTGTTTGTGGCACTTAAAACCAAGAGGGTGGGTTTTTTTTTTAATTATCACCATATAATTGGAAAAGATACCTCCAATTTTCAATTTGAAAAGTTCTATACAAATAGAATAGCAATAATAGCCTTAACTTCGAATAACAATTCAAGTAATTACTCTTCACATGAATGGGCTGCATGGAGGAAGTGTTCTTCTGTTCAATATGCTAATATGTAATATCATCAAAGAGCACACTGATTTAAATATTAACCTGCCATTTAACACTTATCTATAATTTCAGCCAATGCTTTTAGAAATACTGCCCTTTTCAAGAAAAAAAAAAACCCAAACATTCTGGGCATTAGTCCAAAGCCCCAGGTCAAAGTTAGTGGAGTCAACATTGACCAGTGATTCACTAAGGAGTAAATTACAACCCCCAGCATGAGGGGATGGCAGAGAACTTAAAAAAAGCTGTCTAAAGCAAGTATTTTGCAATTTTGTTCCTTCAGCCTCCCTCTCTAAATTATTTCTCTGCCTTGTTGAACACTAGCGTACACATACATAGAGATATCCACAGACACAGGCAAGCACTCGATTTTAGGTTTATCACTGAAGCATTTTTCCCCTTCCACTGTGAAAGCATCAAAAAATAACTGTGTATTTGATGCCTGGAGTGTTTGACTAAAGCTATTAAAAGGTATTTTACTTCTTGCCTGTGCAACAGCTACCCTCTAATTTTCAGATCCCTCAACATGATGTGCTGGCCTCAGAAGATTCATTTGGAGGGACAAGCGAGCACATTCGCATCCAAACTGGAGCACATGCAGCGAGAGTCCTGTGAAAGATTCATCTGACCCAGGGCTGGCTGCTGCCCTCGGAGCCACGCTAACCACTTCCCGTGACGTCAGACGTATTTACTGTAAAGGTGCCAGCAGTCCCTCATGTGACGGAGTCCACAAGTGCCCGTTTGTTCTTTCCCCCGTTGTGCAATTTTCTGAATTGCATCAGAGGAAACGATGGTTTTGGCAGAGCCAAGAGGCGGCGCAGGAAGAGCCAGGCCTCCCTGCAGGAGGAAGGACCTGCGCCCGGGAGGGATGGCAGCCGCGATGCTTCCCCCCAGGCTAGAGCTCAGCTCTTCCCACTGAACACCAACGCCTATTTTGAGGGGAAATGCATTACGGTATTTAATGAGTGTATTACCATTGCCCAACATTTCTAACTTCTGGAAAAGTAATGTGTTTTTAATATTTCTCCCAAGCAGACAAACAGTGATTTGATTTTATTTATATTTTCCTCACAGTTTTGTAGACGGAGAAAGAACTTCTCTCAGAGAAGAAGATGCTTTGCTTTCCCATGATCCATGTAAGCAGGAGATGCCTTGTACTCATGGTTTGAGTTTTTTTGTTCATTTACTGATATGCTCTTCCAACTACATTGATAGCTTAGTTTGGACATATAAAAGCACTTTTAATAAGATAAACATAAATGTTAAACAATTCACATTAAGCCACCATCTGGCCCCCCAATGGAAATTTTCATGTTTTAGATTTACATATCAGCATTTGCCATCTGGGCAGAGTCTGTTATACATTTTATGAGAAAATCTCTGACTACATTGTAAAGTTTGAAATTAACTCTTATTGCTCCTAAGCAAACATGTTTGCAATAGGGTAAACAAAAGCAAGAAACCCTACTTTCATGTTATTTTCATAGACTGACTTTTGTGCTTTAAACAAATTGCTAATCTTTTGTTTCACCCTGTTTGGTTTATCTAACTGGTTTTGGTTTTGTTTGGAATACAAACCATTTACAGGTAGCATTGGTAAAGTGGAAACATCCAGTGGCCCAAGCGCCAGCAGAGAAACAATCTCAGAAAGCACTCTCAGACAGTGCTTTCAACCCATTATTAGCTATATTCCCTTAATACAGAGCACATCTGTGGGTTTTGCACATTTACTTCTTAAAGTCATGCCTTTTGCAACATAAATTGGAATAGCATGAGCAGTACCTCTCACCACACAAGGATTTGTTTTTCTTTCCCATGATCCATTAGCACCTAACTCCAAGAAGAGAGAAGGTTTCACATGCCAGCATGATAAATGAAAAAGCAACAGAATCAATAGATATTGCATCCAGCTAGGGAGCTCTGACAGGAACCCTACAAGCAGCAGGAAAACACTCCTATAGCTTATTCACAGAAAGAGAACTCGCAAAGTATCCCCCAATTCCTATTTGCTTTCCAGAAAGTGAAGGCTGTATTCAAAAAAACATGCGGGAAGTGAGGATCAAGGACTTGAGATACTCTAAGGCAAGAATGAAAGGGAGGGGATCACATAGTAAAGCAAGTGCAAGAGAAGGAGTTGGAAGCATCTGACCACTTCAGAAAAGCACAAGCTGTGGAAGCAACAGCTGAATGTCTTCCCCTCATCATCCTCAGGAGGAACTGATTTTGTTCAAGCAGGTTTTAAGAATGATTTATAAATGATTCAGTGTTTTCAGATTATTTACAAAAATCACCAAAACTAGTGGCTTGTTTTCTAAATCTTTTTCAAGGTAAATTACAACTCATAATTACAGAAAAAAATCCTGGACACATAAGCCTTATGCTTCAGAGAAAGCACAGAAGCAGATAAAGTTAGTCCAACACCATAACTTTTTAAAAACAATTGAGTTTTGAAAGCTGATCCATAATTTCCAATCCCTTACAAACTGGAAAGTGAAGAACAAAAGTTAATTCAAGAATTTGGAAGGGACAGTGAGGACACAAAAAATTTGAACGAGCAAGGGCCCTTATGAGAAGAAAGGGGAAAAGGGAATGGCAGAAGCTATTTACGCTGGAGGGCAGAGGGGTACAATAGCAATTTTAGATGTCTGGATTTAGGATTTGGAAACGTGACAGAACAGACAGCTGTCAAACAAAGTCACATGACAGCAACCTGTGATTTGTGAATGCACAAGGTCAAATCCCTGACTGCCCTGTGGAGCTGCCTGCTGTCCCACATTCTTCACCAAGACCTTCCAGGCAATCTAGGAGGAAACAGGGTGCTTGGGTGGGTGGGACCGGGTGTCTTTTTTTCTATCTTTCATACCTGTGCCACTTACTACTGGTGTGACTGGACTTACCCTAAACTAGTATGTCTTGACACTAAACCATTTGCTCTTCCTGGCCCACAAGAGTCTTCGGATGACCAGTATCTTGGTCTGCAAACTCTTTTTAAGCCCTGGAAGGCTAACTTACCTGAAAGGACTCTAAAAGGGTTGGAAAGCCATAGCTTTAAAGAACTGATGTTATAAGATAATTTCCACTCCATGTCTACATAAATAAGCCTGTTGAAAAATGCTGACCGTGTGTCTTGGGACATTCTTCTGCCCCAACAGAGACATATGAAATAAGCTCAGTCCCTGGAATCTAAGTGTTTGTAGACAAATTTCATTGTCTTACTGAAGAAAGAAACCTCTAGAATATTTTGCCAGGCCAGGAACAGAAGACGTCTTGATATTTCATTAGCTAAAAGTGTTTAGCCTCTGTTTTCTCCTAACATACATCTCATCTTTCAGACTGTACCTCCCACTGCATTCCAGCAGGCTCTCCTAGTAAATGCCAAATTGTCAGGATCTACTTTTATAAATTACATTAGTTGAAAAACTCTTTGGCTGGATTGTCCAGAGTTCTTAAAGTTTCACTACAAGCCTTGTCTGGGCATTATTCGGACAAAGATAGGGAGAGGCTCTGGCTGGCTGGAAGGACAATCTTCCCCTGCAAGTGCAATTCTGGACACTACCCACCCACTCTCCCAACCCTCACTCCAGAAATAACTCCTCTGAGAGGTGAATGATTTATGTATTTCACCTGAAGCATCATCTTCCAGGAATGGTATCAACAAAGGCTACGACTAAGATCTGTACAGCTCCGAACATGATGGTTTTCCCATATGATGCATCCTATGGCAAGCAAGCTTTCCAAACTGCCAGGGAAAACATATACCTCATTCTCCAGTAATAGTGAAAAGACAGGTTTCTTTAAGCCTAAAGAATGTAAAATGAGCAAGAATGTAACTGCAATGAAGAATAGCTGTTGTAGGCTGTTTATGGTCATTAATGTACTAACTTCATTCCAATTCCCAAAGCTGCAAAATCCTGATACTAACAGTAGAGCAAGACCACAGCAGGTAAAGAAAAACACCCCCCATCAGAAAGACAGCAAAGAGAAGGAAAAGGAGGGACATAAACAGCAGTTTACTTTTTCACTTTGACAATAGTTTTCTCTTTTTCTGCAAAATCAATCAATTCTCGCCTCCATGCCACTCCTAAAAATACTGAACATGCGCGAGAGCCTCACAGCACTCCCTTCTAGCCTGGGGCACAGCAGCAGGAGCGACATTCTCATCTCTGGCTCATTAATCTCTGCAGTCAGGAATACATACATATATCCTTTTCCCAGCACATTCGGTCTGCCTTGAGGTGACCATTTCTGGTACAACAGATCAGGGGATTCTTGCTCAGTGCTGCAGATCTTTTTGCAGAAGATTGTTTGGTGCTCTATTTCAGACACTCCAGAAGTAGCTGTGTTTTTCTAAATTGTTTAATCAATACATATTTTAGAACATAGCTTTAAAATAGTAGAGTTTAATATAGAGTATATGGTTTCCAGGGGCTGAATGGTCCCAAGACTGATCCTGCCTCAACATCTTTAAAAAAAAAAAAGTCAGAGGAGAAAAAAAAAGCTGAAACCCACTGTCTGTTTGCATGGCTTACAGAAAGCAAAGTTTTAAATCTGACATTGGTACTTACTTTCTTTGTACAATACCCCATTTTTCAAAAGTCACTCTCTAGTATTCATGGCCAAATATGTCATGCACTGTATCTCCTCCAAATTCCCCTATTTCTGCCTTAGCCTAAAGGAAAAGACGAGTGAGGTCTAATGTTGTAAGCTGATGACAATGAACGTTTCTTAAATAAGTTTATCTATGCCCATATTTACAAGTGCTACTTCTGGCTGCAAAGTAAAAGCCAAAAATGGTCATGGGTGTCATCCAGCTTCTTCAGATTTAGTCCTAAATCTCTTGACATCCCAGAGTGCTTTCTGGAACATCAGTATCTAAAGCGATGAATCTTACATGTTTTCAGAGCTTTGCTGTTTCGGTTAGATGGGTTCCATTCTTCCCTTTTAGGTCTTAATTACATTGTGTTAATCTAAATTTCACTTTTCCACAGCATATTTGGCTGGTATAAAACTGTTGTGGTCCCTTCTACTCAAATTCTGAATCCCTCTCTCCACTTAACAGAGCCATTTACTTGCTACTTTTTTACTCTATCTTGCATCAGCAGCATTACAAAATGATTAAGTCAATAAGCACAGAAAGTTAATATGTATTCAAGTTACAATCTATTACACAAGTTGCATAATGAAATTGGGAGGCTGGCAAAAATATGGGATTGTTTTATAAAAGAGTGGGTTAGTCTGTCTATTTGTTTTCACATGCTTCATACATCAATAAAACTCGGCTGTGTTGCCCCAGCAAGTAAACTCAGTGATTCTGTTGTGGCTGACTTTCTAGCTGTTGTCTAATCACCATGTACTGCATCTCTTAACTCCATTTTGAAAGGTATTCAAATAGCAGCCATCTCAGACAGAAGGCTACTTCATTTCAGGAAAAGCTGGTCTTAATGGCTTTTTTTGTGTTTGTTTTTTTTTTTTCCTCCCAAGTTAAAACTGTGTCATAAGAAAACTGGCATTTATTGAATTTTGTCACTTATACAACAAAAAAATCCTTACCCTACATGTAAACAAATATAAAAAATATACAGCATCTGAAAATACTGCTGATCTTTTAACCATAGGAACACAAAAGCCTTTGTGTCCCAATTCATTTTATATATTGAAACTACAGTACTTGAAAAACAATTACCTGTTAAATGATTATCTTCAAGCTATCCTGCTGTACCCAGCCACGCATGTACTGTGTGTGGACACTGCCACAGGCTACTCATTAGTTTATCTACAAGAGGATTTTTTTATAATAACGGCTCAGTCATCTGGGAAACACAATCCAGACAAATTATAGCATGCTCTTATGTCCAATGAAAGAAATCAGGAAGCAAGAAAAGATGAACATAGGAACAGAGACAGGAACCTAACAAAACTGCAAATAACGTATTTATTAGGTTGTATTAACTTTGGGTTATAACCTATTAGCCACTATTTTGATTTGATCAGGATTACACGCTTTTTGAAAAAGCGTGTTTCAAACCAAACATGAAAACATTGTGTTTGTTTGTGGCTTGAAATATTCTCCACAATTATTTAAAATCTTCCTTGAACTACATGTTTTCACTGTGCTGGGATCTTACTGTAAAGTCAGTAGCTGTCATTTTGCTGATGGCTGGGTAAGTTATAGGGACAGTCACCAGATGGGTCCTTACAGCTGCACCACAGCCTGGATGTGGAAACTGTGTGCTCTAGTATTACAAGAAGCATGTCTCACCAAGTTTCACTTCACTGAGCTCACAAGCAACTTATTTTGTTGCTTGTGGGCCAAACTACAATGGCAAGCAACTGGGATATCTGTGTGGGCTAGAAAGCAATGAGGTTCACTAACTGTACTGCAAGCACACATCCATCAGCCCTCCTTCAGTAACAGACACCTACTCCTTAAGGCTGCATCGAGGAAATTCTTCCACGCTTCCAAGCTGAGCTGACAAAGAAAGGGTAAGGATGCTTTCAAACCCAGAGAACTCGCCACACAAACACCTCATCAGCCTAGAAGACAAAGACTAAAAGCTTAAGAATATGGTTACATTGCACGGCATACAGTTTGCTCCAGAGGTGGTCAGCTGTGACGTGTTCTGTATACGTCAGCCCACACCTGGCAGAATATGTAGTTGCCTACCTCCCACTGCAGTCTGTGGAGCACAGGTGTTAAATACCTTTGTGAATCAGAGTCTTGCAATTAATGTGCACTTTTCACATACATAATTTATATAGATAATGCTGGGAATTTAGTTTTGAATAAATAAGCAGGATCGATTTTTTTTTTTGAGTGTTCAAACACACTTGGAAAGGTTATTTAGTTTCTACAAAGGAAAAGAAAAAAAAATAGAAAAAAGGTCAAAAATACATTGTTATTCAACTGCTCACCGCTGGACAATACAAGGTCGTAACAGATTTGAGGAAGGGAGACCCAGTGTGGCAAATTTTTGCTGGGGTGACACTATCTTTCCAAACAAGTAATTAATGGTTAAATAGTTTGACACTGCGCACAGCCTTCCTTAGTGACATACTACAGAAAAACTTCAGTAAATAACAGTACCATTCAACTGTGCACTGGTGACCAAAAATGCTCTCCCTAAATTTACATGAAACATCATAGAAATCGTTATTTAATTTGCATGAAAGGTGTTTGTATAGCTTTTCCCCTTCCTCCAGCCACACCAAGATACATGATGAGAGTTGTTTTTCCATAGAATGAGGCCAGGATAGATTTTACTCATTTTCTTAAGCACTTGTAATTCACATATTTCTCAGCAAAAAGCAATCCTCTAAAAGTCATCAACCCCCACAAAGCTCTTCCACTTGAGGGTCCTGCAAAGTTAAACAACTCAACCAGAAAGCTCAAGAAAGCTCAAGGCGGCCAATATGTCAGGTTCCACATGCCAATTTAATTTTTGTACACAATGACAGCTTTTTCTTAAAAAAGGTAAACCCACTGAGGAACTGAACAACACTGCATACAAAAGCAAAGCTTTGTTTCTGTATGGTACAATCCAGCCCTCACTTTTTTAAAGTCCTGTGTGGTACTCAATTCATAAATTTTGAAAGCAAAAGGAGCTAGTTCATCTTCCAAGGCATGAACCAGAGTAGGTAAACACTTTTATACCTCTTACCAAATTATATAAAAGCAGTAATTCTTGATACCCTCAAAAGAACACCAAAACCCCCAAAACTCAACCATCGGTAACTGTATCCTTTCACCCAAATCAAGAGCCTCCACTGCCCACCACTGTCTTTGAGGCTTCCATGTCTGACCCTTTGGAGTACACAGGAGGCTCACCGGCTCACAGCCTGTACAGCTGGTTATCACAGGGCTCCTCTTTCAGCCTTTTGGTTAAAGGGTAGATGTACCTAAGAAATCAAGGTAGAGGCCAATCCCTCACACACTCCACCAGCACCTATGACGGCCAAAACAAGACTGTTGGCTACAAATAATAAGAATGTCAATATACCTCTTCCATCCATAAGCAGCAAACATACTCCAGGCTTGTTAAGATGGCTAACAAACATTAAATATTGGGAGGGAGGCTATCCAGTTTGCAAGTATATTACAGTACAGTATATTTAGCAGACTGTTTCTAAAATCAGCATTTACAGCTGATTTTTCTAGTAGAAGACATTACAGAAGCTTTGATTGTTTTCCAGAGGTAATTAGAATCAATTTGTTGAGCAAAAAGGGTAAGAAGATCACTTGTAAAATAAGAAAATACAGAATGCAAAGAAAATGTCAGGTTTGGATCTTAAATGGTTTTCTTCCTTTGACCAACTCACTTTACTTCCTTATGCCTCAGTAAATACTTGGAAAAAATCAGATTATAGCAAATTATCAGTACAAATTGCAAGATTCTAGAATTTCTCTATAGCATAGTTAATTCAGACAATGAGAGACAGATCTTCTTAGGGTAAATCACTACTCTCAGAGTCAGCTATGAACTGTTAATTCTGTCATTACGACTTGCATTTTATAAGACCTTGTTCACCATCTCTGCCGCATACACGCACAATTTATCAAAAACTCTCACCCCAAGCTTCATTTTGAATTTAAAATAATTCTATGGCTCTGACCTTAGTAACAGAGTTTTTCAGAATAATTTAAAGCACTCCATTAACAGTTTCATTATTTAAGTGGCTTCCATTCTTCATTTTGCCAGCAAAAAAACTTTGAGAGATGAGAGATGTCTAGAGATGTTCGCACTGGTTATCAGCTAAGGATTCCCGAGAGTGGTACGTGCAGACTAGATTCCTGAAGTGGCAGATTATAAAGATCACAAATCAAGCTGGAAAACGTTCCACAGAACTACAACATTCCACTGAGTCACAACAACTTATACTAGTTGAAAAACTGACCTGATACTGGTAAAGATAAGCATTAATGTAACAAGCTTGGGTGGAACACTCCCAGTGACTTGTCTCGGATGACCTCTGCCACTAAAGTCTCCGTGTTCTCCTTCCAGCCATGAAGCGTCTTAAAAATTGTTGCCCATCTAAGCTGAGCTGCACCAACCTTCAGAGCCGCCCACCCACCCCTGCCACCCTCTTTTGCCCATTGTTTTATTACCCAGCTGGCTGCAGAACATGTCATCTGGTCACATAACTGCACGCAATCTAACTGGAAATACCCTGGTTTAGGACAAAAATCAGGCTTCTTGCCCAACAAGCACATAACGTAAACAAACAGTTCCTGAAGACCGAAAGAAGAAATGACCGAGTGTCCAGGCCCAGGTGGCACAAGGCGCAAATGCCAGCTGCAGAGCGGACAGAAGGACTCCCATCTTACATGGGAGCAGGCAGCATTCAGAGTGGCAGACCTGCATCGACCACGTGCTGCCTGGGAATTCTGAATTAGATTCTTCCAACTGCCCAAGCAGCACAGGAATTGCTCCATTCTAATTATAGCAATAAGTAGAGAAGTACTAATTTTACCATAAGGGTTCAAACAAACAAAACCCCCCAGATCTTTCTATCACAGCTCTTTATGGCTAAACAGCCTTGATGATCTGAGCAGGAAGCAAATCAAAGTCACAGCAGCTTTTCAGATAACTCAGCTGCAGAAAAGTCACTGCTCCAACATTTAGTGGGCATTAATTTCAAACACAGCAAATCGGCACACCCTTAATCATAAAACAAACCTCTTCTTAAAGGCAGGCTATCAACCAAGCTCCTTCTGAGCCAATTTCTGAAGTATGCAAACTTTGTTTTGCAAGCAGTCTCCAGGAGTGAATTTTTTCATACTTACAAGAGACAGCATGTAAAACCAATACAGCAATAAAACTTTGAAACTGCAAGACAGAGGTGGGGGCAAGGAGGGAAAAGTTGGTATCTTTACATTTCATAGCCATACAGAAGATACTTCCTTAAAAGGTTTGAAAGAGATGGTTTCAAACTGGTCTTACATAACTTGTTGCTGCAACATCAAACTTAAAGGAACTTTCTTTTCCTTTCTCTTCTCTTTTTTAATTGCATTGCTTATAATAATACCGCAGAAGTTGGACTAAAGGTCTTAAGACTCTGCAAGACAAGTACAAGGTTGGGGGGTCTCAACTCCCTCAGTACTGCAATAGCATCAACAACAAAGACATACTTCTTGAAATGGTTTAGTTAAACTGTATAGATAGGAAACATTAATATTCATTTACAGCATCTTCAAAATAACTTTGCTAAAAATAAACACTATTTTATATTCCTTCTTCCCAGTATAAAAACTGCAGCTAATCAGGCTAAAATCAGAAATCTAAACTGACATAACGAAAACTTCAACCAGACCTGTAGTATATGAATTGCACCCACATAAGTATTATTTCTAAGCTATACCCATTCTACTAGAGCCTTGCCAATTAGTAGTTGTGCTAGGGATTACTAATATACCACAGAGCAGCGGTTATACTCTGCTGGTAAAACAATGCTAACTTAACCAAGTTATTAACACTCTCATTAACTCCTATTGGCTTTCCATCACCTCCATGCTCAACATACTAAAACACTTGAATTAATCCTTTTAAAGTGAATATTAAGTAGAAATTAAGAGCTAAGCACAAAGCCCATGTATCAACATGTAACTTTAGAAAATCAATGTAGCATTTAAAGAAAACTGAGCAAATATTTTACCAAGAATTCAAAATGGTTAAAGACAGAAAACAGAAGATGCTTCATCAGATGAAGACAAATCCTCTTCCGCAAAGCAGTCAAATAATTAAACATTTTTATCTTTACTTGATGTTGTTACAGACTGCTTGGTTATGCAAATTAATATTTAATTTAAATGTACGGCTCTGAAAGACTTTGCTTCTATTTGAAACAGGCATTGTTGAGCTATGTATGTCAAGGTAAAACTAAGCTAATATTAAAACAAGATACTCTGCTGGGGAATGTATTTTTTTATTTACTTATTTTAAAAGGTGGTAAAGAAAAATTAAGAAATACATATCTAAAAATCACTGAAAGAAATTCTGAGACAGAGCTGTCCTTGTCCTTGCTTCAGTACTGTGCTGCACAAAGTACTAACACTGTTCTTACACTTTATAAAACTTAAGCGTTATACGATCAATTAACTTCTTGCTACTGCCAATTAATATGCAACTGACACTAGCTTTGCTTTTCCTGTACAGAAAGCAGTTACCGGGTAGGAAAGATGAAAGTACACAATGCCTATCTTTACTTGAAATGTATTTGCCAGTATCTTTCAGATAAGCCTTCCATGGTTTAATGCAGTTTTATACACCACAGATAGCGTTGCTGGCTTCACTTTTGCTGGCTGGTTTAATTGTTTACCTTAATAAAACAAATACGCCATAAAAGTATTACTGTTGAGCAATCCTGAGCAGGATTTCAGTTCACTGTATATCAGTCATCTTTGACTAACATGAATTCAAAGTCATGACTTCCAACTCCTCCCACCTGACTTTTCATTGGCCTACGAAGAAACATTTGCATAGGTAGCAGATGAAATGTTTCCAAAACCAGTTAAACTAGATTATTACCGAAAAAGAACTAATCTGGCCAACGCATTGTATTCTTTTCCCTTCACCTAAAGCTGTACTCTGTGGCACAAAGTCCAACACACGATCAGAAAACCGAACAGACTTCAAACCCTTTCAAGTTCTCTAGGAATGTGCTATATTAAAATTATAGGTTACTTAGGGCTGGAATGAGATGGAGGCCAAACACTTTAACCAGGTGATTAACCTGGAGACTTTGGAGGACTTTTTGCTGGCTGCAATTCAAGCACAGCAGCAGGGGATTAATATTTAATTCATGCAGACAGGTTACTGCCTGGACTTGTACTGCACTACACTCAGCCAACACAATCATTGCAAATACATCACACTTTCACAAATTGGCCTAATTTTAGTGAATGGTTTAGTCATTTTAAAGCTTATCTTTCTAATTTCAAAGGGGAAAAAAAGAAAAGAAGCAGTGTTCTAGATACGAAAATCAAACAAATTCCTTCTTTCCAATGAAGCACACATCCAGTGTTACAGGCATGGGCACAGTTGGTGTCATTTACTGTCACCATCTGAACTTTATATATTCTCTCCTTCTCCCCTAAGCTCACCCTTTTCTGAGCCTACAATTGACACTTTTTCACTCTCCTTTAAAAGTCTAATGCATTCAAAAAAATTTCAGTGACAAATTCTGACAGCTTTTGCTGTTTTGGAGTTTGTTGGTTCTATTGAAGGGCCAAATATAACAAAATTTTACGATTACAAAGGGAAAATTATATTAAAAAAAAGTATGAATAGATTTTACTGAGAAAGTGAATGACAAATACTTCACTTAGCTCCTTCCACTTGTAGTGTTCCTCAACATCATCTCACAAAGCCCAGCATATTCCACAAAAGTACCCGCGATTTCTTTAACAAAATAAATATGTTCAATATGCTATTGCTACATTCATTTCAGTCAGGATCACAAAAGTAGCAATATCTATCAAACAGATATTTTTCTGCTTTGCAAATTTAAGATATAGAACTTGAGGAAAAGAAGCCAAAAGAAATCAAAAGGGTATTCAGGTGCAACAACACATATAATAATCTGACACATTTTTAATATCCTTGTCCTTCAGGATTATACATAACCCACTGAATTCTTATTCAGGACAAGTATTATACCATCTTTATATATTTTTTCAATTAAAAAAAAGAAGAAGAAAAAAGTAAGGGACAGAGGGCCAAAATGTATTCTTGCCCATGAACATTAGCGGGAAGCGTACACAAACCTTCCTAACCACCCACACAGTGCTATAAAAATGTCTCAAGTTCTTTAAAGCACACGAGATCATCCAGCTGCCCTCTGCTTACACTGAATGTTCTTTTTTGTTCCAGTTTGGTCTCTTTCAGATATTTCCCAACAAACTTTCAAAGCCAAACTCTTCGCTAACTTTGAGTCCTAACCACAAACTTCTTCAAATCAGATTTTCAGAAGCAATTAACTTCTTGCACTTCCATCAATTTCCAATATAATTGCAAATTCTTAGCACATTTTAAAGACAAACTACAGAACAATGTTCATGTGAGGGACACTTACTACAATAATATCTAATTAGCTGTTCTCCTGAAGGGATTGACACAGTCAGCTCCTATTAGTCTACATTCATTTCAGCTAAAATATTACATTGCATTACATCTACTGCTGGCTTAACTGAAAGATATTCTTTTTTGAGTTTTGAAGGAAAGCAAGCTCTACCAGTGCAGCTTTATATCAAGGTGAGCACAGAAGAACTGAAAGAGTCAGAATAAATGCATTTTTACTTAAGACAGAGCTTGTGATACTCTCTCATCTACTTCCTCCAAACTTGTCCATCATTTTAGAAGACAACATCATATTCAGAAACATGGATGTTTTCTTATCTTGAAATTTATCTACATACATAGATAGATAAACAGGTATTTCTACAGATAGCTTGATCCGATATTCCTATTCAACAGGGTTATTAAACCTCATTATCAAGAAACAAAACAAACAACAAAAAAAAAACAAACCCCAAAACCCAAAGACTTGTTGCCAGGCCTGAGCAGTGCACTTGTTTGTCTTTGCCTGCAGAATCCACCTCATGTGGAAATGATAGGCCATTAGGGAATAAAAAATAAACCCATTCACTTGACAATTTAATGCAGCATGTAATAAAAAAAAGTATGTGTAATTCCTCGTTAAAGCCCTTTATACTGAAAAGATCACACTAATCGAGCTGGAGACTTTTCAGGGCAGTTCTCTAGGTAGAAAAACTCTAACAGATACACTTATATAGACACTCAGTTATTTGCTTACTTCGTTTTGCCAGTTGTCACAGTTGGTCTTGCTTCAACTCTAAGTGAAACCCACAGCTTCATTCTTTGTGTTGGAAAGTGAATTCTTTTTGCTCTCTTGTCATGAGGCTCCAAATTTAATAATGATGAGTTTGTTGAGCTGTTTTACAAGGTTATAAGCCCCCATTTCAATAACTTCAAACTTACTGAAGAGGAGAGCAGCTACTAAGACAATACCATGCTTTCGCATGTGATTTGAAACATCTTGACACTTGTTCCATTGCATTCTTTTTTCTTAGATGTTTTGACGACTGTGTTGCTCGTGTGTAATAGGCAACATCCCATTTCACCTCTGCATGCAGAGGTGCACCCTATTCCCAGGCAGAGAGGTACAACAAAGGAATACTTTTTTCAAGAATATTGCAGGCAACAGCACTGCTAACTCCCACAGAAGTATGTAGCAGAAAGTGGCGATTTTACATGCTGGTTAAGGAGCTAGATCAATCCCAGCCCTTCACATTCACCTTTACTGCTATGACAATTGCTACTAGGCACATAAAAGAGTAAGAGCTTGTACTGTATTTGCACAAGTGCACACCCTTCCCATCCGCTGGCTTGCAAAATCTGAGGGGCTAAATGAAGACCGTGTTCCCCGTCTCTCATTTTGAGTGAACATTTTATGAGAAAGGGTACTTGAATTTTCCATTTAATAAATACCTTTAAAACTGTATGTCAAAGATGGTAATCATTTACTATCTAAAAAATGCAGTGCCTTTTCAGGCGAGGTCTGCAAGAGAAGAAACCAGCAGCTGTTGAGCTCAGATAGGAAAATTGCAACAGGTGGCTTGGTAGAAAGGCTTTGACAACACAGGCAAACAAGTAACAAAAGCTAGGTTTGTTGGCAGAGAAGTCATGGTGGATTGGGCAAGAAGGTACAAAAGCAGGTATACAGGGATCAGTCTGTCAAGATTCTCTCAGAAATGAGAACAAAAATGCCATAGCTGGATACTATAGGCAAAAAGAAATTCACAGGGTGTTTACGTAGCACAGGCCAAGAGCCTGATTTTTGTTGCAGTACTTTCCAAGAAACCGAGGAGGCAAGGTGGAGATCGCGGCCAGGCAGAGATATGAGTGGACTAAGACAGAAAAGCAACAGCATTCAATGAACAGAAAAAGGTATATCCAACACTGCTAAAGTGATGTTACCTGTAGGAAGCACCCACTTTCTAAAGGATGGACGGACAATATTAAAAGAAACTCTATTGCGTAGCATATATTGTACCGACATACACTGAAAGAGCCTCAAAACTCTCGAGTCCTAAATTTGTAGTATTAAAAGAATTAAAACAGCTCCAGATTAAGTTTCAAGTATTACTTCTTTAAACCTAATACTTAGTTGATAACGGTATGTTTCCATTTAAAAGCCCAAGAAATGCACGTAAGGATTATATAAATTTAAAATGGAGTTCGATTATGTGTTCAGTTATTTGCCCCGCTCTTGTGCGACTAGTTTGCAATACAAAAGTACTGAACTTCCCCAGGCTTTTAGAGAAGAGGTTTCATAGCACAAGAGCACACAACACAAATACATCCAAATACCGCTAAGCCTCCAAGAGATTGCCTCGGAGGAGACCACCGAGACTTAATCTCCTCCTGTGCCAAAACCCCAGGGAAGCGCTCCGGCTCAAAACCCCCGAGAGGCGTTTCCAGCAGGTGGAGGTGCGAGGGCAGCACCCCAGCCACAGCCCCTCTCCCGCGGCCCAGGCCGAGGCCAGGGTCACCCCGCTCCAGGCTCCTCAGGCTGCCTGTGAGAGGCTGACCCGAACCCAAAGCCGCCCCAGGGAAGTGCATGATTGTGCAACAGCTCCCGCCGGCCCGCCTCGGGCCGCACGCCGGCGGGGACAGGGCCCCGGCGGGGCAACCGCGACGGGCAGCCGCGCTGCGACGGAAGGAAACCTGCGGTAACTCACCCGAGAAAGGAGCGAGAGGCGCACGGACACGCCGGGGGCAGCGACACGAGGCTGCGCCTGGCGCGGGCAGCCCCTCCTGCGGCGGGCGCCTCCCCAGCCGCTCCCTCAGGAGCCAGCTCCGGCCCTCTCGCTCTCGCCCTCCCCGGCTCCTCCGAGCTCCTGCTCCTGCCCCCGCCCGAGGCTGCCCGCAGCGGGCAGCTGCCTCAGAGGCGGCTCCTGGGGGCCCTGACTGACCTTCCGCGACCGGCGCGGGCGGGAAGAGGCGGTAAGAGACGAGACCCGACCCGACCCGGCCCGGCCCGGCCCCCCCGGCCCGGCCCGGCCCCCCCCGGCGGCGCGGGGAGGGGCGGGGCGGGGCGGTGCTGCAGGGGCCTCCGCGGCCCCGCCCCGCCCCCACCGTGACTCAGCGCGTTCGCAGGGGCGGGGCGGCGCCACGTGCTTCGCCGGCCTCGTGACCGCCCGCCCCGCCCCTCGCCCGGACACCCGACCGGGCCGGGCCGGGCCGCGCCCCGCGGGGGGCGGCAGGGGGTGCCGGCGCCCCCGCCCGTGCCCGCCGGTCGCGCTCTCACCTGGGCGGCGGGGGGCAGCTCGATCTCCATCGCGCGGGGCCGGGGGGCGCGGGGAGGCCGGTACGGCGCGGTGACGGCTGGCCCGGCACCGCCTGCCCGCTCGCTTCGGCGCTGTTTGGGGACGGAGGCGGCCCGGGCCGGGCCGGGCCAGCGGCCGCCCCCGCGCTCCGCCCCGCCGCCGTCCCGCAGCCACTCAGCGGCTGCGGGAGCCCGCGGAGGCGGCTCCTTTCCCGGCAGCGGCGGCGGCGGCGGCGGCCGTGCCGGGAACCTCGCCCGCCCCCGGCGCTTCCGCGGCCCCGCCGCCCGAGACCCTCTGCCCCGGCGCCTCCTCCCTGAGGGGCCGCCGCTGCCGGCCCGCCCCGCGGGGCCAGCCCTCGCCCTGACCCCGGCAACGGCCAGCCGCATCGTCGTCCGGCCGCACCGGGCGGGCGCGGGTGTTCCCCGCACACCCCCCCGCCACCGGGGGCGGCTCGGTGTGTTCTTATAGTGCCTTAGCGCAGCTGCGAATGTGTCTGTGTATTTCGTATTCACACAGCACTTCTCATCTCGGGGTAGTCAGAGTGAGATCAGCACTGCAGCAGGAGAGAGGGCAGTGACGGCCAAACGCGGCGGAGAGTACCGCTGGATCACACCGCTGGATCACACCGCTGGATCACACCGGGGGCTGATGCAGGGGAACAGAGAGGCGAGGCGACGACGCTGTAGCCCCACGCAGACCTGCCCGTGTGCCCACTGCCTTCTGCCAAGCAGAAGGATGCCAAACGAGTGACCAAACTGGCAAACCAGCCAAAACAGAGATAAGGGGATTTGGGGTTCGATACCCACAAATTGTTTGGAATGTATACATTCAGATGAGGTCCCTCACAGCGCAGTAACGTCACCGGTCCTGATGACGTCTGTGTCAACCCTTTGACTTCTCCAGCTATTTAATATGCATTCAACAACATACCGTGTTCCTCAGGCGTAACAGCGAGCACGTGCCACAGCACACCCAAAAGCAGGAGGGAATGCTTTAGAGCGGCTGGGCCACGGGCCTGGATCCCTACCCCTACGCCATAGTTACCAAATTATTGGAGTGTCTTACCTTAAATCACTTGTCATTATTTGGTAAATGACTTTAGTCAGAGTGCCAGCTGAATTCCACTTGGAAATACAAGTAGCAGTCAAATAGTTAATCAATTCAGTGCACTAAATATGGCTCTGAAAAGGGTATGACCGCTGCCATTGTGTTTGTAGCCTGGCTGAAAGTATATGACAATATATACCTTTCAGGTGATCCTTTGGTCACCCTTTGGGCCCATTTTTGAGGCTACTTTCAATGATCTAATATAACCAAATAGCATGGAATTAGGACACTTACCAGCCATAATAGAAGATCTAACTATTCCTTTGCAAGTGCTTATTTAGTTTCCGTGGCTTGCAGCCACAGTGCTGCTATAGTCCTGCTCAGACTGGTGCACTATGTCTGCCTTGGGTGTTCACAACCGTTGAGCTGTGTTAGCGCACCTTGCAATTTAAACAGGGCTAATGTGAAGATCTCGTTTTCACGTTTGCCCTACAAGGTACAAGACTGTGACTTTATAAATTAAAAAATAGCACAAGTGTATAAATTCGATAAATCTGTAATAATTTAAAAAATTCTTTGCTCAAATTCTTGCCTCAACCATCATGTTGCAGGTGGGTGTTTAGCCAAAGATACTGCTTGCTGTAATTATATGAAATTGATATATCCCTTTGAAGGAAGAAGAACCTTTAATCTAAGTAGATTTATTATATGCATGTTTGATAACTGTACTAGATAGAGTGGAAGTGCTTGCCCTAAAATGAAAGTGTAAAACACATCCATAGAGCCACTAAACAGATTATGGAGGTCTAAGCAGAACATGTGCTGCATCACTGAATGAGCTAGGTATGTTGAAGGAGCTCATATAGAATCATAGAATCATAGAATCATACAGGTTGGAAAAGACCTCTAAGATCATCGTGTCCAACCGTCAACCCAACACACCATGCCCACTACACCATGTCCCTAAGGGCCTCATCTACACGTCTTTTAAATACGTCCAGGGATGGTGACTCCACCACTTCCCTGGGCAGCCTGTTCCAAGGCCTGACCACTCTTTCAGTAAAGAAATGATGCTATGGCTTTGATTCCTTGGAGAGAGAATGTATGGCAACAATAAATCGTTTGTAATGGAGAACCAGCAGCAAAACTTTAAGTATATTCCTGTGTATTATTTTTATAGTACCACTTTATTCTGTGGTCTAAAAGTGAACCCAACGGAATCCAACTGAAAGGACTCTGTTGGAGGCTCTGGAGAAACAGAAGTGACCTGTCACAAGTTAAAAAACCTTTGAGTACAGCTGCTACCAGCTCCTTGCAAATGATGCTTTTATTAAGTACCAGCTTTTGACTTTTTCAGTATTATAAAAGAAATAGCAAGCAGACCACGTTAGCACAAACTGACTAATACACAATGTCAGTTTGTGAAAAATTGCCCTGAAGCTATAAAGGTGTCTTTTCTACATGCTTTATTTAATAGAAAGCAAAATAAAAGCAAACGTGAATCTTAGGCGTTGGCATAGATTGTATCATAGTGTAGAAATAGTATGCAAAGCTAAGCAGCTTGCTTGGAGCCTGGGGTGAAAAAAAAAAGGCAAGAACACTTTCTGGCCAGGCCAGATAAAAAAGCATTGACTATATATTTCATTTGTGTTCCTTGCTTAATTTCTTTTCTCCTTTCCTTATCTTCATACCTTGAGCTCAGGCAGACCAGCGCTTCATTTCTGATGAGAAGGCAGCCATCCAAAAATCAGCTTAATGAAAACGCTGTATCTCACTGCACTGTTCCCACCGTACGCCACTGATGAACGAGGTGTATGGCATTACGAGCTTTCTGAAACAGAGTATGAGCAATACTTTTGCAATATTGTTATTTTCACTTGATTAGACAACCTGAAATACCTGGAAACATAGGCTTGTTTGTTAGTTGCCCTTTATAGCTTTTTGTATAGTAAGGTTTTGAAGAAAATGTTTTCAATTAATATTGCATCTTTCTAATCCTGGAGTTTATTTGGGATATAGTAACATCTCCATACGGTATTCACAGAGGAATTTAGGCCCAGATGTAATGCTTTGGTCTCCACTTGTAAATATGAACTTTTGGCCAAGCACAGAAAAATCCAAATGCTTTTCCATTTGCTGTATTCCTGTTAGTATACGTTCATTTACCTTGTAAAACTTACATACCTAGTCTATATGTATTGACACCCATTATTGCAACATTACAGCTTATATGCAAATGAAATAGATATAATTTCCAGGAAATTTGAAGTAGTTGAAGTAGTATATTCAAGAACAACCCACAGTGGTACTTTACTGAAGAGTAACAAAGAGTATAGAGAACTTTTTATGACATATAATTTTAAATTTTGTTAGCCATTCTCATTATTCCTATTCTTGCGTTACACTTTTTGTCAATCTTAATATTTAGAAAAACGTTTATTTTATTATCAGAATTTATTCTAAAATATTTTCATGCTTTTTTTAAAACGATAGGAAAATGGAAAGATCTGGCCATATTTTCAGATAACGGACTATTAACATTTGATGAAGTTCTTTCTAATGTATCTGCATAACATTTTATTTTATATTAGAATAATTATGAAGATAGAAACTTCATAGTGCCACCTACTGCTGAAAAGACACATTTTAGAAACCTTGCTAGTTTGGGTACCTTCAATAACAGGGCAATGGAAGAAAATACCTGTTGGAATAAAATCTTTCAAACCTCTGAAAAATGTTGGAGACAAGTCTTGACTTGCCAAATGAATTTCAGTCACACTGAATTTCTGAACTTTGAACCAGTGACTATTTTGACTGAGACTGTAATGAGAAGTGACTCTCAGGATCTGGGATTTTGACTAGAAGCTTTTTCGATGTTACATTTTTAATAAGAACTTTCATTTTAAAATTAGTCCCTGTGATGTCACTAGAAAAACATCGATGAAAAGATTCAGTGAAACAAAATTTATTTTTCACTTCGTGAGAAGGAGACATCCTCTATTTTACAGAGAGCTCTGCACGAGATGTAAACCAAGGACCCTGGAATCAGCATCACATGTGGCACAAGCTCTGTTCCCTTCTTACATCGCAAAGTCATAAGATGGACCATGGACCCCCGCTTGGTTGTTGGCATAAGATGGTATGTCCTCAGCCACGATGGTTGGAATTCATCTTCCCTAACCCTTACCATCTAAAAGTTACATGAGGTTAACGTTCAGGCTAAAGTACAGTAGCTGGTTCCTTCTTCACTGTCTCTAGTACTAGTTAAATAGTAACCATATGCCTACAACCTTTTCCCACGTCCCAGACGTTAAGTATTGGTTATGATCTCATTCCCAGGAACGACGGAAATACAAGAAGTGGTAGGACTTTGTACATGATTATGAACAAGTAGAATATAGACCTTTATTTTTCCTGAGGAAAGTTCAACTTTAAATTTGGCTCCTAGGAATCAAAAATGGTTCTGCTGTACTTGTCTCATCCTGTAAAATAAACGGACATTGAAATGCTTTGAATGCGTGATTGTCAGAGTTTCTGTCTCGTTATGGCTTGATGACTTAAACTTAAAAATTGATTTCTTTTCAAGTTGAAAAATTCTTGAGAACAATGCATTTAAAACAGATAAAAGAGCTTGTAAGGATGATTTAGCCACTTCGTGGCAGTATTTTAGAAGCCTTTGGAGGCACTTTGCATGACCCCCCTTTTCATTCACAGAGAAGGATGCTGTCCTGACAGTATCACTCTGTGGTCCTTCATTTTGCAACAGCAGCCTGATCTACTCAACAGGTAACAATTTTCAGAAGAGCTTTTTGTAATGTACAGATGCTTATGTACAGGCAATTCTGGGTGAACATTTTACCAACATTACACATTAAGAATTCACCTCCTATTAAGTTAGCTTGATAAAAAAACAAGATAAAGGACATTGTTGAGCTTATTGTGTCTTTCAGGGAGTGAAAATTCATGCTGACTTTTTGGTCAATTAAACCTTTTTTTTTAATTTACTGAACTGGTTTTGGCTGGGGTAGAGTTAATTTTCTTCATAATAGCTTGTATGGTGCTATGTTTTGGATTTGTGATGAAAACAGTGTTGATAACACAGGGATGTTTTAGCTATTGCTGAGCAGTGCTCGCACAGTGTCAAGGCCTTCTCTGTTTCTCAGGCTGCCGTGCCAGCGAGTGGACAAGGAGCTGGGAGGGGGGACACAGCTGGGACAGCTGACCCCACTGACCAGAGGGATATTCCACACCATATGGCTTTGTGCTCAGCAATAAAAGCTGGGGAAGAAGGAGGAAGAGGGGGGACGTTCGGAGTTACGGCATTTCTCTTCCCAAGTAACCATTAGGTGTAATGGAGCCCTGCTTCCCTGGAGATGGCCGAACACCTGCCTGCCGATGGGAAGCAGTGGTTTAATGAATTCCTTGTTTTGCTTTGCTTGCGTGCGCAGCTTTTGCTTTACCTACTAAACAGTCTTTATCTCAACCCACAAGTTTTCTCACTTTCACCCTCCGATTATCTCCCCCATCCCACTGGGGGAAAGCCAGCACGTGGCTGCGTGGGGCTGAGCTGCCCACTGGGGTTAAACCACGACAGCCCTTTTTGGTGCCCAACGTGGGGTTCAGAGGGTAACGACAGATTTGATTGGAGTTTGCTAGACTAAATTTATAGCTGTTATTGCTGTTTAGCTATTAATTGGCAGGCTTCTGTGCTTGCCATGGGGCTTGCTTGCCGTGTTGTACGTTAGTCTAGTGCTTGTTAGCGGCTCTTTTTTTTTTTTGCTGTTTGCTGTAGGGCTTATCATCTTACCCTGCTGTGCCTGGGAGCATTTTGATAACCGCAGTGGCCGTGCGCCTGGGCTGGCTGATGGCCAGGGCATCGCTGCTGTTCTGTGCTGCTCTACTGGACAGGCTGGAGCTCCGGTGTCAACTTGAGTCAAAGGGACTTGACCTGTGGATAAGTCAGTGCAGGAGCAGGGCACCCCAAAGTGTCTGTGGCGGTGGATATGTCCACACCACAGCAGGTATACAATCTCCTGAAGGGACTGTGGCCCAAGGATAAGTCCACACTGGCTGTGGGTAAGTCCAGGCCACATCAGGTATACCCCTGAAGAGACTGTGGCCCACGAGTAAGTCCACGCTGGAGCAGATCCACCCCTAAGGGACTGGGGTCTGCAGATAAGTTCACGCTGGAGCAGAGGCAAGGGGAGGAGTACACTGCAGTGTCCAAAGGGACCAGGGGTGGAGATTGTAATGGATATACCTTTAAATTGTTGTAACCCATGATTTGAGTTGCAAGTTATAGGAATTACTATCACAGGAACCACTACTAGTAGAAGATGAGCCTTACAAGAAGCAGTGCAAATGCAGCAGTGACCCGACCTGAGCTGGCTTTGGTGCCAAATAACTCCACGCAACACACCACCTCTCCTGTCCTGAGTGACCACCATAACAGATAGAACCCAAGTCATGGACTAATGAACTCAATGGACATTTCATGGACATTTTATGGACATTTACAGGGGTGGTCCACAGACTAAGGGAATGATATTTGTGTATATATCAAAGGATGGAAAGGGAGAAAGTGGCTAATGAGGATCTACTGGATAGTGTGGGACCTGAGCATGACGTAAATGGTATGGAATAAGGTGTGGAGATGGTACTGGTTTTGGCTGGGATAGAGTTAATTTTTTTCATAGTAGCTTGTATGGTGCTATGTTTGTGATGAAAACAGTGTTGATAACACAGGGATGTTTGTGCGTCAGAGGACGCCTGCAGCGTGACGGAGGGGGAAGGATGAGCACTCTCACCATTGGCTAGGTAATTATTTTGCTCATAGGTGCTCTGAAAGGAGCAGGGGAAATCCTTCACAACACTCAAGTTCTGTGTTGGTTGCCTACCCCAAATTCCCGTTTTCCTGCAAGGGCCTTGCCAAAGACCTCTGGTGCCTACTCCTCTTCCTGGGTCAGTTATAATCCTCTTGGTCGTTCCCTCTTGTTTCACTCACTATGGACTATGGACTTCTAGTGTTAATGTGTGTCAACCTAAATAATTAAAAGCAATGCACGCTGTATCCCAGAAAACTAGAAAGGTTGAAAATGTGCTTCTTCCTTCTCAAAGAAAGGCGCAAACTCCAATCACAGTCAGCAGGAAAATGAATAAGCTATTTGGTGATACCATGTACAACAAAATAGCATCATAAAAATGAAATTATTTAAAGTAATATTCAAATCACGCAGTCATCGTTGATTTAGTTTCCAATTATACAGAGGTAATTGTATTAACGAACTGCCTCATTCAGTTTGGTGGGAAAACAATTGAAAGTTTTAATGTCCTGGCATCTGCAGATAATAAATGATGTGATCTGTGCTCCTAACTCAACTAGAACCCTAATTCTTGTTTTACCCAGGGCATACTACAATATCGCTATGTCTGATGAAAGATACTTCTATGACCTTCTGGAGCCAAGACAATTCGGGAATAATTCTAGAATAGAAGAACTGTTCTAGAATTAAATATTGAAATAAGCTAAATTAGATGAAGGAACTTATTCCAGAATTAACAACCCCCTATATATAGCAATTTAAAATCCAAATTAAAGTCAGTGAATAGAAATGTTTGCAACCTGCATTGCCCTGAATATACTGGGAATAGTTTTAAAAGACTTAGTTTTGTGACTTCAGCTGCTGAAGCCATTCTAACTATAAATAAACATATTACAAAGAGTCTAAAGTGCATCATGTGCTTTGGAGTCAGAACCTCATGTCTGATATGCTGTTGAACTCCCCACCATCCTCTAAGTGTTGGAATACATTCATGCCATAGGTGAGCTGACCTGCCTGCCTATCTTTCCCTTTAAATTCTCAAGCGTTCCCAGGAGCTCAGAGAGCCTCGACATTTCTCAAATGCATAATACAATTGTTCACGGATTTTTTGTTGCCCCTTCTACCCCCACAAAAATCCAGAAATTGTGAAAGCGAGAATAATACTGAGGTCTCTTTGACTTTAATTTTCTGATGCAAGAGATATAACACAAACATTGGGTAGAATATCTGTCCTATCAACGTATTTTAGCATATGAGCAGTATCTACAGAAATAAAATTAGTAACTCAAATAGTGTTTAATCTATGATACATCCATAAGCTCTTCTGCGAAAGACCTTATCCTCTAACGCATCATTCTGTACGTCCTCTGCTATAACAAAAGCGTTTGCTAAACAGGGGAAACCCCAAGTTATTTCCTGTTCTGATTTTCAAAGAGAAAGGGAGAAGCCGGTTGCTTTATTGCCACTTTTTTTCCTTGTCTTTTCTCTTTTTTTTGAGATTTTCCTCCTGGTAGCCACATGATGTGGAAAAATAATACGTTGTTTACTCCTTCAGCCTTTTGTCATGCCCCATATATTCTGCTAACTCAGCAAGCAGTCCTTACTTACCATGTTTAAAATATAAGCAACCTGCTGACTCTATTCACACTGTTCTGCAAGAGCTGCTTTCGGAGCAGACGCACGCACAGGATGCTCTGCTTCTCGTCCGCGGGGCTGTCACGCAGGCGGCCCGTTAGCTATCAGCAACCGCCAGTGCCGAGCCTGTCCTGCTGGACCTGGTGGGATGCTAACTTCCACATGTGCTCAGGGTTGTGAAGATGGGCATAGACGGGAGGGCAGACGCCACTGCTGCGTAGGAACGCTCGTGCCGCCTCACTGCTAGCTAGGCAGCAGGGGTAATAACTTGAACAAGTTGCACAGACTGGCTTCCAGTGTCGACGTGTCCTCTATGCCTCAGTATGAAGGCAGCAGTCAGAAACCTTGGAGTCACGATGTTTCTGTTGGTATTTTGCCTGGTTCTTCTTTTTTTCCTTTCTAGCTTAACTTGCATCTCTTTCTCCTCTCCTAAGTATGTCATTATGTACATGATGTTCCCACCCATTAGCCTCACTCCTAATCTCATCTCCGTTAGTGTGCTATAGGGAGAGGGTAACACATAGGCTAGGGATGAACAAAGACTGTGTTTGAATAGGAAGCAACATCAAGCAATCGGTGTGATCCTCAGCACTATACCAGACCGTGTGCCTACTTTTTATTTAAATACGTGGTAAAAACAGGGAGGTTTGTCTCTGGAAGTGAGTTTCTGAGGAAACAAAAACTAAGCTTGATTCTCAGAATATAAATGCAACCCTCATTTTTATGCACTCTTTTGGGATCTGCTACTAGAGTAATTTGGCGGCTGCTCGGCAGCAGCAGCTAACAGAGCAGTGTTGGGATCTCTGGCAGCCCATGACCTGCTGACCCTTTTTTTTTCACTTTGTATTTCTAAGTACTATGTTGCAGAAGAAGTTGTCCATTATAGGTTCCCCTTAATCACCCTTAAAGGTTTGGACAAGTTAAACATATACATGTATTTCCAAATAAACTTGGCCTCCAGCCATTGATTGTTATTCTGGCTTTTTTTCAGAACTCTTTCTCATTTATCTTTTGTCTTTTTGACAGTGCTGTGGATAGAACTGAATATTTTAAGCCAAAAGCATAAAGAAAATGACTTAACCTGATGTGGACTCCAAAATGACATTGCTCTTTTGCCTTGCCATATCCTGTGCAAACTCGCCTCTAGTTGCCAGGGGAGAAGAAGGAGAGTCATTCACTTTTCCAATTCATGCTATTCGGGCTATTTCTTTCACTGAAAAATTACTTGGATTATTTGCACACTATTTATCAATTTGCCTTATTCTAGCTCAAAACTATTACTTTTTGAGTGCATCACTCCTTTACACCCCATCTATAATTCTCTCTTCATTGGTATTTGCAGCTTTTTGCGATGTACAATTGTAAATGTCAGCAGCATGCTGAAGTTTACTTTATTTTCCTGATGAAAATATTTTTAAAAATCAGCCCTCACACCCATATCTATCATCCCCCAAACATCTCCTCACAGGTCAATATATTGTACGTCTTTGCAACACTGTATTGAGGTTCCCAGTGTATACTGGGGTTTCCAGTGTACTGTAAGCCATGTTTGAGAGGGAGAAGCCTACGTGGGAGCCGGAGCAGCAGCCTGGTAGCCGGCAGAAGGAGGCAGCTGGGCTGTAAGCAGCCCGAGAGCTTCCCGGGGAAATAGCTTGCTGCTGGCAGGGTGTCATTAGTAGCAGCAGGAGGACATAAGGAGGCAGGAGACGCAACAAAACTGCATATGTGACTGGCAGAAGACCGGTGTCAAGTGGTCCCAACAAGGCCCACCCCACACGATCGTAACCCTCATTTGAGATTTAGCTGCAGGGCTGATAACGTTGCCACCGTTAAGAGTTAATTGTGCTTAAGGGAGTTGCCCTATTGTTCCCAGAAAGCCATAAAGCAGTCGCATTACTTCTGCAGACCCTGCACGCTAAACGAGGGGTTGCAGCCTGGTGACTAGAGCCTGCAAAGCCTCCTGCCTCCAGCACCCGCAGCGCTGGCACTGCGCTGGGGGAGCCCCGGCGGGAGGGAGCGTCCTCGCCTGCCGTCAGGGGACAGGTGCTCCACAACAAACCTACCGCTTCCCTAGCAAAGCCAGCTTGAATTTATTTTTCAGGCAGGATTTTTACGGAATATGATTTGAAACCTTAAAAAAATCTACTACATTACATCTGCTGCCTTCTCTCCAGCCATTCCTTTTATGAATCTGTCCTAATAGATCACTCAAGTTTGCATGGCCAGATTGTTTTTCATAAGACCACAGTGTTTGTTGCTTGCGGCCCTAGAACCTTCCAGATGTTGAGCGATCGCTGTGCAATGTTTCTAGTATTACTCACTAGGAACAGAAATTATGCTTAAGAGAGACTGATGCCAAGTACTGCTCTTCTTTTCTTCTGAAAATTGGTGAGATGTTTGGTTAATAAATGCTCCTTGGTTTCCCACATCTATTGTGATGATAATTTATGCTAGAATTACAATAAGTGTATCACGTGCATTCCAGAAACTACAGCAGAATGCAGCTAACATCCCTTGACCCCCACAGCAAATGTAAATGACTTCCTGTATTCACTTATAGTTTCTGAATCAAACCATTTTCAATCAAGCTATCTGTTTGCAAGGTCACAAAGGCTGTTTTTATTAGCGTGCGGCGTGTGTTACAGTAGCTTGCAGACTGTTTGCAAGTGCAACAAGAGAGCTGGAGGTATGTTGCTTGATGAAAACAAGTCCACTGAACACGTATGGTTTGCTTAGATGAGCTGACAATGCCAAGCAGAAAAAGCAGGCCTGGAGTAGCCCACGTGCTATAATTTGTGGCGTTCAGGAGCTCTGCAAGTCTTTTTAGGTTATTGTGCAAACTTAACAAGAATGAGAACTTTTCAGAATACAAGATTTTCACTGCAGTTCATGCATGCAATTTTTTCTCTGCTAATGCAGACAGTAAGTTGGCTATATTAGTTGGCTAGCTTTTCAACAAACCAAGTTCCTGGGACTCTGCCTGACTTCCTTGGAAAATTTGAAGCTGTTTTTAAGGAGGTTCTGTGAGAAAATGCAGCACAGCGAATTTCACTAACTTTGGCCGGCTTATAAGGGAAAGGCTTGCAGTTACCCTCAGGCATGAACTTGATTACATAAAGAGTAAGAAATACAAAATAAATCATAGGCTTTAATTCAAATTACATTATTTGATGTAATAAGAACTTCCATACCAGATCAAATCTAAATTAGTTGTCTGCCAATAGTAATTCCCAGATGTCTCCGAGGAAATTGCCCTATTCTTCAACCTCCTTTCCCCCTCCACAAGTATAATGGATAATTATATAACAACCTGACCATAGGGGAAGTTATTTTCTAACCTCAGGCTGCTGGCTGATTTATGCCCTGAACTGTGAACATTTATATCCATTATGAATTTTTATCAGGTCCAATCTAATTCCCCACATAAATGTATGAATATGTATGTATAACCTTTTACTGAATCCTGCTACGCACTTGGCCTCAATGATACCATTTGCCAGCATGTTTTGCAGGCATATTACTTTTGCCAGTTTTAAATACATTGCCTTTTACTTTCACTATTACAAACAGTGTTTACTTGGGAAATGTATCAGTGGTGGCAATAACCCCCAATATCCTTTTTCCCCCGTCGCTCCCTGCCCTGGACAGCTCCGAAGCCTGCAGCCCCAGCTGAGCCTGGGTGCCCATGCTGGACCAGCAGGTAGCAATCTCTGGCCTGCTGACTTTTCCTGCGCCACCCCCCCATAGACCAGACCTCGCCTTTCACGTTATGGGTTGATGACAGGCAGAGGGATGATGCTTGCAGTAAATGAAAAGGTTCAAGTGTCTCTAGGACTACTATCATTCTGCTGCACCATGACTTCCTGAATTTGCAAGTGTCATTACAATTTGATGTCAAGAGAAGGGTTTATTTTAGGGGGGAAGAAGTTGTTTTGGAGTATGGGAAAGAAATTAATTTTGATTTGTGTTGGGTTGGGACAAAGAGGTGCTTTTGTGAAATACTGGGGAGGGAGGGCTAATCTTGGGGTGGGCTATTACAGGTACATTTTATTGTGGGAGGAGGATAGATTATCTTTGATTACGGGGAAATTGGTTGTACCTGGTAAAAGAAGGTTGGATTCGGAATGATTCTGAATAGAAAAGAACTATTTTACCTAAAGAAGGAATTTCACTGTACGTCTATGTGGACTGACTACTGACATAAAAAAGTGGTCGGGTTTTGAAGATGGGACAGACTGTAAGGAAGACCATGCAGAAGAAGCAAGAAAAGACAATGTTTTCCTTTCTCCTCTCAAACCTGGACGTTAATGGTGGTATCTGCATTCATAGAAATTCGAAAGGCAGGCAGTTCCCAGGGTTGCCAAAGGGAAGAGGCACCCTTGCAAATCAAACCTTGAATAAGTACTTGTAATGAAAAGAAGGCCATGAGACCGACTTCAATAGTCCATATATGAAAAATCTTGAGTTTGTGAATCCTCAAAACACACTCTCAGTAAGGAAATATTACCGGGCTGAAAAAGTTCATTTACAGAGAATGGGGATATATGCAAAGCCAACAGAGACGTTCGGAGTGGTTTCAACAGACGGCAGAAGTCAAGAGGCAGTAACTGCACACAGAGAACTTTGGTGATCAGGGTCAGTACAGGGCATCTGTGGACTTAGCCACAGTTTCAATTTTGGTGTAAATTCTTTAGTTTGAGAGTGCTGAGACGTGCTCTCTTGTTGGTTCACTTAATTATATAATGAACAGCTGTGAAGTTTTTATTTGGATTAAAATTTCCCTGGAACGCAAGGTAATTTAGATCTGAGCTTTTGGCTCCAGTCCCTTCCCAGCTTGTACTCAATATAAATTACTGCCCTAGAACCATGACATGTTCAATTTATCCTCCATTTTAAATGGCTGAAAAGTGCATGCATAATTCTGTGCATACCACACTTTCTGTAATCTACTGTGACAAATAGACCAAATGATGGAAACGGCTAGGTAAGACACTTTATTTTAGTCACGAACCCACACCCAGCCTTAGTTTAAATACCAGGCAAAAATGACATTTGAATTATTTGATTTGAATCAATGCCAAATTCAATCTTATGCAAACTCAGAAAGAGAGAGGGGAAAAAAGTCTTGGAATAAACCCAGTGATTTATGTGTGGGAACATAAGGCAATAACAAGCAGCAATCGATTCAATTGTAACGACAGGAGTGGACCACCATGAAAAATCTGACAACTTTCCATTGGAGCTACTGTGACTGAGGGACTGGGAACAGGGCAATATTTTTACACATGGATAACGACTACAAGAAAAGTAGACTCGGGGACCAGCATTCCCAGTTCCACCTCCTATCAAAAACGCTGGTATGCCATGCTCCACTCACACTGCTGTGAGGTTCTCCATTGCCCAGTAAAAGGAGGATGACAAATATTCCCACTACGGAGAGAAAAAAAGAAAGTAGTTATATCACACCTGTCTGAGAGAAATATATATATTTTCATGATCTAAGTCCAAATAGCTATGTTAAATTAAGAGCTGTATCCGGAAATGATGAACCTTGGTGTTGAGTTTTGATCTTCTAGGTCAGTCTGATTTGCGCATTAGTGCCATGAGTTCAGGTGCAGGGAGGCAATGTCGCCTGAACATCCCCCGGGGAGAAAGCAGGACTGCCTACAATTTTGTCCGTTACACTTCCCGCGGGGATAATGTTTTCCAGGATTATTTTATACTCTAAAGTATTACTATTTTTCTTAGGACTTTCTTCACTACGTAGCAAGCCTTTCTAATAAGGCTATGTTTGCATAACCAAAGGCTAGGAGTTCAGTTCAGCAAGGCAGCCAAGACAACTTTTTAGCTACACCTACTAATTCCAACATTCGACTCAACGCAAGAAAAGGGACTGGGGGGTAGTTGCCTAGAAAGTTCGTTACTGCACTTCTCTTTGGCCACTTGTGCCCAGAGAGACTCTGAATGAGCTTTCTCTGAAGTTACGCTCAGAAAGGTCTGACTCTTTAAGCAATTTTGTCCTCAGCCAGAGACCTATCCTCTAATTTGATGTCTCTCGGTGGAATTTTTTTTTCTCTGAACTGTCATGCCAAACAGTTGTCTGCTTTGTTGTTTTTTTCATAGAAAGGCACCTGTTCAATTTTAGATACTGTTCAGCCTGTTCCACTTCAGTGGTCTGCACTACTCCTCCGAGAGCCCTGAGCTTTTCACATATTTCAGGCTGCCAGCTCTCTTATGTGCTTTTCCCCAGCAGCCAATTTTGCTCTGAAGCTCTTACGACTGAGCCAACTTCCATTCCTTCATAAAGGGATACCCTCTTGTTATTGCAATTGAGGAGTTCCATAAGAGGCTTTTAATGTCTCCGGAGTGTTGTTATGTACGATAAAATCTTGAATTAAGCTTTACCTAACACTTGTTCATGCAATATTCATTTAGTGGCAAATTGCATTTGTTTCTGCTGTTGACAAATACTTTTAGGTTTATTTCTAATACTGCAAGTACATGATCAGATTAATATATGACTGAATAAAATGTTATATGCTCTGTTTGAGTAGCAGGAGCAGCTCGAAGCCTGAATTCACCACAATGTACACTGCCATCTTGTGTTCTGAAGTTATAGATAATATAAAAACGCACACTATACATACAGCTTCTCACAAAACAGGAGTTGGCTACATGAGTGGAATATGCAAGGTTATCAAAAGATGTTTACTGGCATTTTCTTTTCTTTCTGGTAAAATGTAAAATATTCCTTAAAATAGCAAGTCTCACTGGTAACTCTGAATTCATCTGTTCTAAGGATCCATTCTGTTTAATTAGTGATTTGTGGGTAACCCAGTAAAAAACAAGACTACAGAGAAAATTCTGCCACAGCCAAGCCATTCTCTTTTTCCAGCAAGAAGGTCCCATATGGACTCCAAGGAATAGCTCTGTTGCAAGGCAGGTTCTGAGCTGGTGTAGAGTTGCCAGAGGAGTTGTAAGCCGAATGCTTCTCTTCTGCAAAACAGAACATAACTAGATCATCCCTGAGGCTCTTCCAGTATGCACTATAGTACTGGTCACTTGGTTGAAAGAGGACCTAAAGTGACATTTACTTACAAAAGGAAGAAAGCGAATCTAAGATCTCTGCCCCATGGTGTTTATTCAAAACTGGGTTCAAAACACAAAACCAATGACACATCTTGGTGGATGAAATAAGTACTGCATGCTCTTCCTCTAAAAGTGATCATTCTTTCATAATGTGCTAATCAAAGAAGTCTTTTTGTACATGCATACTTCCAATTGCTTTCACTGTATAACAGTATTTAGCTCTGCCTTTTTGTTATGTTATTATTAATTCCAGCTTCTTCCTATAGTTGTTTACTATTGCAAATGTGTAGGAGCACTCTTAAACACAGCTTTGAACAATGGCTCTATAAAACCCAAAGGATTTATTCCATGCAGCTGCTGTTGCCTGAAACAAGCATAAGCATGAAAGGGAAAGGGTGCCAAAAATCAAATACTAAGCTTAGAGACACCTGAGGCAGGCAGGAAAGAGTAAAAGCATATCAAGGTAACAGATGCCAAGGCAGAAGGGCAGAATGGCAGAGAACATTAGCAGGGGAGAGAAGCACGCTCGGACTTCCTTGCTCAGAAGTTCCCCTCAGGTTAACTGCTTTCCATGCCAGCAACCTTTCATTCCACCTGTTTGGCATTTCTTAGCCTATTTGCACATACTTTTCTATGATGTGAACTTACAGTATCATTTGCCACCTCTGAAATGCAAATGCTTATGGCACCCATTGTTGACTGGTGCAGGCGCTGTCTCCCAAGGTTACTTTTTATGGCTTACACGCATAATATATGACGGCACAGAATTTAAACAACCTCCCTCTCTTGTGAAATGAGCAGTTGGAATGATTCGAAAGAGCTTTTGCTCCTGTAACGATACTCTGATAATACTTTACTGCTTTTTAAACTTGTCTTCAAAAGGCAACGTGTGTATTGCGGTCTGGTTGCATAACCTCCTGTTTCAATAAGAGGAGAACGTTAAAACTGTTTGCACAACACATTGCAGTCAGTGTTTAAGTAATGCAAAAAGCTTATTGAAAAGGACTTTGTCATTTCAAAATCTGGAATGTTTTGCTAAGATTGTAAATGCTGTTTTATTTGCTTCATCTGCCTGTAAGATTCCTGCCAGTTTTCTTAGTTTTCTAGCATAAAGTCATACTTTCTTAATTTATATTCTTTGCTCTGTTGCCATCCGAGAGATTTTCAGAAAGAAAAAGCTAATTGGCTGCATATGAGGAATAATAAAACAGTAATTCAAATTGTGCTAGAAATTATATCAAATAAAGCGGGAAACTGTTTTCTGTAATCTCTGTACTACGGTAATCTCTGACGGGGCTACATATACCTCCCCGGTGATTGAATAGCGCTGGCTGTAACAGGGAAAAGCAGAAGAGGGAAAACTACTGCAAAGAGAGCAGGTCTGGGAGGAGAACTGACGTCTGCTGTGTCCTCAGTTCCTGGAGACGTGGGTTGACAAAGCCTGTGACTGTGGTCAGTCTACGCCTCTTAAGCACCCCATGCTTCAGCTTTTGAGTGTCTGCCAACGGCTGCCATCCTGCATTAGACTGCATAATGTCCTAGCAATGGATGAAAGTTTGTTGTTTCCATTCCCAGTTTGTTTTCCATTAGCTAGTTCATTCTGGCATCCTGAGACCTTTACTGATGCTAGAAGATGCCTGTCCACCAGTCTGCCTATGCTGGTAACGACCTACTGTCTAAAAGTTAGTGCTGGGAGACAAAACTTTAGGGATAAGTCTAAGCATGTGAGTTGAACATGTCCGCTCTGGATGAGTAATGGTACAATGCAGTACCGTGTCTGGGCTGCTGGGTTAATCCTGAATGTGAACTCCGGAGAAAATACTAGCTCAAGTTTAAACCTTCACGTTCCCATCTAGGAGCACCCTCCGACCACCTGAAGTCACAGGCATTAGGCAGAACTGCAGCCACCGGGTGCAGCTGGCTCCAGCTAAACCTGCAATGCCCTTGGGAACAGCAATGAACTTTCAGAGAAAGAACAAGATGAGGGAATGGCAGGTAGAGTTCCATTGAACAAAACTTCAAAGCATTTATTTATACTTTCTCCTGTAATTAAGCCTAATATTCCTAAGCTTTTCCAGGGATACAAAGCCTACAGTTTCTGTTATTGCAGCCTTTCGCGCTCCTAGTAGACGTAAACCACCACTCATCCCTGGAGCACACGCTACACTTCCCAGAGGCCTGGCATGTATTTTACTACTCAAGGAGAGCTGTCTGAAGAAAAGGGAGATCCACCACAGAGCACAAAATAATCAGGCCCTGAATTTAAAGTTATCATGGGTTTTTGTTTTATGTTTTAACAAAGCTGCCTTTCCTTCAAAGTGTCCATCTGCAGGGCTATAAATGCTAGCAAGAAAGCCTCTGCTTAGGTTTATTTTCTGTTACCAAGAGCAGCTGGCCATCTGCTGGGTAAAAGGAAAGCTGTGCTTTGTTGCATTTGGAAGCAAAGGTCACAAATAGCACACCCCAGCCCTTTGCCAATGACACGTTTAGGCTGTGTCTGATCAGAAAATGTCTTGTTACCCCCCCGCCCAGCTTACCAGCCCTCCTTAGATCAGCACTCAGTATTGTGCAATTTTAAATGGCTTTCACATAGAGATGCTGCCTATGTGAGAGTCTTCCTGGCCCCAGATGTGGTAGGACATAGGAAAAGATGAGGCTTGCTTTTTGCCACCAGATTTCGGGGCACAGCTTCAGCCTCTGCGTTTTCCAGCACGTGAGGCGGGGATGTCTGTGCTGGCTGGGGACTCCAGGACCCGCTGCCTGCTCTGCCTGGCCAGCGCTGGGGCTGCCCGCAGGGGTTTGCAGGGCTGAGGACACTGCATCAACAGCTCGGCACAGAGGTGCTGATTCGCATCACCTTGTCACAGTTCAGCACTCCAGAAGTCTGGGAGATGCTTGCGCGCAGGGGCTGCCGACTCCGGAATCTTGCTCCAACGTTGAGTACATTTTAGAGACCTGGGGGCAGTGTACAAGGTAAGATGGAGTGAAAAATGAAGGGTGCACAGAGGAAAAAAAAAATGGGAAGCTTTTCTGTTAAATCCAGTCAAAACATAACTGACTGAAATCTCAAGTAAGATTGACAAAGCATAAGGATCAACTCAGCCAACAATGCTGTACAAGTCAAGTAAGAGCTATGGAAGCCAGGAACGCGTGGCAATTCTGGGATACGTGGTATCACCAGGAAAAGAAATCTGAGGCAAATGATTTTCCTTTTTTAATTTTTAAATGGTGTTTAGAAACTGGTTAGAAGCTACAATAAAACATAGTTAGACACTATAACAAAAGTGTTTAGAAAATACTTTGCTGATAAACAAATACACACTTCAGTTGACTCCAAAATAATTGCTGAAAAGCTTTCTGTGGAATGTGCTATGTCTCTGCGTTTCTGCTCCAAGAGCAGAGAACTCTCCACTGAGGATCCAAAAGCAGTGCTTTCTGCTCTGAGAGTTGGAGAGTTTGAATGATGTACTGAGCAGTAAATGAGGAATTTAAATATCTTATTGGAGGAATAAGACAGAAATGATCTTTAGCCATTTAAGGAAAAATTCAAACATAGAAGCAAAACTCAAATTAAGGACTCAAGAACAGGCATTTCAGCTCTTGTCGCTTTCCTGTATACCAGGAGTCTCACCCTCTCCATTCCATCTGAAATTTGGTATTTAAATAGGTGTAAGGCAGTTTTAATGCTCTTGACCCAAGCTGCTTTGTGCCAAGATGTCCAGGGTAAGTACTATTATTGTCACAGCAAGACAATCGTCCTGATAAATGTCTCAATTTTCTAACTCTCCCCCTGCTGAATTTATTACAACAAGGTTGTACTATTATCTTTAATTCTCCTCTTAAAACTAATCCATACATTGGCCAGGAGGGAGTGCTCTAGCAGGGGAGCCAACGCTATTATCCTAGAGTCTTGCTGTTCCAGCAAGCTTGGGAATGATTGCCCTGAGGTTTCTCACCAAGCTGCTTTCAGTTCAGAAGAGCATGAGGAATCGCTCAGTACTTCTTTTTATGCCTAGTCATTAGGTATATTTACAGTAGTACTTTCTCCCTCAAAGTTTGGCACTGCTTTCTTTGCCCCCACTTTCTGTTTTACAACTGTTCCTTTGCCCCTAAACTTCCAGCGCTGCAGTGCTGAGGAGCCGTGAACACAAGGACAGTTTGTTTTTTTACTTCTCAACACACAAAGAATGTTGTGTTAAAGAGGAAATAAATTCTGGTTTTCTCTCATTTGAAAATGCTTTCCTTCTTCAGCAATATCATTGCATGTAATGGAGCCGTAAGCTGGTCCCCTATCAAACAAAGCAAGCAGTAGAGATTAATTATCTCACAAATATTTTGGAGAATCAAGCAGTTCACCCATTTGTGCTGCTCCATTTCCCATGTTTTCAGCTGAAAGAGCAGGCTGCTGTCTAAATTGATGGCATCCTTTTCAGCTGAGACCAGCTTAATCTATTTTGTGTTCTTCAAAAAAGGAGCTGCCTTTGTTATCCCCTGTATGCACCACATTTCTCTCCTGAAACAAAGCACTGGTGAACAGCATTGGTTTGACAGTGCCCGAGACTGGAGCCCTCAGGTCTGGCAAGGCGGCAGCAGTGGGAGCTTTTAAGGTGTCCTGCTGGTGCAAATTCAGCAGGATGAGCTGAAGCTATGCTTTAATTTTATATACTTGATTAAACCTCTACAATACAATAACCAAATATGCAGATGAATTTAAATCACATCAGCATCGGGAAGGAAACAAAATTTTAAAAAGTTAAAATCAACAAATAACCAATAATTACAGAAGCGAAGGGGAGACAGTCTGCCAGGCTGCCTGCTAGTGACTCTCACGATTCAGTCTGCTCTAGCAGTGCTTGCTTACTTATAGGTAATGATGCTTTTTAGCCGTTCTTTCCCATGACTGTCCACTCTACCCTTCTCCAGGAGGCTCCCGCTCTCATCACAAAGACAGTTTAGCTGCCTGTGGAGCAGCTGCTGAACTGCTCCAGTTTATAGCCTTGCATATTCAGATAAATTGCCGCTCATTCCTCTTAATATACTGTGCTGTAATTTGCAAAATCCTGAAAATCATCCCTTTTTACTAGCATCTCTGATGTTAAAACTGTGTTTTAAAAACTGCAACAGCTTTGCATCTGAGCAGAAATGTTGCTTTTACTTGTACAAATATTCTGTTCAGCTGCCTTTGACTCCCCAGCCTAAATTATAGTTGAATCAACATTTGTTTTGTTTCACAGAATGACAGCATTAGCTACATTTGTTCAAACTTCCTTGATTTTCTACTTGATCTCATTATTATTACTTCAGCCTGTCTCCTCCTCTGGTTTTTGTTTCTCAGATGGGGCAAAACTGAACAGCTTAGACCCAGGTCTGGGAAAAGGAGAATGAAAATGAGGTGTGGGAGCTGCATGCTTCTGCCCAAACTAAAATGCAAATGCCAATGTACTGGCATAATGGTAATTTAGCTGAATGTAAACGAGGGAATCACTCCCTTTCTGCTGTGGTTAGCCACGAGGGCAACACCACGTGGTGGTGTGGTTAAGTTCCCCGTTCACAGCTCTGTGCCTCCGGTTCCTCTCTCGGTGACTGCAATTCCCCCTTCCCATTACTCCATTCCTCGAGGAACAACAGAGGTACAAAAGAAACATGGATCAAGGACACAGAAGATCTTGTGTTCATGGCATTGGCAGTCTCCTGCTGAAGCCTTCTGTGGCGCAAGCACATAAAAAGCCATTGCTGGATGTTCAGTTTGCCTCCATTATCTTGCCATGTAATTGCTTAGGGTGCTCGATCCCCTCTTGGCACAGCACATGAAGAGACCATTAAATGCCTAATACCACCACCTGTTTCTGTCTACACTCTGCCTGACTCTTCTCTAATCTATTCTCATCATTGTTGCAGGTATTCTTGAATGTCTTTCTAAACTCAGGATCCTGAAGCGTGTCTCTAAAAATGAAGGTGAATTGTATTAGTCCCCTCTACCTACTTAGTACATACAGGGAAAGCACCTTTGATTTGTCAGAAGGCACCTCTGATTTGGCAATGCAGAGGGAAGCTGGGCCAAACAGAAGGAATAATATAGCATTGCAAGAAACTTTGGGGGAACAGACTAAGGGGGAAGTGAGCATCACCGAGGGCTAAACAAAGATACAGGTACAGTGGATCGGGAGAACGGTGCCTGTTTGCATAAGAGTGCACGTAGCTTAGTGCATAAACTGCAAATCTGCTGCAGGACATGAGGACACAGCTTAACCCACGCCCCCAGCAGACCTTAATGGCAGGGATAGTATTCACTCGTAGCGGTGTGTTGAAAGACTATGGATCTGAATTAGAAAAGGATATGGGTGCCTGCATATATCAGAACAAATGCAGAGGCTTCAGAGTAGTTGTATTCTGTCTACCATTTTCACAAAGCACCTATCATGCACTGGGAAATTCAGATGTTTAATAAAATTCTCTCTTATTAGTTATGATGCAGTAGGCACAGTATCTACTATTCCATACTGTTTGCTTCTGTAGTTTTACTGTTCGCTTCTGTAATTCTAAACAATGAAGACTTGTTGCTTAGAAGTTAGGTAACTAGCAGGTGTTGTGTTTGCAGGTGTGTAGAATTGTAACTAGTCTCAATTGTGTATCCTGGAAGCATTCTTAGGCTCTAGTGAAGAATAACCTTGGAAACTATAAACAAACGTGGTCCAAGCATGGCTCAGGGACAAACTGCGACCCTATAAGGTAAAGAGGAAATAAGTTCATGAAGAGTTCACTACCCTGACGACCACCAGAGACCACCCGAGACCCCCAAGAAGACCCTAAAGGCTTTAGTGCGCATGTGTTTAAGATGATGTAGTATTATAATTAGTTCTCGGAAATGTAATGAACATGTAAAAGAGAAATTTAAAATATGTATGAGAAGCATGGATATAAACAGAAAGGTGACTAGACCAGGTGTGCTTCATTTGTGGCAAGTCCACCGAGCACCCAGGCCTGAATAAAACAATATCTCTCCTGAGCGTGTGGAATTGGTTACTTGCACGCCGGGCACGAATCCGCTTTTCGGACAACAGTTATAAAATCTTAACTTTCCATTAGTAGCTACCTTTACAGAACAATTGTACTACTGTGTGGGAGATAATTATGAAGTAATAGAAGATCATATGAGGATAATGTAAGTATTATTGAAACGGTGTTAACAGTTTTAATCTAAGCTATAGATGTTTCTGCTTTGACATCTATTTCCCTTCAGATCATGGAAAAACCTATCGTTTTAAGCAAAGGAAAAAAATAATCAATTATTTCATGTGAAAAGTGACCAAAACAATGGCATTATGTGAAGGGAATTCTGAAAGTAGAATCAAACACTTTACAGTCAAATACAACTCACATTTAAAGAGTGTTTTGTTCATTTTAAAGAGTCACATGATTATTCGTCAGCTTCCATTTGGGAATAGTTTTTGCATGGTCTATTCAAACACTCCGCCTGTCCCAAATACGGTGTTTACGCAATTACATTGCTTAATTGTGTGCCTGATGTTGCGTACCTTGGTATTCCCTAGAGCATACTCAGGTAATTGTCTTAAAATGTAATAGACACTAGAAGAAATTGTTCCTTCTCATTAAACTCCAAGGAAGGATTTGCAATAGCTGATTTGTTTGTAAAGCTGCCTTGCTATCTGATCTAGGAAAGGGTTTTTTTGAGTTACCCACAACAGTTAAGTGTTACTCTAACTAAAATATGTCAAACATTTCTGCTAAGGTAGCTGATAAATGTCCATTTTCCAGCAGTAAAGAATTCTGTAATAAGATTCAGCCAGGAACTGCACAAATACAGTACGCTTTTCATCAGCACCTTTTTCATATTTTAATTAAGCAAGTAAAAATCCAACAGACTTAAACTGCATTCAAGCACAATCAGCCCCCTCCATACCCTTGTATTTCTCCTCCTCCTGAGATGCTATTTCTCACCCAGAAGTTGTAGAGCTCTTGTCATACCTATAATCTTCTCAAAAGGATACACAGGGATTGAGTTTCTAATTAAAACCCAAGCAACATTCTCTTCCAGAATACAGTTTATATGTTATATACCCTTAGGAGTAAAACAGTGGTTATTAGAACCAATAATATGTCTAGGGACATAAGCAAGAGAAATACAGAATTAAGCAAATGCCATTATTAGGTCATTTCTTCTTCCTCCTCTAAATTCTGAGAAATTGTGGCAGATTGGGAGAATTTTAGTGCATCAAACTACATACTTAGAATGGATTATTTAACAAAATGCTATAATACAATCTAGCTTCCAGCATCTCCCCAGAGGATCGGATGTACATAGAGATCCTAGCAGTATCCTGAGTTGATCTCACACTCCATACACATTAGAGCACAGGGGAACAGAAGAGTGCCAGGATATAGGATTATCAGGACAAATTGTTGAATGTGATTAGTGTTTACTACATCCAGCTTCTCCTGCCTCAGGGCCCTATGGAACACTTCTCTAATGTCTGCTGGCAGTCAAAGCAATATATTTTGGGAAAATATAGAAGGGCATCTTTCCTTTCCAAACTATCCAAATGAGGAGAGTATCATAATTATATGAATTAAATGTCTCAAAAGGAACGACCAACTCTATTCAGGAGAAATTCATAAACTGGGCTGAGAAAGGCAATGCTCCTTCTCAAAAGGGGATTTTCAGAGTTGCAACGCTTCCTGCCGGACTCTTCCACAGGAGGGGACAAAGCTGGAATGAAAAATGGAGGTTCTGAAAGTAAATAAAGAGAACTGAGAACAGTTATGAGATGAAGTCACCAAGATAAAATGCAGGTGTACAGGAGTTGCAACAGCCAAGGAAGTGTAGAGAGGGCAAATAGTTTCCACAGAAGCTCCCTTGTCATGCTGGACAGTTATACTTCACTTTAATTGACAGCTCTCTCAAAAAAGGGGAAGGAGAGAAAGTCTTGGGGCAGTAAAAAGAGTCTGCAAACCACACTTGAGCTCCTTTGGGATACGCACCTTGAAAACTAACTGTCTGTAAATGTCAAGTTATGCTTACTTTCACCGACAAAGCCGTGGGAAGCCATATGTGGTAACTATGTTTGGTTTTCCTGAATTGCCTCAATAAATAAATATGAAAGCTTTTTCTCTTGACAGGCTTTTGACATACCTTGCGGAAGAGCTGAAACCGGGCAGGGCTATACATCTCTACGCAGAGTTTTCTAGGAACCTTGCCTTTCTTCCCTTCAGTTATTTGGATGCGGCAGGACTGTTGTTACAGTACAACGAAGAAGGTGAAATGAGTTCATTGGGAATCTGCAAAGCATGTACGTTGATAAACATATCTGCCACTATTGCTACCAGCGATGGAGTTTAACTGGTTTTACTACCAGAAGTAAACAGAATAAACAAATAGAAATGTGTCTTATTCAGTTTGCAAAGGCCAACCTTGAATTGATTGATGCACAAACTCATCTGTGCATACAGCTAACAATTTAGCAAGTATTTTTCTTTCATGCAAAATGTGATATACAGAAAAGTCAGATCTGGAGTTATTACTAGTACACAGATATTAGTAATATATTACTAATAACTCTTCCTGGGGGCACCAGTGGAAGGCTTAGTGCAGTCACAGCAGTTTCACAGAGAAGTCGATATGCGTTTTTTAATTCTGAACAAGGATTTAGCACTTGCTTCTCAGTGATCAGCTCTTGTTCAGATACAGACTTATTTCTAAACTCTAGCATTTCTAAGCTGTTCAGATCATCTTGTTGACTGAAAGCTGAAATAGCTGGTTATCTGTAATGCTTTCTCTCTTTACGAGGAGAGAGTTGATCACCGTGTACAAAAACATCTGTATTTTTTGTATGTTTAAAGAGAGACCATGCTGCCCACTAGCCTTTTCCATATAAAAAAGGTCAGCTTCTAGTTGGAGATCCCTAGATAGGAGGTTTCATTCATGGCCCATGCTCTGCAGGCTTTTATCACCTTTTTCCCAGTTTCAGCTCCTCCTGTCCTTGTGTAATCTTTCCAAATCCAGGCTGATCCTTGCCAATGGCTTGAGGTCCTGCAGGCTTTTCCCTAGCTGTAAGCTCCAAGACCTGGGCCTTTCTTGTTCTGTGGCACTGAGGCCTGCAAGCTGAGCCTCATATTGCCATAAGCTGGTAGTCGATGGGTGGATGCGGTGCCTTTCCCCCAGGGTCTCTGCTGACTCAATAAAAACGGCACAAAGCCTAAGCAGGTCTTAGACAATTCGGTTCCTTTCAGGAAAACTTCTTGGCCCATTCAGATATCAACAAAACTCCTCCCAGAGCATGAATTACTTGGTGTTGAATGACATGTTCATGAATGGGTGTAATCTTTCTTCTTCTTTTTTTTCCTCTGGTGAAAAAATGACTAATCCAGAGGTGATCTCAAGCACTTATGCCCTTTTACCCCTTTTATTGCCTCATCAGCTTCTTCTGAGCCCATGATTCAGCTGTGGATGTCCCACACCCATCCTGTACTTAGGGCGGCCAAAACTCCACTTCTTCTGTAGGTGGTGGCTTTTTGTACAGGGGTACAGAACAAAAGGTGTTATAATATATTAGTGTCAATCACATCTGAATAATAGTTGAACTGGAGAAAGCAAGAACATCTAAACCACACCTTATTCAAGTAGGCGTTTCCTTCTGTTTTAATTTTGCAAGTAGTGTCACGAAATGAAGACTCCTGAAAAAGTTAGTTTCTAATTTCCCATCTTTCTAGAAAGCAAAGGATTCTTTAGGTTCATTTTCTTATTGGCTATCATTATGATAACGTTCTTCTGTTGCCCTCAGAATCAGTGAGGTGAATTAAGAATTATCTCATAACTCAAAGCTGTGCTACTTTAAAAACAAAAAATAAAAATAAATTACTGCTACTTAGTAAAGGAACAGCACAGGCGTGTACTATGACACTGGCAATTCCTGTTAGTTTCAGCTGGGGCCAGGAACTTTCACAGGTTTCAATAATTGAAATTTTTCAAAATTCTTTTTACAGTTTAAGTTGAATATAGTACTCTATGTTCTCTTCTAGGTGTGTGTACAGTTGCTGTTTCAGCAACTTTTAAGTTGCTGGAGCTTCTAGGGCTGGATGTGTATCCCATCAATTACTTTTCCACATCTGATATGTACATCTCAAGGGCTCCCGTGCTACATTAGGCGATTTTCAACAATCTGTTGAAGAACTTCATTCAAAGCAAGAAAATTTATCAGAGTCTTTTCTTTTCACAGCCTGTGTATGGATTGCACAAGAGTGTAGCCTTTCTCCTTAGCAGCTTGTTCCCCCTGTGCTCTCCCACGGGACCACTGCGTAATAGAGCTCTGAGACACCTTGTTATGAAGACTTCTCTGAAAGTTTAATACTTTATGTTGTATTACACTGTAAATTCTCTTCAAAACTGTTTCTTGAAAACATCAATGTGCAGAATTCTGGAAATGCAGGTCTTGGATGACATGAGGAGCGTCATGTTGAGCTGGCATCTCACTCACGCTTGCAGATGCACTCAGGTATGTGGGAAGGACAGCTCATGGAACGGCCAATGCTGCCGCTTTCGCTCAGCAACAATTAGCGTACCTCAAACTACCACATTGTAGATCTGCTGGTATTTTTTTTGAAATCAGTTCTCTGCAAAAAAGTAATCATATTACTTTCAAAATTGTTGTGTTTCCTAAGTTTTTTTTCAGCACTTCTACTTATTAGATAGACTTTATATGAATCAATTAGACATATTTTTTTAAAATATGCCAGTGGTTCACTTCAAGCAAGTGACGAGAAACAGCAACCTCACGATCCACCAGTACATTATGTTACTGCTGCTTTTTATGAAGATTGCCGTCCTTCCAAGGGAGCTGAGGATCGCATGCAGAGCACTGGCAGAAACTCAGCATTCCTACTGTAAGCAAAGACCCCCCTTGCACAAAAACGAGGTGTCGCTTAGCTATACCTTTGCTCTGCGTAAGACAAGGGCTCTCACTGGTTTCCAAACCATATCACCATGCCTCTACCAGCCCCAGCTGAATCTCCAGCCACACACACACTTGAAAATTAATTGGGAACTTTTTGGAGAATTAAGTTCTGAGGTGGTGACAAATACCGCTTATCAGATACTAGTTGAATTCAATTTTTTACTGGGAACCTCTATGATTAGGATCAAATAAATGAGCAATGGGCTCATTATTGTTCCTTACAAGTGACTGTCATACAAAGAAACATTCTAGGAAAATCTGAAGCCTACTACAATGAATCTAGTATCTCTTCGCCAGTGTTCAACAATGTGGAAAGATTTAAGTAACTGTGACTTAAAGTCCCCCCAGCTATATCCAGAACTTCAGTAAACAATGTGAATGGAAACTCAGCGGAGAGACCCGTGTTTGTTCCCTACAGACTGCCTCCACAGCAGCAGACAGTTAAATGTGGATATGCATGAGTTAATCCAGAAAGTAGTATACAAATTATTCACAGGGGGGAGATTTAACTCCATAACCAAACTATCAAACTGCCGGAACAGCTGTTTATGTTGCAGTAATACCAGGAACCTAACCTAAAGCTGAGACCCCATTGCAACTAGTGCAATTCCTGCCCCGGGAAAACTACAGACTATTTTCTAGTCAAAGTACACAAAGGGCATAAAATCAATTAACAACGGTCGGAATAAAAGCAAAACAAATAGTAATAATACCTGGGTGGCTTTTATGTACTGCTTTTCATCAGTAAGTCTTATAGGGGTTGATCCTATATTGTCACACAGTCCTTAGTATATTTATCTTCAAATCAGTCTCTCTAGGGAGATACTGTTATCCCCAGTTTATATATGGGGAGCTATGACTCAAAGAGGCACAAATATTGCATGTGAAGTAGGGAACTGAACCTCTCACTGTTAAAGTCTCACTGCTTGTGCACTACATACTGCTCCCTGGAGAACTTTCGGCTAGATGCTGCTCCCTGGAGAACTTTCTGCTAGTTGCTTAGCTAATGGAAAGATATCATCTTGAAGTATCATGGGAGAAATAAGTCTCTGAAAGAGATTCGAAAGAGGGTAAGCTAAGAGTTTTATGAATTTTCATGTGATTTTATTTCATATGCATGTCGTAAGAAGCATAGGGGTGTATGAGGAAGGAATGAACAAATAAATCAACAATTATAGGCAAAATGTCATTACAAAAGTACTAGTAATAGCATAGATATTAGCATTCCACTTCAAGACTTCCAAAAAGCTGGTCAGTGCCATCCAACTGCAAAAGCTGATCATGAAAGTAGGTCCTGTGTGACAACTGAGTAGGCTTCAACAGTGTGAGGTATTTCACGTCACAGGGAAGAAGTTGGAATTAATCTGAGTAGATCATCTAGCAATCATCTTGCCCTGAGCAGAACTGCTTGTAACGGTATCGTCTCTGATAGATGTGTGTTGTCTGTTCTTAACGCTGTCTAATGAAGGTGACTTCGTTCTCTACTTAGGCAGACTACAACAGTTTTTCATTTTCACTGCCATTAGAAAATAGTCTAATGCTAATACTGAAGTTGTATCTTGCAGTTTGAGCTCATTACTTCTCACCAACATAGCCGGGACATGAAGGGCTGATTGATTGCTCCCTTTCACTTCATAGCAGTCTGGACTGAGTTTGTTCAGCCTTTTTTCATTCTCTGATGAAAAAAAACCTCTTCGTATCTGTTCTCCTTTAAAATCTTCCCCATTTCCACATCTTTTCCTGAATGGAAATTCAAAGCTGACCAAAGCACTCTGGTGCATGACGGCAATTCCTAGTAGCAGACAGCATCTGGGGTTGGCATCACCGCTGCACCTCCCCTTGGATCCCCGTTCTTCTCCCTCTTCAAAGTGATGCTACAGGGTGAATCCCACAGGACTCAAACATGGTCAGGACTGACAGTTCTGTACCCAGCGATGGCTGTCCCGCTACAGAAGGAGATATATTCCCACCAGCCAGTCAGCGTTCATTTCGTGGTGTGGGTTTACTGGTGGGGGGCAGATCGTGGGGAGCCTGGAGCCTCTCTTCCAGCAATGTGTGGCGCGGGAGGAGCAGCCAAGTTACGCAGGCAGAGGCGCCTGGCTCAGCAGCCCTCCACTCACCAGGGCCTTGGGGCCCTGTCAGCAGTAACAATAAAATCTCTAACTCCTGCAGGATTATTTGTCACCTCACCAATCTATGTCTTAAGTAACCCACCTATGTTATTGCGATTAATTAGTATTTCATCATTAACTTAGGCAATCCTCATCTTTAAGGAACACGCGCTTTTGGGTTCTCTCAAACCTCTTTAGAGATCAAAAGGGACGATAATTATAGCGCAAGATGTGGGAAATCTCCAATAAAGTCTTTTTTCTCTCGTTTCGTCACGTAAGCCCTGCACTGCTGAGGCAGGCAGCTACGCTGGCGGGCCGCACGACTGCTTATGGGAACCGGCCTCGCCTTCGAAGCTCTAG